>NC_133324.1:341815392-342156392 GCF_042186555.1 Aquarana catesbeiana | reverse complement strand
TACAGGAGATGATCAGAGACTGCAGACATAATACAGGAGATGGTCAGAGACTGCAGACAAAGTACAGGAGATGATCAGAGACTGCAGACAGGATATAAGAGATGATCAGAGACTGCAGACATGGTACAGGAGATGGTCAGAGACTGCAAACATAATACAGGAGATGATCAGAGACTGGGGACATAGTACAGGAGATGATCAGAGACTGCAGACATAGTACAGGAGATGATCAGAGACTGCAGACATAGTACAGGAGATGATCAGAGACTGCAGACATAGTACAGGAGATGATCAGAGACTGCAGACATACCACAGGAGATGGTCAGAGACTGCAGACAGGATATAAGAGATGATCAGAGACTGCAGACATAGTACAGGAGATGATCAGAGACTGCAGACATAGTACAGGAGATGATCAGAGACTGCAGACATAGTACAGGAGATGATCAGAGACTGCAGACAGGATATAAGGGATGATCAGAGACTGCAGACATAGTACAGGAGATGATCAGAGACTGCATACATAGTACAGGAGATGATCAGAGACTGTAGACAGGATATAAGAGATGATCAGAGACTGCAGACATAAAACAGGAGATGATCAGAGACTGCAAACATAGTACAGGAGATGATCAGAGACTGCAGACATAGTACAGGAGATGATCAGAGACTGCAGACATAATACAGGAGATGATCAGAGACTGCAGACATAATACAGGAGATGATCAGAGACTGCAGACATAGTACAGGAGATGATCAGAGACTGCAGACATAGTACAGGAGATGATCAGAGACTGCAGACATAATACAGGAGATGATCAGAGACTGCAGACATAGTACAGGAGATGATCAGAGACTGCAGACATACTACAGGAGATGATCAGAGACTGCAAACATACTACAGGACATGATCAGCGACTGCAGACATACTACAGGAGATGATCAGAGACTGCAGACAGGATATAAGAGATGATCAGAGACTGCAGACATAGTACAGGAGATGGTCAGAGACTGCAGACATAATACAGGAGATGATCAGAGACTGCAGACGTAGTACAGGAGATGATCAGAGACTGCAGACATAGTACAGGAGATGATCAGAGACTGCAGACATAGTACATGAGATGATCAGAGACTGCAGACATAGTATAGGAGATGATCAGAGACTGCAGACGTAGTACAGGAGATGATCAGAGACTGCAGACATAGTACATGAGATGATCAGAGACTGCAGACATAGTACAGGAGATGATCAGAGACTGCAGACATAATACAGGAGATGATCAGAGACTGCAGACATAGTACAGGAGATGATCAGAGACTGCAGACATAATACAGGAGATGATCAGAGACTGCAGACATAGTACAGGAGATGATCAGAGACTGCAGACATAGTACAGGAGATGATCAGAGACTGCAGACAGGATATAAGAGATGATCAAAGACTTCAGACATAGTACAGGAGATGATCAGAGACTGCAGACATAATACAGGAGATGATCAGAGACTGCAGACATAGTACAGGAGATGATCAGAGACTGCAGACATACTACAGGAGATGATCAGAGACTGCAGACATACTACAGGAGATGATCAGAGACTGCAGACATACTACAGGAGATGATCAGAGACTGCAGACAGGATATAAGAGATGATCAGAGACTGCAGATATAGTACAGGAGATGGTCAGAGACTGCAGACATAGTACAGGAGATGATCAGAGACTGCAGACATAATACATGAGATGATCAGAGACTGCAGACATAATACAGGAGATGATCAGAGACTGCAGACATAGTACAGGAGATGATCAGAGACTGCAGACATAGTACAGGAGATGATCAGAGACTGCAGACATATTACAGGAGATGGTCAGAGACTGCAGACATAGTACAGTAGATGATCAGAGACTGCAGACATAGTACAGGGGATGATCAGAGACTGCAGACATAGTACAGGAGATGATCAGAGACTGCAGACATAGTACAGGAGATGATCAGAGACTGCAGACATAGTACAGGAGATGACCAGAGACTGCAGACATAGTACAGGAGATGATCAGAGACTGTAGACATAGTACAGGAGATGGTCAGAGACTGCAGACATAGTACAGGAGATGGTCAGAGATTGCAGACATAGTACAGGAGATGATCAGAGACTACAGACATAGTACAGGAGATGATCAGAGACTGCAGACATAGTACAGGAGATGATCAGAGACTGCAGACATAGTACAGGAGATGATCAGAGACTGCAGACATAGTACAGGAGATGATCAGAGACTGCAGACATAGTACAGGAGATGATCAGAGACTGCAGACATAGTACAGGAGATGATCAGAGACTGCAGACATAGTACAGGAGATGATCAGAGACTGCAGACATAGTACAGGAGATGATCAGAGACTGCAGACATAGTACAGGAGATGGTCAGAGACTGCAGACAGGATATAAGAGATGATCAGAGACTGCAGACATAGTACAGGAGATGATCAGAGACTGCAGACATAGTACAGGAGATGATCAGAGACTGTAGACATAGTACAGGAGATGGTCAGAGACTGCAGACATAGTACAGGAGATGATCAGAGACTGCATACATACTACAGGAGATGATCAGAGACTGCAGACATACTACAGGAGATGATCAGAGACTGCAGACAGGATATAAGAGATGATCAGAGACTGCAGACACAGTACAGGAGATGATCAGAGACTGCAGACATAATACAGGAGATGATCAGAGACTGCAGACATAGTACAGGAGATGATCAGAGACTGCAGACATAATACAGGAGATGGTCAGAGACTGCAGACAAAGTACAGGAGATGATCAGAGACTGCAGACAGGATATAAGAGATGATCAGAGACTGCAGACATGGTACAGGAGATGGTCAGAGACTGCAAACATAATACAGGAGATGATCAGAGACTGGGGACATAGTACAGGAGATGATCAGAGACTGCAGACATAGTACAGGAGATGATCAGAGACTGCAGACATAGTACAGGAGATGATCAGAGACTGCAGACATAGTACAGGAGATGATCAGAGACTGCAGACATACCACAGGAGATGGTCAGAGACTGCAGACAGGATATAAGAGATGATCAGAGACTGCAGACATAGTACAGGAGATGATCAGAGACTGCAGACATAGTACAGGAGATGATCAGAGACTGCAGACATAGTACAGGAGATGATCAGAGACTGCAGACAGGATATAAGGGATGATCAGAGACTGCAGACATAGTACAGGAGATGATCAGAGACTGCATACATAGTACAGGAGATGATCAGAGACTGTAGACAGGATATAAGAGATGATCAGAGACTGCAGACATAAAACAGGAGATGATCAGAGACTGCAAACATAGTACAGGAGATGATCAGAGACTGCAGACATAGTACAGGAGATGATCAGAGACTGCAGACATAATACAGGAGATGATCAGAGACTGCAGACATAATACAGGAGATGATCAGAGACTGCAGACATAGTACAGGAGATGATCAGAGACTGCAGACATAGTACAGGAGATGATCAGAGACTGCAGACATAATACAGGAGATGATCAGAGACTGCAGACATAGTACAGGAGATGATCAGAGACTGCAGACATACTACAGGAGATGATCAGAGACTGCAAACATACTAC
The DNA here is from genome assembly GCF_042186555.1 of Aquarana catesbeiana. Lineage (NCBI taxonomy): Eukaryota > Metazoa > Chordata > Amphibia > Anura > Ranidae > Aquarana > Aquarana catesbeiana. The sequence goes on along the minus strand of NC_133324.1, from coordinate 342,152,731 downwards.
AGGAGATGATCAGCGACTGCAGACATACTACAGGAGATGATCAGAGACTGCAGACAGGATATAAGAGATGATCAGAGACTGCAGACATAGTACAGGAGATGGTCAGAGACTGCAGACATAATACAGGAGATGATCAGAGACTGCAGACGTAGTACAGGAGATGATCAGAGACTGCAGACATAGTACAGGAGATGATCAGAGACTGCAGACATAGTACATGAGATGATCAGAGACTGCAGACATAGTATAGGAGATGATCAGAGACTGCAGACGTAGTACAGGAGATGATCAGAGACTGCAGACATAGTACATGAGATGATCAGAGACTGCAGACATAGTACAGGAGATGATCAGAGACTGCAGACATAATACAGGAGATGATCAGAGACTGCAGACATAGTACAGGAGATGATCAGAGACTGCAGACATAATACAGGAGATGATCAGAGACTGCAGACATAGTACAGGAGATGATCAGAGACTGCAGACATAGTACAGGAGATGATCAGAGACTGCAGACAGGATATAAGAGATGATCAAAGACTTCAGACATAGTACAGGAGATGATCAGAGACTGCAGACATAATACAGGAGATGATCAGAGACTGCAGACATAGTACAGGAGATGATCAGAGACTGCAGACATACTACAGGAGATGATCAGAGACTGCAGACATACTACAGGAGATGATCAGAGACTGCAGACATACTACAGGAGATGATCAGAGACTGCAGACAGGATATAAGAGATGATCAGAGACTGCAGATATAGTACAGGAGATGGTCAGAGACTGCAGACATAGTACAGGAGATGATCAGAGACTGCAGACATAATACATGAGATGATCAGAGACTGCAGACATAATACAGGAGATGATCAGAGACTGCAGACATAGTACAGGAGATGATCAGAGACTGCAGACATAGTACAGGAGATGATCAGAGACTGCAGACATATTACAGGAGATGGTCAGAGACTGCAGACATAGTACAGTAGATGATCAGAGACTGCAGACATAGTACAGGGGATGATCAGAGACTGCAGACATAGTACAGGAGATGATCAGAGACTGCAGACATAGTACAGGAGATGATCAGAGACTGCAGACATAGTACAGGAGATGACCAGAGACTGCAGACATAGTACAGGAGATGATCAGAGACTGTAGACATAGTACAGGAGATGGTCAGAGACTGCAGACATAGTACAGGAGATGGTCAGAGATTGCAGACATAGTACAGGAGATGATCAGAGACTACAGACATAGTACAGGAGATGATCAGAGACTGCAGACATAGTACAGGAGATGATCAGAGACTGCAGACATAGTACAGGAGATGATCAGAGACTGCAGACATAGTACAGGAGATGATCAGAGACTGCAGACATAGTACAGGAGATGATCAGAGACTGCAGACATAGTACAGGAGATGATCAGAGACTGCAGACATAGTACAGGAGATGATCAGAGACTGCAGACATAGTACAGGAGATGATCAGAGACTGCAGACATAGTACAGGAGATGGTCAGAGACTGCAGACAGGATATAAGAGATGATCAGAGACTGCAGACATAGTACAGGAGATGATCAGAGACTGCAGACATAGTACAGGAGATGATTAGAGACTGTAGACATAGTACAGGAGATGGTCAGAGACTGCAGACATAGTACAGGAGATGATCAGAGACTGCATACATACTACAGGAGATGATCAGAGACTGCAGACATACTACAGGAGATGATCAGAGACTGCAGACAGGATATAAGAGATGATCAGAGACTGCAGACACAGTACAGGAGATGATCAGAGACTGCAGACATAATACAGGAGATGATCAGAGACTGCAAACATAATACAGGAGATGATCAGAGACTGCAGACATAATACAGGAGATGATCAGAGACTGCAGACATAGCACAGGAGATGATCAGAGACTGCAGATATAGTACAGGAGATGATCAGAGACTGCAGACATAGTACAGGAGATGATCAGAGACTGCAGACATAGTACAGGAGATGATCAGAGACTGCAGACATACTACAGGAGATGATCAGAGACTGCAGACATACTACAGGAGATGATCAGCGACTGCAGACATACTACAGGAGATGATCAGAGACTGCAGACAGGATATAAGAGATGATCAGAGACTGCAGACATAGTACAGGAGATGGTCAGAGACTGCAGACATAATACAGGAGATGATCAGAGACTGCAGACATAGTACAGGAGATGATCAGAGACTGCAGACATAGTACAGGAGATGATCAGAGACTGCAGACATAGTACATGAGATGATCAGAGACTGCAGACATAGTACATGAGATGATCAGAGACTGCAGACATAGTATAGGAGATGATCAGAGACTGCAGACATAGTACAGGAGATGATCAGAGACTGCAGACATAGTACATGAGATGATCAGAGACTGCAGACATAGCACAGGAGATGATCAGAGACTGCAGACATAATACAGGAGATGATCAGAGACTGCAGACATAGTACAGGAGATGATCAGAGACTGCAGACATAATACAAGAGATGATCAGAGACTGCAGACATAGTACAGGAGATGATCAGAGACTGCAGACATAGTACAGGAGATGATCAGAGACTGCAGACATAGTACAGGAGATGATCAGAGACTGCAGACAGGATATAAGAGATGATCAAAGACTTCAGACATAGTACAGGAGATGATCAGAGACTGCAGACATAGTACAGGAGATGATCAGAGACTGCAAACATACTACAGGAGATGATCAGAGACTGCAGACATACTACAGGAGATGATCAGAGACTGCAGACATAGTACAGGAGATGATCAGAGACTGCAGACATAGTACAGGAGATGATCAGAGACTGCAGACATACTACAGGAGATGATCAGAGACTGCAGACATACTACAGGAGATGATCAGAGACTGCAGACATACTACAGGAGATGATCAGAGACTGCAGACAGGATATAAGAGATGATCAGAGACTGCAGATATAGTACAGGAGATGATCAGAGACTGCAGACATAATACAGGAGATGATCAGAGACTGCAGACATAGTACATGAGATGATCAGAGACTGCAGACATAGTACAGGAGATGGTCAGAGACTGCAGACATAGTACAGGAGATGGTCAGAGACTGCAGACATAGTACAGGAGATGATCAGAGACTGCAGACATAGTACAGGAGATGGTCAGAGACTGCAGACATAGTACAGGAGATGGTCAGAGACTGCAGACATAATACAGGAGATGATCAGAGACTGCAGACATAGTACAGGAGATGATCAGAGACTGCAGACATAGTACAGGAGACGGTCAGAGACTGCAGACATAGTACAGGAGATGATCAGAGACTGCAGACATAGTACAGGAGATGATCAGAGACTGCAGACATAGTACAGGAGATGGTCAGAGACTGCAGACAGGATATAAGAGATGATCAGAGACTGCAGACATAGTACAGGAGATGATCAGAGACTGCAGACATAGTACAGGAGATGATCAGAGACTGCAGACATAGTACAGGAGATGGTCAGAGACTGCAGACATAGTACAGGAGATGGTCAGAGACTGCAGACATAGTACAGGAGATGATCAGAGACTGCAGACATAGTACAGGAGATGATCAGAGACTGCAGACATAGTACAGGAGATGATCAGAGACTGCAGACATAGTACAGGAGATGGTCAGAGACTGCAGACAGGATATAAGAGATGATCAGAGACTGCAGACATAGTACAGGAGATGATCAGAGACTGCAGACATAGTACAGGAGATGATCAGAGACTGTAGACATAGTACAGGAGATGGTCAGAGACTGCAGACATAATACAGGAGATGATCAGAGACTGCAGACATAATACAGGAGATGATCAGAGACTGCAGACATACTACAGGAGATGATCAGAGACTGCAGACATAGTACAGGAGATGGTCAGAGACTGCAGACATAGTACAGGAGATGGTCAGAGACTGCAGACATAGTACAGGAGATGGTCAGAGACTGCAGACATAGTACAGGAGATGGTCAGAGATTGCAGACATAGTACAGGAGATGATCAGAGACTGCAGACATAGTACAGGAGATGATCAGAGACTGCAGACATAGTACAGGAGATGATCAGAGACTGCAGACATAGTACAGGAGATGATCAGAGACTGCAGACATAGTACAGGAGATGATCAGAGACTGCAGACATAGTACAGGAGATGATCAGAGACTGCAGACATAGTACAGGAGATGATCAGAGACTGCAGACATAGTACAGGAGATGGTCAGAGACTGCAGACAGGATATAAGAGATGATCAGAGACTGCAGACATAGTACAGGAGATGATCAGAGACTGCAGACATAGTACAGGAGATGATCAGAGACTGTAGACATAGTACAGGAGATGGTCAGAGACTGCAGACATAGTACAGGAGATGATCAGAGACTGCATACATACTACAGGAGATGATCAGAGACTGCAGACATACTACAGGAGATGATCAGAGACTGCAGACAGGATATAAGAGATGATCAGAGACTGCAGACACAGTACAGGAGATGATCAGAGACTGCAGACATAATACAGGAGATGATCAGAGACTGCAAACATAATACAGGAGATGATCAGAGACTGCAGACATAATACAGGGGATGATCAGAGACTGCAGACATAGCACAGGAGATGATCAGAGACTGCAGACATAGTACAGGAGATGATCAGAGACTGCAGACATAGTACAGGAGATGATCAGAGACTGCAGACATAGTACAGGAGATGATCAGAGACTGCAGACATACTACAGGAGATGATCAGAGACTGCAGACATACTACAGGAGATGATCAGCGACTGCAGACATACTACAGGAGATGATCAGAGACTGCAGACAGGATATAAGAGATGATCAGAGACTGCAGACATAGCACAGGAGATGGTCAGAGACTGCAGACATAATACAGGAGATGATCAGAGACTGCAGACATAGTACAGGAGATGATCAGAGACTGCAGACATAGTACAGGAGATGATCAGAGACTGCAGATATAGTACATGAGATGATCAGAGACTGCAGACATAGTACATGAGATGATCAGAGACTGCAGACATAGTATAGGAGATGATCAGAGACTGCAGACATAGTACAGGAGATGATCAGAGACTGCAGACATAGTACATGAGATGATCAGAGACTGCAGACATAGCACAGGAGATGATCAGAGACTGCAGACATAATACAGGAGATGATCAGAGACTGCAGACATAGTAGAGGAGATGATCAGAGACTGCAGACATAATACAAGAGATGATCAGAGACTGCAGACATAGTACAGGAGATGATCAGAGACTGCAGACATAGTACAGGAGATGATCAGAGACTGCAGACATAGTACAGGAGATGATCAGGGACTGCAGACAGGATATAAGAGATGATCAAAGACTTCAGACATAGTACAGGAGATGATCAGAGACTGCAGACATAGTACAGGAGATGATCAGAGACTGCAGACATACTACAGGAGATGATCAGAGACTGCAGACATACTACAGGAGATGATCAGAGACTGCAGACATAGTACAGGAGATGATCAGAGACTGCAGACATAGTACAGGAGATGATCAGAGACTGCAGACATACTACAGGAGATGATCAGAGACTGCAGACATACTACAGGAGATGATCAGAGACTGCAGACATACTACAGGAGATGATCAGAGACTGCAGACAGGATATAAGAGATGATCAGAGACTGCAGATATAGTACAGGAGATGATCAGAGACTGCAGACATAATACAGGAGATGATCAGAGACTGCAGACATAGTACATGAGATGATCAGAGACTGCAGACATAGTACAGGAGATGGTCAGAGACTGCAGACATAGTACAGGAGATGGTCAGAGACTGCAGACATAGTACAGGAGATGATCAGAGACTGCAGACATAGTACAGGAGATGGTCAGAGACTGCAGACATAGTACAGGAGATGGTCAAAGACTGCAGACATAATACAGGAGATGATCAGAGACTGCAGACATAGTACAGGAGATGATCAGAGACTGCAGACATAGTACAGGAGACGGTCAGAGACTGCAGACATAGTACAGGAGATGATCAGAGACTGCAGACATAGTACAGGAGATGATCAGAGACTGCAGACATAGTACAGGAGATGGTCAGAGACTGCAGACAGGATATAAGAGATGATCAGAGACTGCAGACATAGTACAGGAGATGATCAGAGACTGCAGACATAGTACAGGAGATGATCAGAGACTGCAGACATAGTACAGGAGATGGTCAGAGACTGCAGACATAGTACAGGAGATGGTCAGAGACTGCAGACATAGTATAGGAGATGATCAGAGACTGCAGACATAGTACAGGAGATGATCAGAGACTGCAGACATAGTACAAGAGATGATCAGAGACTGCAGACATACTACAGGAGATGATCAGAGACTGCAGACATACTACAGGAGATGATCAGAGACTGCAGACATACTACAGGAGATGATCAGAGACTGCAGACAGGATATAAGAGATGATCAGAGACTGCAGATATAGTACAGGAGATGATCAGAGACTGCAGACATAATACAGGAGATGATCAGAGACTGCAGACATAGTACATGAGATGATCAGAGACTGCAGACATAGTACAGGAGATGGTCAGAGACTGCAGACATAGTACAGGAGATGATCAGAGACTGCAGACATAGTACAGGAGATGGTCAGAGACTGCAGACATAGTACAGGAGATGGTCAGAGACTGCAGACATAATACAGGAGATGATCAGAGACTGCAGACATAGTACAGGAGATGATCAGAGACTGCAGACATAGTACAGGAGACGGTCAGAGACTGCAGACATAGTACAGGAGATGATCAGAGACTGCAGACATAGTACAGGAGATGATCAGAGACTGCAGACATAGTACAGGAGATGGTCAGAGACTGCAGACAGGATATAAGAGATGATCAGAGACTGCAGACATAGTACAGGAGATGATCAGAGACTGCAGACATAGTACAGGAGATGATCAGAGACTGCAGACATAGTACAGGAGATGGTCAGAGACTGCAGACATAGTACAGGAGATGGTCAGAGACTGCAGACATAGTACAGGAGATGATCAGAGACTGCAGACATAGTACAGGAGATGATCAGAGACTGCAGACATAGTACAAGAGATGATCAGAGACTGCAGACATAGTACAGGAGATGGTCAGAGACTGCAGACAGGATATAAGAGATGATCAGAGACTGCAGACATAGTACAGGAGATGATCAGAGACTGCAGACATAGTACAGGAGATGATCAGAGACTGTAGACATAGTACAGGAGATGGTCAGAGACTGCAGACATAATACAGGAGATGATCAGAGACTGCAGACATAATACAGGAGATGATCAGAGACTGCAGACATACTACAGGAGATGATCAGAGACTGCAGACATACTACAGGAGATGATCAGAGACTGCAGACAGGATATAAGAGATGATCAGAGACTGCAGACACAGTACAGGAGATGATCAGAGACTGCAGACATAGTACAGGAGATGATCAGAGACTGCAGACATAATACAGGAGATGATCAGAGACTGCAGACATAATACAGGAGATGATCAGAGACTGCAGACATAATACAGGAGATGATCAGAGACTGCAGACATATTACAGGAGATGGTCAGAGACTGCAGACATAGTACAGGAGATGATCAGAGACTGCAGACATAGTACAGGAGATGATCAGAGACTGCAGACATAGTACAGGAGATGGTCAGAGACTGCAGAAATAGTACAGGAGATGGTCAGAGACTGCATTTCCTATGGACGTTAGTAAATAATGGCCAATCGACCCTCTCACCTGACCCAGCGATACAGCAACGGTTCCTCTGATCAGGAGTCAGCTCACTCTGAATTGCCCGTGGTGACTCCGCTGGATAGCACCCAGATCTGCATTCTGACAATGACTCCATTCCTTTCTCCACCAGGGATGGTGCTAGGCTGTGTGGCTTTCCCTCTGGTGGCGCAGGGCAGCAGGGTTCTCTCTCTGATGGGGTTCCCTCAGCACTGTCCTCTCCCTCTGGAGTCCTGGGTGTACTTCCCTGAAAACTTTCCCGGACTCCTGGCTCTCTCTCTCCCATTCAGCTGAGCATGCTGTGTGAGCTCCAGTTTCCGTGTTACAGGCTGGGTTCACACTGGTGCGACACGACAGCCGTCCTACTTTGGATCCGACTTTGCCCTGCGACATGAAGCCGGCATGTGTCCGACTTTCAATGAACGGGGATCCGACTTGGATCCCCGCCAATGCCGGCACTGTGTTTGGTATGAATCTTTAGGGGGGAACTCCGCGCCAAATTTTAAATAAAAAACCGGCATGGGTTCCCCCTCCAGAGGCATACCAGGCCCTTGGGTCTGGTATGGACCTTGAGGGGAACCCCCTACGCCGAAAAAGCGGCGTGGGGGGTCGCCCCCAATCCATACCAGACCCTTATCCGAGCACGCAGCCCGGCCGGACAGGAATGGGGGTGGGGACGAGCGAGCGCCCCCCCCCCCTCCTGAACCGTACCAGGCCGCATGCCCTCAACATGGGGGGTGGTGCCTTGGGGGAGGGGGGCGCGCTGCGGCCCCCCCACCCCAAAGCACCTTGTCCCCATGTTGATGAGGACAAGGGCCTCTTCCCGACAACCCTGGCCGTTGGTTGTCGGGGTCTGCGGGCGGGGGCTTATCGGAATCCGGGAGCCCCCTTTAATAAGGGAGCCCCCAGATCCCGGCCCCCCACCCTTTGTGAATGAGTATGGGGTACAGCGTACCCCTACCCATTCACCTAGGAAAAAAGTGTCAATTTAAAAAAAACACTACACAGATTTTTAAAGCATTTTATTAGACAGCTCCGGGGGTCTTCTTCCGACTTCGGGGGTCTCTCCGGTTCTTCTCCACGCTCTCCGGATCTTCTGCCGGGCTCCTCCGCTCTCTTCTGCTCTTTTGCCGCTCTTTTGCTAAAGCGGAGGAGCCTGGTCTTCAATCTTCTGCCTTCTGCCTTCTGCCTTCTGCCTTCTGCCTTCTGCCCTCTTCTCCTGATGTTGACACGACGCTCTCCCCGGCTGGAATGCTCTCTGTGCGCTCTGCTCTGACTTATATAGGCGGTGACCCCGCCCCCTTATGCCGTCACAGTCCCTGGGCATGCTGGGACTGTGACGTTTTACCCGATGACCCGATGACCACGCCCCCTTATGCCGTCACAGTCCCAGCATGCCCAGGGACTGTGACGGCATAAGGGGGCGGGGTCACCGCCTATATAAGTCAGAGCAGAGCGCACAGAGAGCATTCCAGCCGGGGAGAGCGTCGTGTCAACATCAGGAGAAGAGGGCAGAAGGCAGAAGGCAGAAGATTGAAGACCGGGCTCCTCCGCTTTAGCAAAAGAGCGGCAAAAGAGCAGAAGAGAGCGGAGGAGCCCGGCAGAAGATCCGGAGAGCGTGGAGAAGAATCGGAGAGACCCCCGAAGTCGGAAGAAGACCCCCGGAGCTGTCTAATAAAATGCTTTAAAAATCTGTGTAGTGTTTTTTTTTAAATTGACACTTTTCCTAGGTGAATGGGTAGGGGTACGCTGTACCCCATACTCATTCACATAGGGTGGGGGGCCGGGATCTGGGGGCTCCCTTATTAAAGGGGGCTCCCGGATTCCGATAAGCCCCCGCCCGCAGACCCCGACAACCAACGGCCAGGGTTGTCGGGAAGAGGCCCTTGTCCTCATCAACATGGGGACAAGGTGCTTTGGGGTGGGGGGCCGCAGCGCGCCCCCTCCCCCAAAGCACCAAACCCCCATGTTGAGGGCATGCGGCCTGGTACGGTTCAGGAGGGGGGGGGGGCGCTCGCTCGTCCCCACCCCCATTCCTGTCTGGCCGGGCTGCTTGCTCGGATAAGGGTCTGGTATGGATTGGGGGGGACCCCCACGCCGCTTTTATCGGCGTAGGGGGTTCCCCTCAAGATCCATACCAGACCCAAGGGCCTGGTATGCTCTTGGAGGGGGAACCCATGCCGGTTTTTTATTTAAAATTTGGCGCGGAGTTCCCCCTCAAGAACATCTGAGCACAAGTCGCGTGCCAAAGTCGGATCATGCAAGACGGCAATCCGACTTTGATCCGACTTCAATGATAGTCAATAGGCTGAAGTAGGATCAAAGTCGGACCAAAGTAGTACAGGGAGCATTTCTAAAGTCGGAACGACTTGTGTCGGACCAGTTAGGACGGCTCCCATAGGGAAACATTAAATTTCACACGTCATGCGACATGAGCTCCCAATGTCGGAGCGTTTGTCGGACCAGTGTGAACCCAGCCACAGTGGGGCTGCCAGTCCTCGGGACTACATGTCCCACAATCCTCTTCTCTGCTCCTTTTTCTATTCTGTTTCTTCCCTGGGCATATGAAGGCGGGGGAAGATACATAGTGGGCAGCTGTGCTGGCAAGCGCTGCTCACTAGTACAGCAGCGTGCGCGAGAGGGAGAGGGAGGGGGGAGAGGGGGGAAAGAAGAGCCCGCAGCTGCATTGGCATCACTAGGGTTGGGGGTCACTCCCCCTTCTACCAACTATAGTCGCCCCTCAGTACAGACCCCCCTCCACTAAGTATAGACCCCCTCCATCAGTGAAGAACCCGCACTAAGTATAAACCCCTCCCTCAGTACAGACCTTAGTACAGACCCCCCCCCAGGAAACCCCCCCTCCATTAGTACAGACCCCCCTGCATTAGTACAGACCCCCCCAGGACAGACCCCCCTCCATTAGTACAGACCCCCCAGGACAGACCCCTCCTTCATTAGTACAGACCCCCCTCTATTAGTACAGACCCCCCAGGACAGACCCCCCCTCAATTAGTACAGACCCCCCAGGACAGACCCCTCCTCCATTAGTACAGACCCCCCTCCATTAGTACAGACCCCCCATTAGTACAGACCCCCCAAGACAGACCCCCCTCAATTACTACAGACCCCCCAGGACAGACCCCCTCTCCATTACTACAGACCTCCCAGGACAGACCCCCTCTCCATTACTACAGACCCCCCAGGACAGACCCCCCTCCATTACTACAGACGACCCAGGACAGACCCCCCCTCCATTACTACAGACCCCCCAGGACAGACCCTCCCTCCATTACTACAGACCCCCCAGGACAGACCCCCCTCCATTACTACAGACCCCCCAGGACAGACCCCCCTCCATTACTACAGACCCCCCAGGACAGACCCTCCCTCCATTACTACAGACCCCCCAGGACAGACCCCCTCTCCATTACTACAGACCCCCCAGGACAGACCCCCCCTCCATTACTACAGACGACCCAGGACAGACCCCCCCTCCATTACTACAGACCCCCCAGGACAGACCCCCCCTCCATTACTACAGACCCCCCCTCCATTACTACAGACCCCCCAGGACAGACCCTCCCTCCATTACTACAGACCCCCCTCTATTAGTAATGACCCCCCAGGGCAGACCCCCCTTCTCCATTAGTACAGACCCCCCCCCCTCCATTAGGGTACAGTACATAAAAACACCCGGGCGGCAGCTGGAGAGGAGAGGACAGTGTGCAGCCACGCCGCCCGGGTGGAGAAGAGAAGTGTACACAGCAGGCAGCAGGAGTGAGAGACACAGAGAGGAGGAGAATGTGTCAGCACGGACCGCTCCTCCCCCCCTCCCCCCCCGCGCGCGACATCACTCACGGCTGGTCTCTCTCCACACAGAGACCAGCCGCTCTACCTCCCTTCTCATCTCCGGCTTGAGCAGTTAATACAGCGGCGCCTTTCTTCTTAGAACACCGGCAGAGAGGCGCCGCTGGACACAAACAAGAGGAGGAGGAGGAGGGAGGGGAGCACTCTGGCGCTTCAGCGCCCCCACCTCTCTGGCGCTCGGGTGCACTGCACCCCGTGCACCCCGTCTAGGACCGGCCCTGGTTAGAAGTGAGCAGCACTTGCACAGTTACCTCTCTGTAACCCGTGGCCAAGCTTGTTACACTGTTAACACTAAGGGTCCTTTCACACGGGACGGATCCATGATGATCTGCCTCGTGAACATCCGCTTGCTCTGTAATACACGTACCTAAATGCTGCGCACCTGGGGAAGTGGTGTTCTGTAATGAGTATGAGTCTAGAGTGCTTAGGCCTCTTTCACATGAACGATCCGGATCATTCAGGTCCGCCTGTCAGTTTTTTAGGCGGACCTGAATGGACCCTCCATAGACCTCTATGGAACGTCGGATGTCAGTGGTGACATGTCCGATGACATCCGACCCACTCCGATCCTAAAAAGTGTAATGGAGGAAAAAACAGGAAAAACGGACCTGTCATCTGCCTGCTCAGCAGGGATCCATGGACCTGTCAGAGTGCCGTTCTCCCCTATGGGGGATCGGATGATGACGGACCGAAGAGTCCGTCGTCACCTGATCCGATCCGAAAATGGCTGGAAAAGTAGGTTTTTCCTCCGTTACACTTTTTCGGATCGGAGCGGGTCGGATGTCAGCGGACATGTCACCACTGATATCCGACGCTCCATAGAGGTCTATGGAGGGTCCGTTCAGGTCCGCCTAAAAAACTGACAGGCGGACCTGAACGGATCGTTCATGTGAAAGAGGTCTAAGCACTCTAGACTCATACTCATTACAGAACACCACTTCCCCAGGTGCGCAGCATTTAGGTACGTGTATCACAGAGCCTGTACAGGTCTCCACCAACACAGCAATTAACCTCACTCCCAGTGACATGTCCGACCGTTGCTACTGGATACAGGAAACACACATCACTGTAACTACATGCTTGTTTTCTTCCCAGGGCCCCTCTACATCTCTTTCTCCTAGGCTAGACACCTAGGTATGCTGTGCTGCGGATCTGGTTCCAGTATGTAGGGAGCCGGCTGTTAGTGAAGTTATCAAGCATAACACCCTTTTACTACCAGAGTAAAGTTACCCTTGCCAGTCACCTGTTCCATGGCTGGTTGGCTGTCTGTAGCAAATTATATAAATACAGCTGTGCTTAGCAAGAGCAATATAGCCTACACTAGACAGCATCCTACATAGTGAACTCTATGTACTTTATCTATCTAACTCTCTAGCCCACTGATGTAAGCCCAGTTATTTGGATATGCTGTGCATGTACCCCTTTACAGAGACTTCAGACCAGGCAGATTAAGCACTGTGCTTAGAAGCAGCATACGGTTGCAGTGTAGCCACGCTCCAATGCGTTTCGTCACTTCTGACTTCATCAGAGGGGGTGGCGACACGGCATGGCAACCAAGCTAAAATATCCTTCTCCTTCCTAATTAGCCAATGGGCATTCGATTTAGCTCAGCACAAAATCAAGTGTATATAATTACATACGATGTTGTCCGTGTGTGTCATTAACCTCTTGATAACTACATAATCAAGCTAACCTATTGCACAAACACTAGAATGTCACATAAACGTTTCATGCGTTCTGTCAGCGTGACCAACTGCTGGAGTGAAACCACACCAGAGGTATACCGCAGCATAATCCATATGTGCAACTAACCCCATAATTGTTAAACATGGGTTTAGCTTAATAAGTAACCATCTAATTAAAATGAATTCAACATAACATCAAGAGCATATATTCACATACGATATTTTCTAAATGTTTCATTAGCTCCTAATACTATCCTAGTAGTTAAATTATAATATTGCACAGTTGTTCTTAACTGCTTGCCGGTGCAGCTCTCGTTGCGGGAGGGCGTCATATGACGCCCTCGCTTTCCTGGCCCACCAGGGGGCGCGCACGCACCGACGACAGCAATCACGCGCCGAGATTTTTTCTACAAAAATCTCTGGACTTTTGTTTATCTCATAATTATTTTTGGTATTATAATGAGTTTTACAGTCAAAATAATGGCGTTGCCATGGGAGCCAAGTTTGCTCCCAGTCTTGCTAATATATTTATGGCAGAATGGAAGACAAATTTGTTTTTTGTAGAGCTAAATCAGAGCTTCTGTTTTACAGAAGATTCATAGATGATTTATTATTTATTTGGGAAGGATCTGAGTAATCTTTACACCAGTTTATGGATCAGCTTAATAGCAACAAGAATAATATTAAGTTAGATTATCAATTTAGTGATTTCAGTAGTTATTTTTTAGATTTGTTCATATTTAAAGAAAAAGATTACTTGGCTACTAAGGTTTACTTTAAGCCTACGGAGAGAAACAGTTATCTATCGATAAGTAGTGGACACCATCCTACCTGGCTGCGCAATATATCCCAAGAGGACAACTAACACATATTAGAAGAAATTACACATTTGATAGCGATTTTGTGGAACAATCTGGCCATATAAAAAATAAATTTGTCCAAAAGGGATATTTGGATGACCAGATTTAATGTGAAATCAGGCAGGCAGGCAGGCAGGCAAGTGATTCAGTGATCTGCAGTGCATTAAATATATATACAGTCTCCAACATATATATATATCCACTGCATTCCAGTCTAGCCAAGCCTATATCTGACTGCAGGCCATTCCTGGTGTACGTTTTCAAATACACTTGCAGGCAGGCAGGTGATTCAGTGTTCTGCAGTGCATAAAGATATATATACAGTCTCCTACATATATATCCACTGCATTCTAGTCTAGCCAAGCCTATACCTAAATACAGGCCATTCCTGGTGTACGTATTCAAAGACACTTTCAGGCTGGCAGGCCAGGCAGGTGATTCAGTGATCTGCAGTGCATAAAGATATATATAGAGTCTCCTACATATATATCCACTGCATTCTACTCTAGCCAAGCCTATACCTGACTACAGGCCATTCCTGGTGTTTGTTTTCAATGACACTTTCAGGCAGGCAGGCAGGTGATCCAGTGATCTGCGTGCATAAAGATATATATACAGTCTCCTACATATTTATCCACTGCATTCTAGTCTAGCCAAGTCTATACCTGACTATAGGCCATTCCTGGTGTACGTTTTCAACAACACTTTCAGGCAGGCAGGCAGGTGATTCAGTGATCTGCAGTGCATAAAGATATATACAGTCTCCTACATATATATCCACTACATTCTAGTCTAGCCAAGCCTATACCTGACTGCAGGCCATTCCTGGTGTAATTTTTCTAGTAAACTTCAGGCGGTGTTTTGCTAATCCAATTTTACAGCATGTCTGGAAGGCCACCAAGGAAAGGCAGATGCTCACAGTCCACTAAAAGGGGGCAAGCACGCTCTGTGTCTACAGCCATCAGTGCTGGTTGTGGACACGGTGCATCCTCAGCACATGGCCGTGGGGCACGCTTGTCCTTTTTTTCGACAGCTGGCTGTGTTGAGCCACAACATGCAGAAGAGTTGGTAGAGTGGATCACAAAGCCGTCCTCCTCATCCTCTGTCACCCAGGCTAAGAGAAGTTTGGCTGCCCATGCAGCTGCCAAAGCGGCCTATTCCATCGGCTCAATGGCATCAGTCACTCCTTCCCTAGCCCCACCATCATGTCCTGAGGAATCCCCTGAACTGTTCAACCACCGTGTCGGGTATATGCTGCAGGAGGATGCGCAGTGTTTTGAAGGCTCCGATGATGGTACCCAGGTTGAGGATGAAGGCAGTAATGTGAGCCAAGAGAGAGGGGGTGCCCAAGAAGGACAAGAAACTGGCAGTCATGTTCCCCCAGCTGCAGCATACTGCCAGGTTTGCTCCAGTGGCAAGGAGGGAGGGGATGATGAGGTCACTGACTCTACGTAGGTGCCTGATAGAAGAGAGGAGGAGGAGGAGGAGGCACATCTCCAACGAGGCAGGATGCCCTCCAGGGGCCAGCTTAAGGATAGACAACCGACTGCATCACACCGCAGAGCTCCGCATTTGCAGGGCGCTGCTGACTCCGTGCGTTTTTTCAAAAGTTCTTTGGTGTGGGCCTTTTTGGAGACGTGTGCAGCAAATTGCACCGTTGCTGTTTGCAACATATGTCTGAAGCGTGTCAAGCGTGGCCAAAACAGCAGCCGCTTGGGCACCACATGCTTGACCATACATATGTCAAGCTCCCATGCAGTCCATTGGCAACAGTACTTAAAAGACCCACACCAAAGAACAAGGTGGATCTCTCCTTGCTCCTCATCAGCTGGGATCTCCAAACCCACTATACCTTCAGTCCTCTGAGACCTGCACTGAGAGGAATGAAATTGTAGAATTAGGTGTCCCAAGCACTTGCTAAAGCGTTGAAAGAAATTCGGTCCCAGCCATCCACATACTCAGCGGCTGAATGCTAGTTTGGCTAAATTGCTAGCACTTCAACTGCTGCCTTTTCAGCTGGTAGACTCTGCCCCCTTTTGAGAATTTGTGGAATGTGCGGTACCTCAGTGGCATGTTCCCAAACGCCATCTTTTTTCTCAGAAGGCTATTCCGGCTCCCTACCAGCATGTGGAAGGCAATGTCTTGGCCTTGTTGGACAGGGCGGTCAGCGGTAAGGTGCATATTACCGCTGACTCATGGTCCAGCAGGCATGGACAGGGACGTTACCTTTCTTTCACGGTGCACTGAGTAACTCTGCTGGCAGCCAGGAAGGATGCAGGACAAGGTGCAGTAATGTTGGAGCTTGTTCCACCACCACGCCTCCAAAATGCTGGTAGTGGTGATTCTGTCACACCTCTCTCCTCCACCCCCTCCTCTTCTTCATCCTCTTTGGCCTCTTCCTGTGCAGATTTGTCCTCGGAACCAGTGGTGCTCCGTAGGCATTCTAGGGGCTATGCAAGCACTCAGGCAAAAAGATGCCATGCGGTTCTTGAGTTTGTATGCTTAGGGGACAGGAGCCACACTGGGGCAGAGATTCTGGCAGCTCTGCAGGAGCAGGTCCAGAGGTGGTTGACGACACGCCAGCTTCAGGCAGGATGGGTGGTTTGTGATAATGGCACCAACCTCCTCTCCGCCCTCCGACAGGGACACTTGACCCATGTTCCCTGTTTGGCTCACATGCTTAATTTGGTGATGCAGCGGTTCTTGTGCAGGTACCCAGGCTTACAGGATCTCCTGAGGCAGGCCAGGAATGTCTGTGGGCATTTCCGCAGGTCATATAATGCCAGTGCTCGGCTGGCTGACCTTCAAAAGGAATGCAACCTGCCCAAGAACCGCCTCATCTGTGACATGCCCACCAGGTGGAACTCAACGTTGGCAATGCTGCAGCGGCTGCACATGCAGCAGAGGGCCATCAATGAGTACCTGTGCGAGTATGGCAAAAGGACAGGGTCAGGGGAGCTTGGCTTTTTTTCACTATGCCAGTGGCTAATGATCAAGGATGCATGCATTGTCCTGTCACCATTTGAGGGGGCCACGAGGATGGTGAGCAGTGACAGTGCATGCATCAGTGATACTGTCCCTCTTGTCTTCCTGTTGGAGCACACGCTGCGTGGAATAATGGACAGGGCACTTGAGGCAGAACAGCGGGAGGAAGAGGACTTCCTTACCTCTCAAGGCCCCCTTTATCCAGACAGTATTCCTGCAGGCCCGCCTATCACACAGGAAGAGGAGGAGGATGAGGATCGTGTCAGCATGGAGGTGGAGCCCAGTACTCAGCAGTCTTCAAGGGATCGTTCTCAGTCCCCAGAAACCCATGGACTTGTATGTGGCTGGGAGGAGGTGGCTGCGGATCATGTTGTCCTTAGTGACCCAGAGGACTCTGGACCGAATGCCTTAGCAAACCTACACTGCATGGCCTCCCTGATCCTGCAAAGCCTGCGAAAGGACCCTCGGATTCGTGGTATCAAGGAGAGGGATCAGTAGTGGCTGGCAACCCTTCTTGATCCACGTTACAAGGGTAAGGTTGCGGAACTTATTCAGCCTTCGCAGAGGGAGCAGAGGATGAAACATCTTCGGGAGGCCTTGCAGAAAGGTTTGTGCAATGCCTTTCCAGAGCCTGGGAGGTTACAAATTCCTGGTCCTCCTGGACAACGTGTTGCTGAGGCTTCGGTCAGTCACAGAAGGAGCGGTGGAGAAGGTGGCCATCTGACCGATGCATTCAGACAATTTTTTAGTCCGCAGCGCCAAGGTCTGATCGGTTCCAGCAACCATCGCCAGCGTCTGATTTTCATGGTGCAGGAATACCTTGGGGCAAGACTAGACTTGGAAATCAGTCTTGGATCACCAGCTACCAAGCACCTGATGCTGATGTAACTGATTAATTTTTTTATGAATTTGAGATCCCTTGAAGACTGCCTATGCTGACGCTGAGTGACTATCCTGTTATGCTGAGTGACTATCCTATCCCTCCTCAATGTTCATGTTGATAGCTTCTAAGAACATTTTTGGTTCTGGGCACCACCACCAGTGCCTAAAGCCCAATTTTTTTGCCCCTGTTTAACAGGGGCGTGTAATTACAATTTTTGCTGTAATGTTTTGCAGCAGGGCTCGTTCCTGCACTCAACTAGAGTATCTGTGAGGGGCTGTAGTGTTGTGGCACTAGCACCAGTGCCTAAGGCCCAATTTTTCTGCCCCTGTTTAACGGGGGCATGTTATTACAATTTTTGCTGTAATATTTCGCAACAGGGCCCGTTCCTGTGCTCAACAAGAGTATCTGTGAGGTTTTACAGTGTTGTGTCTCCACCACCACCACTGTCGCCTAAGGCCCAATTTTTCTGCCCCTGTTTAACAGGGCACGTAATTACAATTTTTGATCTAATATTTCACAGCAGGGCTCGTTCGTGCGCTCCACAACAGAATCTGTGAGGGGTTACAGTGTTGTGGCACCACCACCAATGCCTAAGACCCAATTTTTCTGCCCCTGTGTAACAGGGGTGTGTAATTACAATTTTTGATCTAATATTTCACAGCAGGGCCCGTTCCTGCGCTCAACAACAGAATCTGTGAGGGGTTACAGTGTTGTGGCACCACCACCACCAAAGGCCCAGTTTTTCTGCCGCTGTTCAACAGGGGCATGTAATTACAATTCTTGATATAATATTTCACAGCAGGGCCCGTTCCAGTGCCCACCAAGAGTAACTGTGAGGGCTTACAATGTTCTGGTACCACCAACACCTAAGACCCAACTTTCTGCAGAGTATATAGGGCAGGCCGTATAGTATATACAGGAGGTCCCCTACTTTCAAACATCCGACTTACAAACGACTCCTACTTACAAACGGAGGGAGACAACAGGATGTGAGAGAAAATCTACCCCTAGGAAAGGGAAATTCTCTCCTGTAAGAGTTAATATGGGAAAAAGGTGTCTCCACTGATGCTTTATCACCAATCCTTGTTCCCCTAAAAACCCCAAATTTTTAAAATCCAATTGTCATTGGGACAGAAAGTGAGGTGAAATCTTCTGAACAGGGGCACAGACAGCAAAACAAATGTTACAGAGGTGATGATAACCCTTCCCCAGGGCCGTCTTTACTATTGACTGGGCCCTGGGCAAAAAAATTCTTGGGCCCCCCCCCATGCAAATTGTCTCTCCACCCCAACATTCGAAAAAACAAAACAAACACATAAACTTATGTATTGCATTGTATTCTACTTGTACTGTCTGCCCTCATGTTGTAAAGCGCTGCACAAACTGTTGGCGCTATATAAATCTTGTATAATAATAATAATGATGGGGGGAAGAGATAGAGAAGTCCAGGATGATGGGTGGGGGGGAGATATGGGAGTCCAGGATGATTGGGGGGGGGAGAGATGGGGGAGTTCAAGATAATGGGGGAAGGGGGGAGATAGGAGTCCAGGATGACACATGGGGATTGGGGGGGTGTACTTTAAGGTGTTTGTATCATACAGGGCACAGAAAAAAATCAGCACAAGGGGCAGTACTTGCATATCCTCCTCCCTCCCGCAAAGTAACTATCTATTGGTCACCTCTGCACATCACTTTGCTTACCTCTGCTTCCTTATCCACAGCTCACTTCTGTATTCCCTGTCTATCTCTGTCCCCCCCCATGCACAGCTCACCTCTGTACCCCTCTATCCACAGCTCACCTCTGTATCCCCTGTCTACCTCTGCCCCCCCATCCACAGCTCACTTCTGTATCCCCCATCCACCTCTGTACCCCTCTATCCACAGCTCACCTCTGTATCCCCTGTCTACCTCTGCCCCCCATCCACAGCTCACTTCTGTATCCCCCATCCACCTCTGTACCCCCCCCATGTCCTTCTCTATATCTTTCCGTCCACCTTTGTACCCCACATCCACCTCTGTGTTCAGCTCTGTACCCCCATCCACGTTCACTTCTATATCTTTCCGTCCACCTCTGTACCCCCCCATGTCCACCTTTGTACCCCCTATCCACCTCTGTAGTACCCCCATCCATGTTCACCTCTGTACCCCCCCACCGCCTCTGTTCACCTCCGTACCCCCATGTCCATCTCTGTACCCCCCATGTCCATCTCTGTACCCACCATGTCCACCTCTGTACCCCTTCCACCTCTGTACCCCCCATGTCCATTTCTGTACCCCCATGTCCATCTCTGTACCCCCCATGTCCACCTCTGTACCCCCCATGTCCACTTCTGTACCCCCCATGTCCATCTCTGTACCCCCCATGTCCACCTCTGTACCCCCCATGTCCACCTCTGTACCCCCAATGTCCATCTCTGTACCCCCCCCCATGTCCACCTTTTTACCCCCATGTCCACCTCTATAACCCCCATGTCCACCTCTGTACCCCCCATGTCCACCTCTGTACCCCCCATGTCCATCTCTGTACCCCCATGTCCACCTCTGTAACCCCCATGTCCACCTCTGTACCCCCCCATGTCCATCTCTGTACCCCCCCATGTCCACCCCTGTACCCCCATGTCCACCTCTGTAACCCCCATGTCCACCTCTGTAACCCCCATGTCCATCTCTGTAACCCCCATGTCCACCTCTGTAACCCCCATGTCCACCTCTGTACCCCCCATGTCCATCTCTGTACCCCCCCATGTCCACCCCTGTACCCCCATGTCCATCTCTGTACCCCCATGTCCACCTCTGTAACCCCCATGTCCATCTCTGTAACCCCCATGTCCACCTCTGTAACCCCCATGTCCACCTCTGTACCCCCCATGTCCATCTCTGTACCCCTCCATGTCCACCCCTGTACCCCCATGTCCATCTCTGTACCCCCATGTCCACCTCTGTACCCCCCCATGTCCACCCCTGTACCCCCATGTCCATCTCTGTACCCCCATGTCCACCTCTGTACCCCCCCATGTCCACCTCTGTACCCCCCATGTCCATCTCTGTACCCCCCCCATGTCCACCCCTGTACCCCCATGTCCATCTCTGTACCCCCATGTCCACCTCTGTACCCCCATGTCCACCTCTGTACCCCCCATGTCCATCTCTGTACCCCCCATGTCCACCTCTGTAACCCCCATGTCCACCTCTGTACCCCCCATGTCCATCTCTGTACCCCCCATGTCCATCTCTGTACCCCCCATGTCCACCTCTGTAACCCCCATGTCCACCTCTGTACCCCCCATGTCCACCTCTGTAACCCCCATGTCCACCTCTGTACCCCCCATGTCCACCTCTGTAACCCCCATGTCCACCTCTGTACCCCCCATGTCCACCTCTGTACCCCCCATGTCCATCTCTGTACCCCCCCCATGTCCACCTCTGTACCCCCCCATGTCCATCTCTGTACCCCCCCCCATGTCCACCTCTGTACCCCCCCCCATGTCCACCTCTGTACCTACCATGTCTTCTCACTTCTGTACCCCCCATGTCCACCTCTGTACCAGCAATTCTCTGCAGTCTGAACAAATGAATCCTCTTCCCCTTGTCTTCACCTTGTTCTTTCTTACCTGATCACACGGCGGTGCAACGAACACAGTCCCAGCCTATCAGACCCAGCACACAGCCAGAAAACTTCACTCGGCTGTGTGCTAAACAGGTCTGCCAGGCGGGGGTGGGGGCGGGAGGAACACAGAGCGCCACTCTCGCTCTGTCATTGACTAGGGTCCGCAGCTCCTGACAGAGGGAGAAGCGGGACGAGCGGGCTCAAACACATGAAGCCCGCAGCTGTCCCGCTCTCCTGTATAATGAATGTAGCCGCTTGGGAGAGCAGGGGGATCGGCTCCCCCCGCTACTCCGCAAAAACTGCGGGCAGCGCAGGGCTTAAGTGGCAGCTGCTATGGGCCCCACAGCAATGACAGGGCCCAGGGCAGCTGCCCCTTTTGCCCTGCGTTAAAGACGGCCCTGCCCTTCCCTATGTTATCCAAAAAGCTTAAAAATAGATTTTTTGGCTGGAGCTATACTTAAGAACAAAACTACAGTCCCTATCTTGTTTGTAACCTGGGGACCGCCTGTATACTGTTGTTCAGAGTATATGGGGCCTGGGGGCCCCACGCCTTTTCTTTTCTTAATTTGGGTGCGGGGTTCCCCTTAATATCCATACAAGACCCAAAGGGCCTGGTAATGGGCTGGGGGGTTACCCATGCCATTTTTCTCAATAATTTTCATCCATATTGCCGGGACACGACATTACAGCCGCAAGCAGTTTTAAATGACTTTTATTCCTTTAGAAATGTCATTTTGTGCAGGGACTGTTCTAAACACGGGAAATATGCACCACTTTACAGGCATACTATAGAACACCCCCCAGGTACGATATTTAAAGGAATATTTATTTTTTATTTTTTCACTTTAAGCATCATTAAAATCACTGCTCCCAAAAAAAGTCTGTTTTTAAAACTTTCTTTTGCATTGATACATGTCCCCTGGGGCAGGACCTGGGTCCCCAAACCCTTTTTAGGACAATAACTTGCATATCAGCCTTTAAAATTCACACTTTTGATTTCTCACGTTCAAGTCCCATAGACTGTAACGGTGTTCGAATGTTCGCACAAACTTTCGGTCCATTCGCATGCGAACCGAACCGGGGGGGTGTTCAGCTCATCCCTATCTCTGACTAAGCGCCCAATCAAGGGCCAACAATGGATCCTCATGCTGTATAATCATGTACAATGACGACACATCAGCCATTACTAGGTAATTGGTCCTATCCTCATGTAATTTGATGTTTTTTAATGCTAATATTAAATCTTTAGTGTATTTTAAATAAGCTCTAGTTCTCAATACACTTGGTTGTAAAAATGTATCTAGATATTCACCTAATCTTAAAGAGATTATCATTAGATGGGCAGATAATGGAGGAGGTGTTGTTATTTTGGATAAGGAATGTTATCGTTCACAGACATCCTGTCAGATGAATATACATATAATAAACTTAGAAGGGATCCTACTCTGGCATATAAAGATCAATTGAAACATCTGGTAGACTATGAGGAAGTGGTTGGGTAGTCCTCAATGTAATACGGCACCTCATCCCAATATTTAGAAAATCATGTAAAGAAGAGAGGGGTGCAAGGATTATAGCGGTGCCAAAAATACACAATTAAGCTTAGATAAAAAACATGAACATTTTATTAGCAAAATTTATAAAAAAGACAAAGAAAAAATTGAAAATCACATAGACAGGGTGTGCATGACAGACTCAGACAATTAAAAACATTTGTAGCGACATTTTACGGGAATCGGCCAGGAGAGTGTAGCGGCCAATTCCGTAGACAGGTATTTAAGAGTCCTACATGTTTCGCCAGATATGGCTTCCTCAGGGACAGATGTTTATATCTTAGAGCGCTACTATACAATCTATAAAGAGAAATTTGACAGTCAATACCATGTATACCAAATGTAACCTCAGATTAAATAAAAAAAAAAAAAAAATAAACAAATATAAGGAACATGAATGAACAATTTATTATGTTTGCGAGCTGTCAGACATGGACCCACAAGCACATGCCAGAAATGCAGCAGCGAGCGCCGCATCGCACTCGGGAAGGCAAACCACCCCTCACCCACCAGCCGAGCCAGACCAACCACAAGATGGAAAAAAGGACTACCTGTAAGTCACCAGGGATGGGCACAGAAAACTCCTAGAGCCGCCCAGTAAGCCCAGGGTACAATAAACGGCTGCAGGGGGCAAAGAGGAGGACCAGGCAGAAATTTTCTACAAAAGAAAAGGCAAGTACAGTGGTTTTAATGGACCCCAAATCAATTAGGGCACATAAATCTACAGGCACATGATAGGACTAACATAGTCTCTGGATAATACTCACAGTTTTTATTTAAGGAAGTTGTATACAGGACATGGGAACACACTGGGTTTGTAACGTAGCGCCTGCCACATATCACAAAATAGAGTCTAGATAGAAAATATCTATAAATGATGGAGATGAGAAAGAGGAGGAAAGGAAAAAATATGTATATAAAAATATATATATATATATATATATATATATATATATATATACTCCCAACAAAAATGTGTTGGAAAAATGTGAACAGGCTATATAGTATTCACAGTGATTAATGGTACGGGCTTTTATGGGAAAAGAGGTGAGTGTACTGCACTTACCAGTAGGGACAAGGCAGTGGATTAGTTGGATGGCTGGTGCTGGGATTACATCTGGTTGCACCTCCCTATTCAATGTGCTAAGGAGATAGATAAGACACATAAGACACTAAGCCTATATACATTTGCTGTCCAGAAAGGGGCATACCATTTAGCCCATATAAAAATTGTATTAATCCACATACCGAGGGGAGATATAGAGAGCATGTCCATGTCCTGTGAATCCCTGGCGCTGTTAGGGCCTGGGATGCCGGCGCTCTTATGCCCCCCAACATACGTGCGGTGTCTGATGTCACCGCACGTGTGAGCGGACAGAAGAGCCACTGCGCATGCGCAGCTCGCCGCAGCCTCCGGGCCTACAAGGTCCAGGAGGCTTAGCGGTAGTGTCAGTTGTGACATGTATCAACACGTTACAGACACTTGCGCTGTACTGAAAGGCCGGTGACAGCCGTACAGTACACTGGAGGTGGAAAGATCCTGCGATCACCAGATGTTAGTGGCTGGGGGTGGGCAGATGCAAATTGCAATGCCCTTGGGTGTCCATACAGCCAGAGTATCCCTGTGGGCTTGGGTGGCAGCATCAGGAGGGATCTGCACCACCCACCTGGACCCTTACAATAGCCAAAAACAAGGGACACTCAACCAGCCCGGCAGAGAAGTGAGAGAAGGGGGGTCCGCCACCCGAGGGCACACGAGACCCAGCGGGAGCATCCCGGGAATAGTGGAAGCGGGTGGAAACAAGCTAGGGACCTATAGGGGGCCCCCCAAAAAAAGTGTAGCCCGCACACCATGGGCGAGAAATGAGGAAAGAAAGGGGGGGGAGGGGAAGGGAAAAGGAAAAGAAAAGGGGCCAAGTCTGCAGCGTGTATCCTATATAGACAGGTATGACAGCTCGCAAATTACAAAGTTACATAAATATAAAAATAACAATGTACCATATAACATAGAAGGAATGAACCTTAGAGAGATATAGATATGCAGATAGCAGAAAGGGAAATTGACAATAATGTAAGCAATATAGTTGGTATACAAATGAGAAAATTATAAAAAACTATCATAACTCAGTAAATACCAGCTATATCCTGATCGGCCTGGGCCGACCCTCAATGTGGGGGGTGCTTGTAGTGGGAGGGGCATAATACAGAAATATCCATGTGGATACCTTCTCAAGGCAAATATTTAGAGAAATGACTTGAAACTGATATATTCATTGAGCCCTGGGTATCTAGTGGCATCCAGGGTGTGTATCCATTTTGTCTCTAGTTGGAGTAATTTTTGATTGATATCGCCTCCTCTGGCGTGTACAGGGACATGCTCAAGAGATGTGAAACCCACAACCTGAGGATCATAGTTGTGGTGATCTGCTATGTGTCGATTGATCGAAGTGGATGTGTTATGTTTATGCAGAGGTTTGATGTGATCGCGAATCCGTACATTAAATGAGCGTTTGGTTTTCCTAACATAGTACCTGCCACAAATACAGGTGGCCAGATATACTATGCCTATAGATTGACAGGTAACTTTGTGTTTAATTTTGTGGATTTGACCATTTGCAAGCGGAGTTTCACGTGCATCATAGATGAAATCGCACATGTCGCAATTACCACAGGGAAATGTGCCAAAAGTTGTCAATGTAAGATTTTCTTATTTAATCTGAGGTTAAATTTGGTATACATGGTATTGACTGTCAAATTTCTCTTTATAGATTGTATAGTAGCGCTCTAAGATATAAACATCTGTCCCTGAGGAAGCCATATCTGGCAAAACATGTAGGACTCTTAAATACCTGTCTACGGAATTGGCCGCTACACTCTCCTGGCCGATTCCCGTAAAATGTCGCTACAAATGTTTTTAATTGTCTGAGTCTGTCATGCACACCCTGTCTATGTGATTTTCAATTTTTTCTTTGTCTTTTTTATAAATTTTGCTAATAAAATGTTCATGTTTTTTATCTAAGCTTAATTGTGTATTTTTGGCACCGCTATAATCTTTGCACCCCTCTCTTCTTTACATGATTTTCTAAATATTGGGATGAGGTGCCGTATTACATTGAGGACTACCCAACCACTTCCTCTCTGTCTTTGATTTCTAATCTGGAATTTTTGGTGTTTAAATACACATCTTTCCGGTTGGGGTGTCCTCTATTCTATACTTTATACCAGTGCCAAAATATATTTATGAAATATTTGCTGTGTTACTTGTATGTATATTTTTTATCGTTCTTTGCAACTAAGGTATCCTGTCACATTGAGTAGTATCTGCATTTTTTCTCTGAAGTGTATTGCTATTTCCTTTGAAACCATGGCTGACTTCTGTGGGGAAGCCTGGGAGGATTTAATGACCAAAATACAAACGTCCCATACAGCTTCAAACATCTCTGACACAGAGCTTGACAAATCCTTTATTAGGTTTCAACGATTACTAGAAAAGAAAGTCCGTATTTATTGGCACAAGGTGTATTTTGAAAAATACGTTGAACATCAAATTGTCCCTTGGGGACTCAGAATACAAATCTTCCCCAATATTAAAAAAAACACTAATCCCCTAAAAAAGGCTTGGGATGATAACTTGCAAGCATGCTCTTTTAATATGATGAGCATGCTATGTCAAGAATATGAGAAGGAATTGGTCTTACTTGACACTTCAATCAATGAATGGCTTTCGGATTGTACTGCCGACATGTCTTCCCCGAGGTTTACCCAGAGGGAAAAGGACCTCAGGGCCCACCTCGAGGAATACACAGTAGAGGTAATTAACACCAAGGAAAATAAATTTTTACGTGACAAACTCGCTCATACTAATGGCCAAGCCTATAGATGGGACGGGAATGTCCCTAAAAAACCCACTACTAAACCTAGCTCGGAGAATGTACCTAGAAATAACAATGAAGTACCTAATGTTTTCTCCACTTCGTTTTCTTCCAGTTCATCTACCACATATCGCGATCTTTCACAGGACAGGATCCCCAAAAAAAGGAAGGGAGAATTACCCACCACCTCCACGGACTCTATTCGACGCACCTTTGGTACCACTAGTACTACCAAGCCTATGGTAGCTCGACCAAAAACCACCAGCACCTCTACTCCACTCACACGAGCACTACCACGTCCACCACTCACTACCACTCGCCCTGCGCACTCGGCACTCACCACAGCGACTTCTGCACCTTTCGCTCTCCCTGCTCCTCTGGGAAGACGGGTAAGTGAACCGAATCTAACCACTATGTTTCCTATTGCGTCACAATCCACAGATCCTAAGTTAGCTCCCATTTTTTTATCCCAGGCACTGGACTCTGTGCAGAGTCCCACACTTCAGCACTCAGAAGCCCCCAGTCACAACGAACCCATGACTTAGATGTTGTGAATCTTTCGTCATTCCCCTTAACTAAAGAACAGATTAAGATACTCCAACTAGGTCTTACTTTATGTTCCTCTGCGGAGTTTAACAAATTCCAATTCATTAAGGACGTCCACCTATTTGCAAGAAAACTAATGTACAAGGTCATCTTTGATAAACCTCCAAAAGCTCAAGCCATAGAGCCATCATTGGAGAACAATGCCCCTACACTGGCTGAAATTCAAGCCATTGAGGATTTACTTATTCTTTTGGAAGAGGGTGGAACCGAGGACGAATGCCAGCTGCACTGGGACGGTGATGGCATTGTGGCCTCCGGTGTTTCCTCCCCCCCCATCTTCGTTTAAACCTAAATCCAAATCCTTCCCTAATCTCTCAGCGAACCCCAATATTTGGGTGTTCGTGGAACAGATTACGAATACCATCAAACATTATGATTTTTCTACCTCATATCCATCCAATTTATCCTTTGCCCAAAAACAAGCTATCAGATCGCTACAGAACCACCCTGGGCTGGTAATAAAACCAGCGGACAAAGGTGGGAATGTGGTTGTTATGGATGTTGCGGCATATGAGTCTATGTGCCGCAACATCCTGGACAATAAAGATTGGTACCGACCTATTTCACGATCACTTATTGACAACTTTGCTACTGAATACTATGAACTTATCTTTTCGGCTTACCAAAAAGGGATTATAGATGTTAACACTTGGAAATTCTTAAATGTAAAAGACCCCAGAATACCTACTTTCTACGCCCTACCAAAACTCCACAAATCTCTTAAATGCCCTCCTGGCCGTCCCATCGTGTCAGGATGTCTAAGTCTCACTGAAAACGCAAGTGCCTTGGTGGACAAATACCTGAATCCACACGTTGTGGCTCTTCCCTCTTATGTCAAAGACACTATACATCTGCTCCGTATTTTGGAAGATCTACGCCTTCCATCAGATGTTTGGATGGTGGCATTAGACGTAGAGAGCTTGTACAACGCTATACCCCATGATAACGGTATTAGAGTAATTTCTAATTTACTACAGGAAAGAGGCCCCAAATTTGAGGCCTACAGGTAGTTTGTCATCGACCTCTTAAGTTTTATTTTGACAAGAAATCATTTTATGTTCGGCTCTTCCCACTTCCTCCAGGTACAAGGTGTAGCTATGGGCACCAAGTATGCACCATCCTACGCCAATTTGTACCTGGGGGGGTGGGAAAGGGAACTCTTTGGAAATTCTGACCTCGCTGATTTCCTGTGCCACGTGGTATCGTGGCACAGGCATATCGACGATGTGATCTTTTTCTGGTCTGGTACTCGTGAACATCTCTTGAAATTTGTTGACACCCTTGGGACTAACTCATACAATCTTAAATTTACGATGGAGTGCAGCCAGAGAAGGATTACTTTTCTAGATCTGGAGATTCAACTGGATCCGAATGGTAATCTTTCCTCAGCTTTGTATTGCAAAGAAACATCTGGAAACACCATCCTTCATGCCAAAAGTGCTCATCCAAAACCACTTTTGAATAGCATTCCATATAGCCAATACCTCCGCATTAAACGTAATTGCTCGCATGATAAGGACTTCTTTGCAGCCTCTCGGGATTTATATGAGAGACTAAAAAGAAGAGGATATAGCCACAGATTGTTGAAACAAGCCTTCAACAAAGTGAAAAAACTCGACAGGAAAAAATTAATCTACTCCAATAAAAACACAGACGACCTCCAATCTGTCCGTGTGATAACTGAATTTTCACAACACCATAGTGAGGTCAGAGACATTCTTAACAAGTTATGGCCTCTTCTCACTGCTGATAATACTATTAAAAAATACATTAAATCCGAGCCTCAGATTACCTATCGACGCTCTCCATCATTAAGAGATAAAATCATAACCAGCCATCATGCACCTAAATCTGATCTTACATTGACAACTTTTGGCACATTTCCCTGTGGTAATTGCGACATGTGCGATTTCATCTATGATGCACGTGAAACTCTGCTTCCAAATGGTCAAATCCACAAAATTAAACACAAAGTTACCTGTCAATCTATAGGCATAGTATATCTGGCCACCTGTATTTGTGGCAGGTACTATGTTGGGAAAACCAAACGCTCATTTAATGTACGGATTTGCGATCACATCAAACCTCTGCATAAACATAACACATCCACTTCGATCAATCGACACATAGCAGATCACCACAACTATGATCCTCAGGTTGTGGGTTTCACAGCTCTTGAGCATGTCCCTGTACACGCCAGAGGAGGCGATATCGATCAAAAATTACTCCAACTAGAGACAAAATGGATACACACCCTGGATGCCACTAGATACCCAGGGCTCAATGAATATATCAGTTTCAAGTCATTTCTCTAAATATTTGCCTTGAGAAGGTATCCACATGGATATTTCTGTATTATGCCCCTCCCACTACAAGCACCCCCCACGTTGAGGGTAGGCCCGGGCCGATCAGGATATAGCTGGTATTTACTGAGTTATGATAGTTTTTTATAATTTTCTCATTTGTATACCAACTATATTGCTTACATTATTGTCAATTTCCCTTTCTGCTATCTGCATATCTATATCTCTCTAAGGTTCATTCCTTCTATGTTATATGGTACATTGTTATGTTTATATCTATGTAACTTTGTAATTTGCGAGCTGTCATACCTGTCTATATAGGATACACGCTGCAGACTTGGCCTCTTTTCTTTTCCTTTTCCCTTCCCCTTCCCCCCTCCCCCCCCCCTTTCTTTCCTCATTTCTCGCCCATGGTGTGCGGGCTACACTTTTTTTGGGGGGCCCCCTATAGGTCCCTAGCTTGTTTCCACCCGCTTCCACTATTCCCGGGATGCTCCCGCTGGGTCTCGTGTGCCCTCGGGTGGCAGACCCCCCTTCTCTCACTTCTCTGCCGGGCTGGTTGAGTGTCCCTTGCTTTTGGCTATTGTAAGGGTCCAGGAGGGTGGTGCAGATCCCTCCTGATGCTGCCACCCAAGCCCACAGGGATACTCTGGCTGTATGGACACCCAAGGGCATTGCAATTTGCATCTGCCTGCCCCCAGCCACTAACATCTGGTGATCGCAGGATCTTTCCACCTCCAGAGTACTGTACGGCTGTCACCGGCCTTTCAGTACAGCGCAAGTGTCTGTAACGTGTTGATACACGTCACAACTGACACTACCGCTAAGCCTCCTGGACCTTGTAGGCCCGGAGGCTGCGGCGAGCTGCGCATGCGCAGTGGCTCTCCTGTCCACTCACGTGTGTTGGGGGGCATAAGAGCGCCGGCATCCCAGGCCCTAACAGCGCCAGGGATTCACAGGACATGGACATGCTCTCTATATCTCCCCTCGGTATGTGGATTAATACAATTTTTCTATGAGCTAAATGGTATGCCCCTTTCTGGACAGCAAATGTATATAGGCTTAGTGTCTTATGTGTCTTATCTATCTCCTTAGCACATTGAATAGGGAGGTGCAACTAGATGTAATCCCAGCACCAGCCATCCAACTAATCCACTGCCTTGTCCCTACTGGTAAGTGCAGTACACTCACCTCTTTTCCCATAAAAGCCCTTACCATTAATCACTCTGAATACTATATAGCCTGTTCACATTTTTCCAACACATTTTTGTTGGGAGTATATATATATATATATATATATATATATATATATTTTTTTTTTTTTTTTATATACATATTTTTTCCTTTCCTCCTCTTTCTCATCTCCATCATTTCTAGATATTTTCTATCTAGACTCTATTTTGTGATATGTGGCAGGCGCTACGTTACAAACCCAGTGTGTTCCCATGTCCTGTATACAACTTCCTTAAATAAAAACTGTGAGTATTTTCCAGAGACTATGTTAGTCCTATCATGTGCCTGTAGATTTATGTGCCCTAATTGATTTGGGGTCCATTAAAACCACTGTACTTGCCTTTTCTTTTGTAGAAAATTTCTGCCTGGTCCTCCTCATTGCCCCCTGCAGCCGTTTATTGTACCCTGGGCTCACTGGGCGACTCTAGGAGTTTTCTGTGGCCATCCCTGGTGACTTACAGGTAGTCCTTTTTTCCATCTTGTGGTTGGTCTGGCTCGGCTGGTGGGTGAGGGGTGGTTTGCCTACCCGAGTGCGATGCGGCGCTCGCTGCTGCATTTCTGGCATGTGCTCGTGGGTCCATGTCTGACAGCTCGCAAACATAATAAATTGTTCATTCATGTTCCTTATATTTGTTTATTTATTATTTTTTTTTTATTTAATCTGAGGTTAAATTTGGTATACATGGTATTGACTGTCAAATTTCTCTTTATAGATTGTATAGTAGCGCTCTAAGATATAAACATCTGTCCCTGAGGAAGCCATATCTGGCGAAACATGTAGGACTCTTAAATACCTGTCTACGGAATTGGCCGCTACACTCTCCTGGCCGATTCCCATAAAATGTCGCTACAAATGTTTTTAATTGTCTGAGTCTGTCATGCACACCCTGTCTATGTGTTTTTCAATTTTTTCTTTGTCTTTTTTATAAATTTTGCTAATAAAATGTTCATGTTTTTTATCTAAGCTTAATTGTGTATTTTTGGCACCGCTATAATCCTTGCACCCCTCTCTTCTTTACATGATTATCTGGTAGACTATGGCTTTAAAACTCATGTGTTAAATAAAAAAGAGGTAAAATATCTGGTACCCAGTGTATGTAGATGTCATGTACCCGGGTGTCATTGAACTGGGATGTTCCTGGTTCCACAGCTGCAGCCTTACCTGTTGTGCCACAGGGGGAGCTCTGGAGTTGTTGTATTGTTCTCCCAGTCTGATGCATTGCCTTGGACTCACCAGCCCCACCTGCTGCCAGCTGCAGACAATGTACAATTAAGCAGCCCATAAATAGCAACACTTGGTGGTGATACTGAGGACTGCAGAGGTTTTTTGATAGATTTCTGGTTTCTCTCCAGACTGTATTTGGCAAGCCATATAGAGCTTCTGCAGCTGAGTGCTCACTTTTGGACATACAGCAAGGTACCAGGACTGTGGCTCAGTATGCTATTGAGTTCCGTACCCTGGCCGCTGAGACTAATTGGGACTGGGTGCAGCTTTCCATAAAGCTCTTACAGATTGCATTAGGACAAATTGGTCTATAAGGATTCCCCCGAAGACCTTGAAAAATTCATAGAGCTGGATGTCCGGTATCATGAAAGGTGCCAGGAGAAACTTAGAACTCTCAAGCTTCCTAGGACAGTTTACCGTTTGGCCCCTAACTTCAAAACACCACCTGAAATTTCAGTTGAGTCCAAGACACCTGTGGAACCGATGGAAGTCAGCCGTCTCCACCTAACAGAGTCAGAGAAACACAGGAGACGTGCATTGGGCCAATGTTTGTACTGTGGATTTAAAGGACATTTGTTATCTGTTTGCCCTTCCCGTCCAGTAAAAGGCAGAGTCTAACCAGTATCAGAGGAGCTGGGTTAGACCTTACAAGTACTTCCTCCAAGACCAAGACTACTGTACCGACAATCTTCCATTTAACCTCTAAACTTGTCTCCTGTGAGGCTTTTGTGGATTCTGGAGCAGCTGGCATATTCCTGGATTACACTTTTGCTAAGGAAAACAACATCCATTTGAATGGACAACCACTGGGAGATGGCCTTGTAAAGTTTGAGACTACAACAATCACCCTTCAGGTAGGCAAACTCCACAAAGAGAAAATCGTCCTGTCTCTTATTGATTCTCCACTTCTGCCTGTTATCCTTGGTTACCCATGGTTACAACAACACAACCCTTCTTTTGATTGGGTAAATGGAGAAACTAACCTCTTGGGAGCCTTCCTGTTATCTGAACTGTTTGTCTCAACCCAAAAGACTTTCTGGTTGTCTGTTGGTTTCCGTTGCCATCCCTCCTACCTTGCCTTGTGAATACCATGGATTTGCAGATGTATTTTGCAAGCAAAAGGCAGAAGTTTTACCTCCACATTGTTACTTTGACTGTGCAATTAATCTGATTCCTGGAGCACCTCTTCCCAAAGGAAGGACCTATCCCCATCACTGCCTGAACAAATGTCCATGGAGGAATACGTCAAGGACAACTTGGAGAGAGGTTTTATACGACCCTCTTCTTCTCCAGTAGGGGCATGTTTTTTCTTTGTTGAAAAGAAAGATGGGGGTCTTCGACCATGCATAGACTATCGAGGGTTAAATCAGATCACCGAAAAAGACTCCTACCCTTTGCCTCTTATTCTAGAATTGTTTGATGTGCTTAAGGGAGCTGTTCTCTTCACTAAGCTGGACCTCCGAGGGGCTTATAATCTGATTCAAATTAAAGAGGGAGACGAGTGGAAGACAGCATTTAACACCCGCAATGGACATTTTGAGTATCTAGTTATGCTATTTGGACTCTGTAACGCTGTCTTCCAACGTTTCATGAATTACATTTTTCATGATTTCAGCAACAGTTTTGTGATTATCTACTTGGACGACATTTTAATCTTTTCCAAGACTCACCTAGAGCACATCTCAAATGTAAAGCAAGTATTACAGCGACTGAGAGAAAACCACCTTTACGCAAAGATTGAGAAATGCAGTTTTCATCAAAACCGCATACCTTTCCTTGGATACATCAAGTGCTGTCGGTTTCCAAATGGACCCACAAAAACTTTCTGCTGTCTTGCAATGGCCCCAACCGACCACTTTGAGGGGGCTCCAAAGCTTTCTAGGATTTGCTAATTACTACAGGTGCTTCATCAAAGGTTTTGCCTCTATTGCTGCTCCCTTTACTGCTATGGCTAGGAAAGGTACAAACTGCAAAGTGTGGCCCTCAGAAGCAAAATCCACTTTCCAGCAATTGAAAGGCACGTTCAGCAAGGCTCCAGTATCCAAACCCTGATCTCCAGTACATAGTTGAGGTTGATGCCTCCGAAGTAGGTTACAAATGCCGTGCTGTCCCAGAGAAAACCTAAGTCCGGTAGAATCCAACCAGTGGCGTTCTTCTCTAAAACGTTTTCTCCAGCGGAGATGAATTATGATGTTTTGAATCGAGAACTACTGGAGGTCAAATTGGCATTGTCTGAATGGCGACATCTTCTGGAAGGGGCTCCCAAGCTTTTTTCTATCCTGACTGACCATAAAAACCTGCTGTATCTTCAGACTGCTAAATGTTTGAATTCACGTCAAGCTTGAAGGGCTCTGTTCTTCTCCAGTTTTAATTTTGTTCTTCTTATGTCCCTGGGCATAAGAACAAGAAAGTAATGCTCTTTTCAGACAGTTCAACTTACACCTTACCCAAGATTCATAAGAACTGCTACCTGTCCTCCGGCCCGTCCCATTGTTGATGGGATAGGGTCAGTATCAGCCAAATGAGGTGAATATCTAAGTTTTTACAACCAAGTGTATTGAGAACTAGAGCTTATTTAAAAGACACTAAAGATTTAATATTAGCATTAAAAGACATCAAATTACGTGAGGATAGGACCACTTACCTAGTAACGGCTGATGTGTTGTCATTGTACATGATTATACAGCATGAGGATGCATTGTTGGCCCTTAATTGGGCGCTTAGTCAGAGAGATGAATTACCACATGCACAAATTAATTTTTTTTAACAAAAGTCTCTGGAGTTTTGTTTATCTTATAATTATTTTTGGTATCGCAATGAGTTCTACAGTCAAAATAATTGCGTTGCCATGGGAGCTAATTGTGCTCCCAGTCTTGCCAATATATTTATGGCAGAGTGGGAAGACAAATTTGTTTTTTGTAGACCTAAATCAGAGCTTCTGTTTTACAGAAGATTCATAGATGATTTATTATTTATTTGGGCAAGCTCTGAGCAATCTTTACAACAGTTTATGGATCAGCCTAATTAGATTATCAATTTAGTAACATTAGTATTCATTTTTTAGATTTGATCATATTTAAAGTAAAAGACTATTTGGCTACTACGGTTTACTTTAAGCCTACGGATACAAACAGTTATCTATCGATAAGTAGTGGACACCATCCTACCTGGCTGCGCAGTATCCCAAGAGGACAACTAACATGTATTCAAAGAAATTGTACATTTGATAGCGATTTTGTGGAACAATCTGGCCATATAAAAAATGTATTTGTTCAAAAGGGATATTCGAATGACCAGATTGAATGCGAAATCCAAAGAATGTTTTCTATGCCGAGTGATCAATGCCTACAATATAAAGAGATTGAAAATATATTTTCAATATTTTCAAAATATATTTTTTAAACATTGGCATATTTTGAGGATGGACCGGTCACTTAAACCGGTATTGCCTGAGAAACCGTCATTCATTTATAGGAAGGCCCCTAGTTTTGGGGATAGCATGGTACATAAGATACTTGACCCACCCACCAGGCCAACATTTTGGCCTGGTCGGAAGGGCTTTTTGCCTGTGGCAAAATGTCAGGCATGTTATCATGCTAGGCAAAATGTTAAAAGACGTTCATCCTTTCATTCCAACAATGCAGGTCGTGAATTTGAAATCACCGATCTCATAACTTCCAACACCACTCACATCGTTTATGCATTGGCCTGCCCTTGTGGACTTATGTACATAGGACGTACTAAACAAACCCTTAAAATAAGGATTGGGGAATATGTGACAAATCTCCCAAAAGGTTTTCAGTATCATAGCATCTCAGAACATTATAGACAATATCATGCTAGCAGGGGAGGGCTGGCAACCTTAGGCATGGGGGGGGCAAGTCCATTTAATGTGGCCCATTGAACCAACCAATTGAAGCAACCAGTGAAGGACTACAAGCCCAAGCATTAATGCCTGAGATCTAAAGACGTGACCCCCCAACTAATGAAGGACTACAAGTGCCAGCATGAACCCCTGAGATCTAAGGATGTGACCCCCTCAGATCTCACGGTTCATGCTGTGACTTGTAGTTCTTCACTAGTTGGGGGGGGCGGGGGTGTGTGACACATCCTGAGCTCTAAAGGGGTTCATGCTGGGAACTGTAGCCCTTCGCTTTTGGGGGGTCACATCCTCAAAAGTTTAGGAATACAAGTCCCAGCATGAACCCCTGAGATCTAAGGATGTGACCCCCCACTAATGAAAGGCTACAAGTCCCAGCATGAACCCCTGAGATCTAAGTATGTGACCCCTTAGATCTCATGGGTTCCTGCTGTGACCTGCAGTCCTTCACAAGTTGTGGGGGGTGGGGGGTTGGGGGTGGACACATCATAAACTCTGAGGTGTTCATACTGGGACCTGTAGTCCTTCACTTTTGAAGGGTCACTTACCCTCCAAAAGTAGTATATGGACAGGCTAGGGTAGTATACGGGCCAGCTAGGGTAGTATACCGGGTAGGTTAGGGTAGTATATAGACAGGCTAGGGTAGTATACGGGACAGTTTAGGTCAGTATATGGACAGGCTAGGGTAGTATACAGGGCAGGCTAGGGTAGTATACAGACAGGCTAGGGTAGTATACAGGGCAGGCTAGGGTAGTATACGGACTGGGTAGTATACGGGTCAGGCTAGGGTAGTATATGGGGCAGGCTAGGGTAGTATATGGGGCAGGCTAGGGTAGTAAATGGAAGACTTACCCTATGTTGATCCGTGATCAGTGTATATTCCTGTGTTCAGGGGATTTCTCTGGTAAGCAGATACTGGTGTGGCTCATATTCTACATGTCATAATAAACACACACACAGTTCCATGTGGGACTGTCACATCAGACAGTCAGGTGACTGCTTACACCAATCAGCCCCCCTCATCTCTATGACCACCAGTACAGAGTCCAGCTACTTCTCCCCTCTGCCCCATC
Source organism: Aquarana catesbeiana (assembly GCF_042186555.1). Lineage (NCBI taxonomy): Eukaryota > Metazoa > Chordata > Amphibia > Anura > Ranidae > Aquarana > Aquarana catesbeiana. The sequence continues at coordinate 342,115,228 of NC_133324.1, read as the reverse complement.
ACCTCCCTTCCAGCCTAATCTTCGCAGACAGGTCCCACTCACTTTCCGTGGAAGAGGCTGCATCCCCGTGGCTTCTCCGCTCTGTCCGGTGCTGACTGCACAGCCCAGAAATTGGATCACCTCCGCCAGCTCTTCGCCTTATCACTCACAGCCCCGCCCAACTGGTGAGCCACACCACCGAACCCCGCCTCTGATACCTAGCAACACGTGGGGCTGGGAGTCGTGTGTCCTCAGAAAGAGCACCGACAGCCCACACCCAGCAGCCCTTCTGCCGGGGGGGTGGCAGGGGGCACCCCCCAACTGATGTACACTCTCTAGGCCAGCGCCTATCTTGCCTATAGCACCTGCCCTGACTGTAAATACAGCAGAGCTAGTGCTGTGGTGGCCTTTTCTGGGGGGGAATCAGATCGGCCCGGGGGAAATTTTCACTCTCCCCTCCAGCCCAGTCCGCACCTGCATGTTAGAGACCAATCCACACTTTAATTTTGTGGTGTAGAGAGAGTATTTCCATCATGGAGGGGGTCAAATAGAGTTAGGGATCTCTCTAAGAGAGAAATTAAATGGATCCATTTATTGCAGACGATGAACCCGGACGGGTTAAACATTGATCTGGATTTAAATTGTTTTATCAGTGATAATTACATTTTGTGGAAGGTTCTATTCTAACTGAAGGTTCATTATTTTTTTTTAAATTAATTCATAATAATTATTATATTTTGTTGGTTTATTGTATTGACCAATTTATTTTAATTTTAATGATTAAATTCGTTTATTAATATGTTGATATAAATTCATTGTTTTGTAAAAGCATTAGTATCGCTATAATAGTGTTAGCGTGTGTTCATTTAATACAGGTGTGAGATTTATTTAATTGCTATGCCTGGTCTGTACCTATTAAATTTATATCTAGCAATTATGGGGTCAACTGCACATATGGATGAAGCTGTGGTGGTTCCATTGGATATGTCCACTCCAACAGTTGGCTGCACTGACAGGCCTTATCAAGTGTCTTTGTCTTACATTAAGAACAACTGTGCAATATTATAATTTAACTACTAGGATAGTCTTAAGAGCTAATGAAACATTTAGATAATATCGTATGTGATCATATGCACTTGATGTTATGTTGGATTCATTTTAATTGGATGTTTACTTACTAAGCTAAACCCATTGTGACAGCAGGCAGGTAAAATCACCTGGTTGCATCCAGGATGGAAAGTATGTATGCCCTAGGTTCAGGCTTTATGCTGACTTATACCACTAGGGGGAGTGCTGGGAGTCCTGCAGGGGAAGAGTTAATGAGCCCAGCTGAAGTAAGTGGGCTCATTAAGACCTATAGAAAACACCCCAGCATGCTTAAGGAGATGCTCCATCCTGGAACCAGTTATGTGTTTGTGTAGACTGGGGAGTGTGGTATCTGTCCTGTGTGGTGAGTTAACGCCTGTGTGGCAAACTTCTCAAAGAGAGATAGGGACTGGGGCAGCACAAGGCTGCACCCAGTTGTTAGATAGGGAATCTACGTGTGTAGTAAGCGGTCAGCTTGACCAGGATTTCTTTTCATGTTTCTTTTTGTTTTGCTGTTATTTTTCAATGCATATAGTCTAAATAAACCGCACCTTTGTTTTTGTTTCACCTACAACGCTGTCTGCTGTGCCTGATTTTGTGTGGTGAACCCATCCAGGGGGTCACACACACCCGCTGCCGAGCTAGCCCCCTCACAGTTGGTGGAGAATGCGGGCAGTTTTTTTTTAAGGCCAGCATGGAGGAGATACTGAGACAGCTGGCTCTAACAAATGCAAATCAGCAGCAGACAAATGCGGCTTTGCAAAAGAGCCTTGCAGCTCAACAACAGAGCCTCGCAGCTCAACAGCAAGCTCACTAGCAGAGTATGGAAGCTCAGCAGAAAGCTCACCTGCAGAGTCTGGAAGCTCAGCAACAAGCCCAGCAGCAATCTGAGGCCCGCTTCATAGACCTGTTACAAAAGAGACTCCAACAACAAATGGAGACATTAATGCAGCAACGTCCGCAGACCAGTGAGGCAAGTGGTTCCACTAATACTGCATCCTTTGGTGTAAGCCGTTTACTGACAAAAATGACTGGAGAGGATGATCCGGAGGTGTTTTTGACCACATTTGAAAGGACTGCTGAAAGGGAAAAGTGGCCTAAGGAGCAGTGGGTTGGACTTGTGGCCCCTCTGTTAACGGGGGAATCGCAGAAATCCTATTATGACCTAGAGCCGGACCAAGCCAAAGACTATGTGTAGCTAAAAACGGAAATATTGGCATGGCTGGGTGTCACCCTGGCCGTTCGGGCTCAGCGTGTACATAACTGGACTTTCCGGCTCGGAAAACCCCCCAGGTCTCAAATGTATGATCTCATTCACCTGAGCAGGAAGTGGCTGCAGCCAGAGACTTTGACCGCACCAAACATTGTGGAACGTGTTGTTATGGATCGTTTCCTGAGAGCTCTTCCTACTGCCATCCAAAAGTGGGTAAGCCATGGAGACCCAGAAACTGCAGATAAGCTTGTGGATCTGGTTGAGAGGTACTTGGCTACAGAGAACCTGACTATCTCTTCCAGGGACTCACGGACTTTCCACCCTAAGACCAGACCATCCCCAGTGGCGGGTAAGATGACTCCAAGGGGTGAGGGTGGAGAGAGTGAGAGGGTGGGGGTTCAACCTAATGTCTGGCGGGAGCAGCCCGAGGAAGCCCAGGCCACAAGAGGCAGCGAAAAAGATTATTTGCTACCGCTGCCGGCAAGAGGGACATATTGCAGCCATTTGCCCAGTTGTGGATGAACCTATGCAATGTGACTTTATAAGGGACAGACGTCAGTCGCTGTTTGCGACAGCTGCATGCTCTGCCATTCGGGGACCTGAGAAACATTTATGTAAAATGTGTATTAATGGTAGACATGTTGATGGATTCAGGTAGCCTGGTGACATTGATAAAAGCTGAATTAGTTACTACAGAGGTCTCTGGGAATAACAAGGTGGCTGTTATTTGTGTGCATGGGGACACCCGAGAGTATCCTGTAACTTGAGACCCACAAAGGTAACCTCTCTCCTCAGGTGGGGTTAGTGTCTCACTTACCACATGATGCCATTGTGGGAAGGGATTTTCCGAAGTTCTGGGAACTCTGGGATTGTCCTGAGCCCCCCACTGGTGCCGCTATAGACCAGGAAGATGATGACCAGAATTCCTCTGAGAGTGGTGAGGACTCTCCAGAATTTCCCTTGTCGGTATTGGCGGGGGGAAACTCGAGAAACTGGGGAGGAGCCAACATCCTCAGATGAAAACATGCCATCTGTGGAGTTTTCGGATCTAGAGGTTCACAGGGAAAATTTTTCCACAGAACAGGTAAAAGACCCCACCCTAATAAAGGCACGGGAAAATGTGGTGAAAATAGATGGCGACTTAGTGAACCCAGATAAGACTTGCACTTACTCATACTTCACTGTGGAAAGGGACCTGCTGTATCGAGTGGCTCAAAGGGCAGAAGAAACCATTGAGCAACTTGTGGTGCCCAAACCTTACAGGAAGTTGGTGTTAGAATTGGCCCATGGGCACATTCTTGGAGGTCATCTGGGGACAGAGAAAACCAGAGAGAGAGTATTGCAGAGAATCTATTGGCCTGGGGTCATGAAGGAAACAGAAAATTATTGTTCCTCCTGCCCTGTGTGTCAGAAGTCGGCACCTATGCCACATTTCTGTAACCCACTGGTACCTCTTCCTATCATTGAGGTCCCCTTTGAGAGGATCGCAAGGGATTTGGTAGGTCTGATAATGAAGTCCGCTAGGGGGCATCAGTACATTTTGGTTATATTGGTCTATGCCACCCATTATCCGGAAGCGATTCCTCTTCGAAATACCTCGGCCAAAACCATAGCCAAAGAGCTATCTCTTGTTTTTAGCTGCGTGGGTATTTGTAAGGAACTGCTTACGGACCAAGGTACACCTTTTATGTCCCGGGTTATGAAAGAACTATGCAAGTTGCTCAAAGTAACACAATTACGTACGTCTGTGTATCACCCCCCAAACAGATGGGTTGGTTGAAACATTCAACAAAACTCTAAAACAAATGTTAAAGAAGGTGGCGGATAGAGATGGAAAGAATTGGGACTGTCTAATACCCTATTTGATGTTTGCCATTAGGGAGGTACCCCAATCCTCTACGGGTTTCTCACCCTTCGAGTTACTCTATGGGAGACACCCAAGAGGACTGCTGGATATCGCCAAGGAAACTTGGGAAAATGAGAGTTCTCCCCACAGGAATGTGATTGAGCATGTCGCTCTGATGCAAGATAGAATTGCACAGGTAATGCCAATCATAAAGGAACATTTGGCCCAAGTGCAGTTAGCACAGCAGAGAGTGTACAACCGTAGGGCCAAGACCCGTACTTTTTCCCTGGGGGATAGGGTATTGGTGCTAGTCCCTACGGTTAAAAGCAAATTCATGGCCAAATGGCAAGGTCCATATGAAGTCATTGAAAAAGTGAGTGAAGTGAACTATAGGGTCAGACAGCCAGGAAGGCGAAAGCCGGAACAGGTATATCATGTCAATCTGCTGAAAGCCTGGAGGGATAGGGAATCCCTAGTTGCAGAGTCTTTGTCACCGGTCCAGTCTGATTGCTTTGTTCCTGAGGTTGGAATCGCAGTCACCTTATCGAAACCCCAAAAACAGGAGGTTAAAGAGTTTGTACTTCGCAACAAAGAGATTTTCTCTGAGCTGCCGGGACAAAAACATCTGGCGTAGAGCATGACATTAGGAGAAAGGGTAAAACTAAAACCTTATAGAATATCAGAGTCCCGACTGGAGGCAATACGTGGGGAGGTTCAAAGGATGCTGGAATTGGGTGTGATAGAGTCCCAGAGTGACTGGTCCAGTCCTATAGTGCTAGTGCCCAAACCTGATGGTATCTGGCAGTTTTGTAACGATTTTCGACAATTGAATAAAGTTACAAAATTTGACACCTACCCCATGCCTCGTATAGATGAGTTGATCGACCGGCTGGGAACAGCCCGATACATGACAACTCTTGATCTCACCAAAGGGTATTGGCAAATTCCCCTGGCCGAGTCGGCCAAGGAGAAAACTGCGTTTGTAACTCCAGATGGGGCATTCCAATACAAGAGAATGCTGTTTGGGTACAGAATGCACCGGCAACATTCCAGCGGAAAATGGACAAGATTCTGAGGCCCCATCAGAAGTATGCTGCAGCTTACCTGGATGATGTGATTATCCATAGCACAGATTAGGTCTCACATCTGCCAAAAGTGCAAGCTGTCTTAGACTCTATCCGGGAAGCTGGGTTTACGGCCAATCCAAAGAAGTGTACCATTGGACAGAAGGAGGCCAAATATCTTGGGTACACTATTGGGAGGGGAGTGATAAAGCCCCAAGTCAATAAAGTCAAGGCCATACAGAGCTGGCCACGTCCCAACAGCAAGAAGCAGGTACGAGTCTTTCTGGGAATCGCTGGCTATTATCGGCAATTCATTCCCCATTTTGCTTCTCAGGCTGTGCCCCTCACCAACCTGACAAAAAGGAAAGAGTCTGTCATGGTTAAATGGTTCCCAGAGGCTGAAGCAGCATTCCAGTCCTTAAAAACAGCCTTATGTAGCCAGCCAGTGAGAAGTACTCACCAGACTTCTCTAAGGACTTTGTTGTACAAACTGATGCATCAGACATTGGGTTGGGAGCAGTGTTGTCCCAGGTTTGGAATGGGGAAGAGCACCCAGTCATTTACCTCAGCAGGAAATTGAAGTCCCATGAGATAAATTACGCCACAATTGAGGAGTGTTTAGCGGTGAAGTGGGCTCTAGATTCCCTTCGGTACTATCTGCTAGGTAGACACTTTGACCTGGTAACTGATCACGCTCCTTTAAAGTGGATGGCTCAAAACAAGGAGACCAATAGAAGGATAAATAGGTGGTTCCTAGCCCTACAGGAATTCAACTTTACAGTAAAGCATCGCCCTGGCGTTAAAATGGGGAATGTGGATGCTTTGTCTCAAGTACATGCGTGCCTGACTGCGTGTGTTCCAACCCCAAGGTTGAAACAAGAGGGGGGGGGGGTATGTGATAGCAGGCAGGTAAAATCACCTGGTTGCATCCAGGATGGAAAGTATGTATGAACTAGGTTCAGGCTTTATGCTGACTTATACCACTAGGGGGGAGTGCTGGGAGTCCTGCAGGGGAAGCGTTAATGAGCCCAGCTGAAGTAAATGGGCTCATTAAGACCTATAGAAAAACCCCCAGCATGCTTAGGGAGATGCTCCATCCTGGAACCGGTTCTGTGTTTGTGTAGACTGGGGAGTGTGGTATCTGTCCTGTGTGGTGAGTTAACGCCTGTGTGGCAAACTTCTAAAAGAGAGATAGGGACTGGGGCAGCACAAGGCTGCACCCAGTTGTTAGATAGGGAATCTACGTGTGTAGTAAGCGGTCAAGTTGACCAGGATTTCTTTTCATGTTTCTTTTTGTTTTGCTGTTATTTTTCAATGCATATAGTCTAAATAAACTGCACCTTTGTTTTTGGTCACGCTGACATGAAGCGTTTATGTGACATTCTAATATTTGTGCAATAGGTTAGCTTGATTATCTAATTATCAAGAGGTTAATGACACACATGGACAACATCGTATGTGATTATATACACTTTGTTGTGCTGACCCAAATCTATTGCCCATTGGCTAATTAGGAAGGAGGAGGATATTTTAGCTTGATTGCCATGCCGTGTCGCCACCCCCTGTGACGAAGTCAGAAGTGACGAAACAAGTCGAAATGTGGCTAAACTGTATGCTGAGGCTGGGAAAGCGATCTGATGCTCAGTGAGTGAAGCAGTGGTGATGTCCTGTACCATGTAACATGAAGACTTGTTTTACTTGTATTTGATGTATGTATAATATATTTTTTTAATAAATCTATCACCTTAAGCGATTTTACACTATTGGAGGCATTGTCTCTACTTTATTCCTACATGTGGAGTTTATAATCAGGCATTTGAAAGGAGTGTGGCGTTTCTAGCAGCTCTTCAATATAATCCCGGAGCTCATTTGACACAAGAGTGATTGGCAACAGCACTTGGTGAGCCTGTTTTCTAAAGGAGCTGAACTCCAAATTTTCACTGTGGTGGAGGAATTGGTGTTATTATAACTTTTGCACATCTTTTGCATTTTTCAAGAGGACTGTCATTTATGTTTTATGTGGAATTGCAAGATATATTCACACTTTTTCACGGACATTTATTTATGATTAAATGTGTTTGAAGAGATTTTTTTGTTAACCTATTTTTTTATGAGCACTACTGTGAAAAAGATTAAAAGAACAACAAAGATATTTATTAAAAAAGTTAAGGATAACACAGGAATGGCCTCAAGCAGCATCTTCACACACATTCCTATACAGAGTTCTCTAAGTGCCCCATAAAATGACAGTACCTTAGGCATATGTCAAGTTCATTAAAGCAATCCTTTTAAGGCAATAAATCCAGGTATCAATTAGTCCCCTAGAGTCCATGATCTGGTGATAACCCACAAAAGGCAATAAGTCCATAACCGGTAAGAGACCATGGAAGTCCTCAGGTCCCCAACCACATAGGGAACCCCCACTGCCTCCCCCCCCCCCCCCCAGTTGGGGGCACAGTCCAGCAGAGTAACAGCCTACATATTGGCAGTGGTTCCAGGGGAAGACTCAAGGGGCACTGGAGAACCCATTTTTATATGGTATGACCTGCACTTGCTAAAAAGTGCTGGAAAACCCTTGACCCTTTCTGCTTACTGACATAGTAGGTCAACCAAAGACACATGTTGCAGAGAGATACATTATAACATTTGGTTTGTACAAAAACAGGTTGACCCAGATAACTTCAGAGCATGAGTCAGCACAGCAGAAAAATTGTAACCCCTTGGGAAGCACCTGCTCACAAGCAGCACATTAATTTTGTATTTATTTGACTCTTGACAAGTGCCTATGTTAGGTCCAGCAGCTGTATTTACCCTTGCAGCACTGGAAGATTTTCACTGAGGTGGTAAGACAGCTGCCACCAACACAAGGGACACATTGAATTGAAGTACCATCCCTTATGATGATGAAAGCGGAGCTCCACCTTAAAAAAAATTATTAAAAGCCAGCAGCTACAAATACTGCAGCTGCTGACTTTTAATAAATGGACACTTACCCGTCCCAAGGTCCAGCGATGCCGAAGCCGTTCGATCGCTCGTCTCTCGGGTGCCCCCACCGCCATCCTCGGTCAGGGAATCAGCAAGTGAAGCGTTGCGGCTTCACTGCCCGGTTCCCTACTGCGCATGCACGAGTCGCACTGCGCGTCTTCACTGGTCCCCGTTGTGTTCTGGGAACTGTGTGTTTCCCAGAACACAGGGGGGGGGGGCGAGTATCTGCGGCTATCTATGCCCAGAAGTGGGTGCAGATACCTGTATTAGACAGGTATCTGCACCCTCCTCCCCCCTGAAAGGTGCTAATTATGACACCGGAGGGGGGGAGGAATCCGATGAGCGGAAGTTCCACTTTAGGGTGGAGCTCCGCTTTAAAGAAAAAGTACCTAAGCTTGGGCTTTTTTTTTCATCATGAAAGTGGAAACAGACTGTACTTTTTAACATCTGTTGTTTCCTGGTGTCTGGAGGATTTGCTGGCAGTTTTTGTGTGGCAGTGTCCCTGCTTTGTGTCACTGTGCCTCTAGCACAATAATATCTGGCAGTGTCCTCCGATGTCAGTCTGTCTATTTGTAGATATGATGTGCTGAGAGAGTCGTCTTTAGTTATTGTGACTCTTCCTTGGAGTGAAGGATTATAATATGTGCTTCCAGTATTGGTGGCGATTGCACCAACCCAGCCTAATCCTTTGCCTGGAGCCTGTCGTACCCAGTTCATATCATAACTGGTGAATGTGTACCCCGATGCTTTACATGATAGTTTTACACTTGATCCAGGACTCTTCACTTCTGAACTGGGTTGCACAAGTTGGATGTCCGCCATAACACCTGAAATCAAAGATTGGATATTATTATATACAAGTCATTTTTATAAAATAATAAAGATTGTATTCTTAATCTTCTTCTTACCCAGAAGATAAAACAGATATAAGAAGATACACAGAAGAACCATGTTTCTTGTTCTTCCAGTCCAAGGTAACACAACGCACTATGGGAGCGTCCTTCTCTTTTCTACCCCACAGATTCACTCAGGAAGAGCGATCTGAATTTGCATGTTCTGATCAGGAATATAAAGATCAGAGATCTGAAAGAAGACAACTTCAGTGATCAGGAGGCAGTCTACAAAGTTTACTATTAACCAAATGTTAATCTAACAGTAAACCCTGAATTTTTTTAGTTTTTGGTATTGTTTTTTTTCTCAACCCATGTGCTTAATGCTTATCTAAACTCGAGAACAAAAATGTACTGTATTGCAGCTAACCAATCCTTAGATGTGGTGGCTGCATTTGTTTTCTTTTATTACTCTTTTTCCCTCTATTTTCACCTGGTGATCCGGCCAGGAAGTCTTTTTTTGTTTTCAACTTCTTTTAACAGACCAAGCTGTCCAGCTGAAGGTTGAGACAATTGCTTTTGAAGTCAAACCTCTGTTGTCTGCATTGCCGCTATCAGTGCACATGCTCTGCTTTTCCCTCTGAAAGCTACCCCACACAACATTTTGCATCGGCTTATGGGGCAGCTCCAGCGGTTGATTGACAGTAACGTCTAAACTGCTAGCTGCCCCACATGACCAATGTTCATCTGTTTGGAAGATTTGCAGGCGTTCCTACAGATTTAAGCTGCAGGGCATGATAGGAGCTGTCACTCAGAAAACTCTATACATAAATGAAACATGTTGCACTTCCAACCATATTCAGTGCAAACTCATAATAATAATAAAAATACTGATAATACAAGTTCAATTCATAGTGCAAAATGTCCAAAGTAAAAACCAGTCCCAAGTAAATGAAGTTGGTAAAAAAAAGTTGACCCAGGAAGCCAAGCAAAGATGGATAAAATTCCTTCCCTCCACCATTAGGGCACACACTAACACCCAGATAAGATGAACTCTTAGAGCCGGTTCACACGGGGGCGACTTATCAGGCGACCTAGCCGCCTGACAAGTCGCCTCCCGTTCTGTACAATGGAACCGTTCTAATCGGAGCGACGCAAGTCGCTCCGACTTAGAAAAAGGTTCCTGTACTACTTTGGGGGCGACTTGGGGCGACTTGCATAGACTTCTATACAAAAGTAGTTTTGCAAGTCGCCGTGGCAGTCATGTGCAGGTCGCCTCGGTGAGGCGACCTGCAAGTCGTGCCGCCCCTAGTGTGAACCGAGCCTTACCAGAACACCTGGAACCCCTGAGGATAGGTGGGTCAAATTGACATTTGGGGACTTTCTTCCTGTGTAAATGTTCCAACCGATAATGACCAGTTACATGAACAGTACCTCGGCATACATCTCAGGAAAGGAATCAACGACTCCGCATATGCGGTGCTGCACCGATTTCAAAAAGTAGTTTGTCCTACTTTTTGCGATTTCAGGCTGCGATTTACATTGACATTTGTGCAGAAACCTGCACAGATGTCTCTGAAGTCGCCACTGAAATCGGGACTGACATGCGGGAGTGAAATCATACGAGTTCAGCTGAACTCGCACGGTTCATTCCCGCAGCTCAGTGTGAACCTGGGCTTACTTCACTTTTTCAATATTTCTCCTTAATAAAGACCTAGGGGATGAAAATCTATTTCTCTAAATCTGCGAATAAGTTAAACCTTACACCAATGAAGATCTTTGTTTTGTGGTAAGAAGAATGTAAGAAGAATGTATAGCAATGTCTGCACCAATAAATGACACCCCAATGCACTGTATATTAGTAGCCAATGAACAATGCACTGCAATGCACCACAACCTAGGGGAGTGTGAAGGTTAAAAAAAAGCATGTGGTTCTTTTCCAATTACACCCAGTGTGTTGACAGGATCAAATATGTCCGTGAAAGCAAAGTACCTCTCATGCGGAGCACGCTGATCAATTCGCGGGACCAGGTGGGGGCCGTGGTCATGTGAAGAATCTAACATTAGGCAGTTCCCTGACTTAGAGATGAGCCTTCTCTGTGTGCACTGTGCACTATTAAAGTACAGAGTTCCTCTGAAAAGCAACTTGTCCACTGTAACTTTTAGCTTTGCATTAGGAGGGACGTGCTGAGCCTGCACCCACTTCATTAGTCCAGCGTACCTCTGTTAGCTCACTCCCAGTGACAGAATGGGGTGCTGCCGAGCACATAGCACAGACCTCATGCACGTTCTCACTTAGCTCTTACCTTTCCATACCTTGTGACCACACCATAGATTTCCATAATGCTAGTCTGCTCATGATTGCTATAGGAGATAAACCACGGGAGAAAGCCAGAACACCGACCTCTCACTACCGAAAAACCTTCCACACTACCAGGTACTGCACTTAATGACTGGATGCTTGTAATTGTTCCTTAGCAACTAAACTACACTTCTTGTCTTGCCAAGTTAACCTTTTGTAGTAGTGTTACTTCATACACCGCATGTGTTTTACAGATCCAAATTCTTTGGAATACGCCTGAACCAGCATGCACCTCTTTGAATAAATTCAGACCAGGCTTAAAACAGTTAATGTAACTTTACTGTTGTAATACAGCATGGCAATACAAAATAAATAAGGTCCCGTCCCTGATCCTAACATAATGTAGTGGTCCAGGCATACCTCCCTGAGGAGATAGTCCATAATGTCATTGTCCATGGCTTGGATGCTGTCCGTGACTCCCGATACCTTCAGCGCTGCCCTTGTGCTCACAGGTGTGTCTCCGTTCCGTAATCCAGCCGCCAATTACCTCACGCCCACTGATCTTGGCTGTTGTCCTATTTATCACAGGTGGGCCCAGCAAAACCAATAGCCAGAATAGAATTGAGCCGAACAACAAAATTTGGCCGGTCCCTGTCTGTGATCTTGCTATGAAAGTCCTTGTTTAGGCATTTTTTGGTAACACTTGTTCATTGCCTGAAAAGCAATCAGTGAACTTTTTATTCAGAGTGCAGCTATACAGTGTTAGATGTTCAGAAGGTGATCCTGCTGTCTCCTAAATTTCTACTTTTTTGATTTGTTTGTTTCAATTTTAAATGGGTCTAATGCAATGCTACTCTGAGCCAAGTGTTTGGCTCGCAGTTGCTTTGCAGCCCCATTGACTTGAATGCGTAATTTTGAACGGAGATGTCGCCTGTCAGCTCAGCATGCTGCATGAAATGTTCCATGTTGCAAAGCATTACGGGTGGGGCATGTAAACATTCCCCTCTGGTTGTATGGTAGGCTTTAGGTGAGCAGTTGGGGAGGGTGGTAAAACTGTGGCCTCTTTTTACTGCTCCTTCTAAAAGCCTGTATGAAACAGCCTCGTCTGTCCCTAACTCCCAATTGTTCCCCTGCATTGTTATCATGTCAAATAAGAGCTGGGAGAGATCAACGTCACTTAGATGAATGACACAAAGGATGAAAAAAGGTGAAAATAATTATTTTGTTAAAAAAAAAGGAAATGCCAGTTACTTATACTACTTTAGCAAACAAAATGTCCTCCAGTTAGGGATTACAGCCGCTTTAATGGCAGACGAAAAGCTTATTTTTGTATAGGCAGTGCAAATCAAATGTCTGCTATTTGAAACTATTTGGGTAAAAATATAATCTTTATCCTAATGGTCTCAGAATATTAATGCCACCGTCTGGATTATTTCAGATATAAAAAACAAAAACGATACAAAAATAGAAAGACATATTTCTGACAACATATACAAAACTCATCTGGGGTTTATGTATATAAATGATAAATAATGAAATGGACAATCCTGAGTATCTCCTGCCACCTTGTGGTCAGAAAGGAGAATTGTTTTTATGTTTTTGTATGGAAGATGATGATTTTTAATCGCTGTGTCTCTAGTACAGTAATATGTGGCCGTGTCTTCCACTTTCACATTGTCTATTTGTAGATATGCCGTGTTTATGGACTTATCAGATGTTATTGTGAATCTTCCCTGGTATGAAGAAGAATATTTTACACCTCCATTAGCAGGATCAATCCTCCCAATCCATGTCAGTCCTCTCCCTGGAACCTGTTGAACCCAGTGTATATAGGTGCTGGAAATCTGAAATCCAGATCCTTTACAGGACATCTTCACGCTCTCTCCAGGTTTTTTAACTTCTGAATTGGACTGGATAAGTGTTTGTGACATGACTCCTTCATAAGAGAAATGACAACATTATACATGAGAAATAAATGATCAGATCAGTATTATTTAACCCTTTCCTAACCTGACTTACCGAGCAGTGAGGACAGACAGGTGACATAATAAAAAAGAAACATGTTGTATGATTTGCTCTCTGATTGCTCTCGGTTCTGGACAGACGTCACCTTTATACTGAGACACTACGACCTCTCTGTTCAGATTTTCACCCCCCTTACAGATGTGAGACCAGGAGGAGCGATCACATTTGCATAAGGAGTGGAATCTATAAAAAAGTTTCACATCATGAAAGGGCAGTATAGTATTTTCAATAATTGTTTAGTCACACTGTATATTATATACAACATATACATGGCAGCCTTTACACCCTCAGGTTCCCTGCGTGACTTAAGGGTTACATATAAAAATATATGATGAATATATGAAGAATATTTTTTTGTCATATATGAGGTTTTTATTTTTTTTTTTTACTTTTAGTTTAGTTTTGATTTGTTTTGTTTTGTGTTTTGCATAAGGAAAGACTAGGGTCAGTTAGGAAACAATACCTTAATTCTGATTGCTAGCTCTTTGGGTAATAAACCTATTTTCTGCCTTTTTTGTTCTTATTTGGAATTTTTTGTTTTTCATTTTATTTTAGATTTTTTTTAATTTGAGGTCAGCAGTCACTTTTAGCTTTTAACTTTTATTTGTTGCTTTTTTATTTTTATCATATGTTGAAATTGCCTTTTTAAGTTTGGAGTGTTTTTTTTAACTAACTTGTTACTGTCGTTCTGTTCTTTAAGCTGCCATTTGCTTGCAGCATGCCTCTGCATCATTTGCAAAAAAAAAAAAACTAAGTGCAAGAACAGTGGCACCTATACCACCTCACATTATATCACTCAATGCACCCCTCTGCCCAATCCCCTTAGATAAAATAAAAAGTGGACATACACCAGTTAGGCTCTATGATTAGTAAATTGTAGCCTCAATGTCTTGTTGCTGGTCAGTTTTACACTACTGGATCAACTGGAGTCTCATAATTCTTATGCCGCGTACACACGACCGAACTTTCCAGCAGAAAAGGTCAGACGGAATCATTTCATCGGATATTCCGATCGTGTGTGGGCTTAATCTGACTTTTTCTTTTTGAAAATTCTGACGGACCTACAAATAGAACATGTTTTAAATCTTTCCGATGGAATCAAATCCTATCTGGAAAACCGTTTGCCTGTATGCTATTCCGACGGACCAAAAACGACGCAAGGGCAGCTATTGGCTACTGGCTATTTAACTTCCTGTTTCTAGTCCCGTCGTACGTGTTGTACGTCAACGCGTTCTAAACGATCGGACTTTGGTGTGATCATGTGTACACAAGTCCATTTCAGTGGAACTCCGTTGGAAAAATCATCAGACTTTATTCTGATGGAAAAACCGGTCGTGTGTACGCGGCATAAGTAAAAGCTTTATAGAAATTGGTAATCGACAGGACATTTTTGCATCAGCAAGCATAAAGACAGCCACTCAAACTACTGGACAATCTCTAAAAAAAAAAAAAAAACTTGATATCTTGTATAATTTGTATTTATATGAATTGAATGTACACATTTTCCTGATATATACTGTACATTGCTTCTTTCTCTGCAGCTCTGCACGATGGCTGTGGCTTACTGTTTCTTCTCACAATTAAAGAATATGAATTGGATAATCCACTAAAAACAATGCTCTCCATAAAACAATACAAATCTTATTTTATCGCTTAATCAATTAAGATCAATATTAACTAAATGTTAGCATAATTGCATGGGGCCCCTAATAGCTCCCATAATTGCCCATACTAGATTTCTATATATTTAATACGGTAACAAAAAAGCGCAGATTTGTATAAATGGAATATCATATCAAAGATCCTTGAATAATGGCTCAAAAAAAGTAATTCACAGGGAATACACTACACTTTACCTTTAACCACTTGCCGACCGCCTAACGCACATATACGGCGGCAGAATGGCACGGGCAGGCAGAATCACGTACCCATACGTGATCTGCCTCCCGCGGGCGGGGGGTCCGATCGGACCCCCCCCCCCGGTGCCAGCGGCGGTCGGCATTTGACTGGGAGCGTCGGGAGGCGAGGGGGAGACCATCCGATCGTGGCCCCCCCCTCGCGATCGCTCCCAGCCAATCGGAATCCTCCCCTGCCTGTGTGTAGTTTCACACAGGCAGAGGATGTGATGTCATCTCTCCTCGGCTCGGCAGTTTCCGTTCCAACGCCGAGGAGAGAAGACATGTAAGTGCACAACACACACACAAACACAGTAGAACATGCCAGGCATACTTTACACCCCCGATCCCCCCCCGATCGCCCCCCGATCCCCCCCAATCACCCCCCCCTGTCACAAACTGACAGCAAGCAGTATTTTTTTTTTTTCTGATTACTGCATGGTGTCAGTTTGTGACAGTTACAGTGTTAGGGCAGTGAGTATTACCCCCCTTTAGGTCTAGGATACCCCCCTAACCCCCCCTAATAAAGTTTTAACCCCTTGATCAACCCCTGTCACCAGTGTCACTAAGCGATCATTTTTCTGATCGATTTATTAGTGTCGCTGGTGACGCTAGTTAGGGAGGTAAATATTTAGGTTCGCTGTCAGCGTTTTATAGCGACAGGGACCCCCATATACTATCTAATAAATGTTTTAACCCCTTGATTGCCCCCTAGTTAACCCTTTCACCACTGATCACCGTATAACTGGTACGGGTGACGCTGGTTAGTTTGTTTATTTTTTATAGTGTCAGGGCACCCGCCGTTTATTACCGAATAAAGGTTTAGCCCCCTGATCGCCCGGCGGTGATATGCGTCGCCCCAGGCAGCGTCAGATTAGCGCCAGTACCGCTAACACCCACGCACGCAGCATACGCCTCCCTTAGTGGTATAGTATCTGTACGGATCAATATCTGATCCGATCAGATCTATACTAGTGTCCCCAGCAGTTTAGGGTTCCCAAAAACGCAGTGTTAGCGGGATCAGCCCAGATACCCGCTAGCACCTGCGTTTTTCCCCTCTACCCGGCCCAGCCCACCCAAGTGCAGTATCGATCGATCACTGTCACTTACAAAACACTAAACGCATAACTGCAGCATTCGCAGAGTCAGGCCTGATCCCTGCGATCGCTAACAGTTTTTTTGGTAGCGTTTTGGTGAACTGGCAAGCACCAGCCCCAGGCAGCGTCAGGTTAGCGCCAGTACCGCTAACACCCACGCACGCACCGTACACCTCCCTTAGTGGTATAGTATCTGATCGGATCAATATCTGATCTGATCAGATCTATACTAGCGTCCCCAGCAGTTTAGGGTTCCCACAAACGCAGTGTTCGCGGGATCAGCCCAGATACCTGCTAGCACCTGCGTTTTGCCCCTCCGCCCGGCCCAGCCCAGCCCACCCAAGTGCAGTATCGATCGATCACTGACACTTACAAAACAATAAACGCATAACTGCAGCGTTCGCAGAGTCAGGCCTGATCCCTTTTTTTTGATCAATTTTTTATACTTTACCGTTTACTGTGCTTTATTGTTAACCATTTTTTTGTCTTCAGGTACGCCATTCACGACTTTGAGTGGTTATACCAGAATGATGCCTGCAGGTTTAGGTATCATCTTGGTATCATTCTTTTCAGCCAGCGATCGGCTTTCATGTAAAAGCAATCCTAGCAGCTAATTAGCCTCTAGACTGCTTTTACAAGCAGTGGGAGGGAATGCCCCCCCCCCAACGTCTTCCGTGTTTTTCTCTGGCTCTCCTGTCTCAACAGGGAACCTGAGAATGCAGCCGGTGATTCAGCCAGCTGACCACAGAGCTGATCAGAGACCAGAGTGGCTCCAAACATCTCTATGGCCTAAGAAACCGGAAGCTACGAGCATTTTATGACTTAGATTTCGCCGGATGTAAACAGCGCCATTGGGAAATTGGGAAAGCATTTTATCACACCGATCTTGGTGTGGTCAGATGCTTTGAGGGCAGAGGAGAAATCTAGGGTCTAATAGACCCCAATTTTTGCAAAAAAGAGTACCTGTCACTACCTATTGCTATGATAGGGGATATTTACATTCCCTGAGATAACAATAAAAATGATTTAAAAAAAAAAAAATGAAAGGAACAGTTTAAAAATAAGATAAAAAAATAATAATAATAAAAAAAAAAAAAAAAAAAGCACCCCTGTCCTCCCTGCTCTCGCGCTAAGGCGAACGCAAGCGTCGGTCTGGCGTCAAATGTAAACAGCAATTGCACCATGCATGTGAGGTATCACCGCGAACGTCAGATCGAGGGCAGTAATTTTAGCAGTAGACCTCCTCTGTAAATCTAAAGTGGTAACCTGTAAAGGCTTTTAAAGGCTTTTAAAAATGTATTTAGTTTGTCGCCACTGCACGTTTGTGCGCAATTTTAAAGCATGTCATGTTTGGTATCCATGTACTCGGCCTAAGATCATCTTTTTTATTTCATCAAACATTTGGGCAATATAGTGTGTTTTAGTGCATTAAAATTTAAAAAAGTGTGTTTTTTCCCCAAAAAATGCGTTTGAAAAATCGCTGCGCAAATACTGTGTGAAAAAAAAAATGAAACACCCACCATTTTAATCTGTAGGGCATTTGCTTTAAAAAAATATATAATGTTTGGGGGTTCAAAGTAATTTTCTTGCAAAAAAAAATTATTTTTTTATGTAATCAAAAAGTGTCAGAAAGGGCTTTGTCTTCAAGTGGTTAGAAGAGTGGGTGATGTGTGACATAAGCTTCTAGATGTTGTGCATAAAATGCCAGGACAGTTCAAAACCCCCCCAAATGACCCCATTTTGGAAAGTAGACACCCCAAGCTATTTGCTGAGAGGCATGTCGAGTCCATGGAATATTTTATATTGTGACACAAGTTGCGGGAAAGAGACAATTTTTTATTTTTTTAATTTTTTTTTGCGCAAAGTTGTCACTAAATGATATATTGCTCAAACATGCCATGGGAATATGTGAAATTACACCCCAAAATACATTCTGTTGCTTCTCCTGAGTACGGGGATACCACATGTGTGAGACTTTTTGGGAGCCTAGCCGCGTACGGGACCCCGAAAACCAAGCACCGCCTTCAGGCTTTCTAAGGCCGTAAATTTTTGATTTCACTCTTCACTGCCTATCACAGTTTCGGAGGCCATGGAATGCCCAGGTGGCAAAAACCCCCCCCCAAATGACCCCATTTTGGAAAGTAGACACCCCAAGCTATTTGCTGAGAGGTATAGTGAGTATTTTGCAGACCTCACTTTTTGTCACAAAGTTTTGAAAATTAAAAAAAGAAAAAAAATTTTTTTTTTCTCGTCTTTCTTTATTTTCAAAAACAAATGAGAGCTGCAAAATACTCACCCTGCCTCTCAGCAAATAGCTTGGGGTGTCTACTTTCCAAAATGGGGTCATTTGGGGGGGGTTTGTGCCACCTGGGCATTCCATGGCCTCCGAAACTGTGATAGGTAGTGAGGAGTAAAATCAAAAATGTACGCCCTTAGAAATCCTGAAGGCGGTGATTGGTTTTCGGGGTCTCTTACGCGGCTAGGCTCCCAAAAAGTCCCACACATGTGGTATCCCCGTACTCAGGAGAAGCAGCTAAATGTATTTTGGGGTGCAATTCCACATATGCCCATGGCCTGTGTGAGCAATATATCATTTAGTGACAACTTTGTGCAAAAAAAAAAAATTTGTCACTTTCCCGCAACTTGTGTCAAAATATAAAACATTCCATGGACTCAACATGCCTCAAAGCAAATAGCTTGGGGTGTCTACTTTCCAAAATGGGGTCATTTGGGGGGGGGTTATGCCATCTGGGCATTTTATGGCCTTCAAAACTGTGATAGGTAGTGAGGAGTAAAATCAAAAATGTACGCCCTTAGAAATCCTGAAGGCAGTGATTGGTTTTCGGGGCCCCGTACGCGGCTAGGCTCCCAAAAAGTCCCACACATGTGGTATCCCCATACTCAGGAGAAGCAGCTAAATGTATTTTGGGGTGCAATTCCACATATGCCCATGGCCTGTGTGAGCAATATATCATTTAGTGACAACTTTTTGTAATTTTTTTTTTTTTTTTTGTCATTATTCAATCACTTGGGACAAAAAATATGAATATTCAATGGGCTCAACATGCCTCTCAGCAAATTCCTTGGGGTGTCTACTTTCCAAAATGGGGTCATTTATGGGGGTTTTGTACTGCCCTGCCATTTTAGCACCTCAAGAAACGACATAGGCAGTCATGAATTAAAGGCTGTGTAAATTCCAGAAAATGTACCCTAGTTTGTAGGCGCTATAACTTTTGCGCAAACCAATAAATATACACTTATTGACATTTTTTCTACCAAAGACATGTGGCCGAATACATTTTGGCCTAAATGTATGACTAAAATTGAGTTTATTGGATTTTTTTTAGAACAAAAAGTAGAAAATAACATTTTTTTTCAAAATTTTTGGTCTTTTTCCGTGTATAGCGCAAAAAATAAAAACGTTAGAGGTGATCAAATACCATCAAAAGAAAGCTCTATTTGTGGGAAGAAAAAGACGCAAATTTCGTTTGGGTACAGCATTGCATGACCGCGCAATTAGCAGTTAAAGCGACGCAGTGCCGAATTGTAAAAAGTGCTCTGGTCAGGAAGGGGGTAAAACCTTCCGGGGCTGAAGTGGTTAAAGTATCATGATGCCACTAGCTCCATAGTGAAACCCCCCTAAGCATATATAGAGAATGCACTTCAGAGAGCGAAACCAAATAGTTCAGCTCACAGAAGATCACTGGCTAAAATATTTGTGCCAAAGTTGATTTTTCCTAACAGGACAACTGACAGCCGAAAAAGAGTGATGTACGATCAAATTCTACCTTACTTCACCTAAAAATAAAGACATGTTTATTGGAGAATTCCCTTTATAAAACTGATTTCATATTGGATAATTTTCCAGCTACATCCTGGTAAATACTGTCCTACAACGTTGTTTGAAGGGGAACTTCAGTCCCCTTGATTGAGTTATTGCCCTCACCATCTCCCCTCCACCTGCACCACCATTTTCGATAGTCAAGTGGCAGATGTACCAAAGGGCTCTGCCCAGCCTTCAGAACCTGGAAAAGCCCTGTAGTGCATCTGTGCATGGGCAGGAAAAGAGGTCCCAGGCCTCCTTCACAGTGCTGAATTGGTAACGGGTACATTGTACCCCTACCATTTTAACAAAAAAAGTGTCAAAAATAGTAAAAAAGACAGGAGACACTTTGGGACAAGTCCTTTATTAAAAGATAAAAAAATAAAAATGTCCCACGATGTAAATCCATCTCACGCCGCTCAAAGAGCCCAAAAAAGAAAAAAAAAAGCCGCAACAGCTCCGCCTCCTCCATGGGAGGCTGCGCCGAGTGGCGCTTCTTCTCGGTGACAGCTGTTATATAACTGAGGGCGGGGCCACCCGGTGACTTAAACAGGTGTCCTCGACCCCCTCTCTGATGCCACATGATGTCAGAGGAAGGCGGGGTCACCTGTTTACATCACTGAGTGGCCCCGCCCTCAGCTATATAACAGCTGTCACCGAGAAGAAGCGTCACTCGGCGGGAGCCTCCCATGGAGGTGGAGCTGTTGCGGCTTTTTCTTTTCTTTTTTCGGCTCGTCGGGCGGCGTGTGATGGATTTACATTATGGGACATTTTTATTTTTTAATCTTTTAATAAAGGACTTGTCCCAAAGTGTCTCCTGTCTTTTTTACTATTTTTGTGAAATGGTAGGGGTACAATGTGCCCATTACCAATTCACATAGGTATTCAATTCACAGCCACTGGTGGATGTTAGAGACCTTGTGCTCCTCCACCCACCCTTTGAGGATGCCCCACAGATGCTCAATGAGGTTTAGGTCTAGAGACATGCTTGGCCAGTACATCACCTTTACCCTCAGCTTCTTTAGCAAGGCAGTGGTGATCTTGGAGGTGTGTTTGGGGTCGTTATCATGTTGGAATACTGCCCTGCGGCCCAGTCTCTGAAGGGAGGGGATCATGCTCTGCTTCAGTATGTCACAGTACGTGCTGCCATTCATGGTTCCCTCAATGAACTGTAGCTCCCCAGTGCCGGCAGCACTCATGCAGCCCCAGACCAAGACACTCCCACCAACATGCTTGACTGTAGGCAAGACCCACTTGTCTTTGTACTCCTCACCTGGTTGCTGCCACACACGCTTGATACCATCGGAACCAAATAAGTTTATCTTGGTCTCATCAGACCACAGGACATGGTTCCAGTTATCCATGTCCTTAGTCTGCTTGTCTTCAGCAAACTGTTTGCAGGCTTTCTTGTGCATCATCTTTAGAAAATGCTTCTTTCTGGGCCGACAGCCATGCAAACCAATTTGATGCAATGTGCGGCGTATGGTATGAGCACTGACAGGCTGACCCCCCACCCCTTCAACCTCTGCAGCAATGCTGGCAGTACTCATACGTCTATTTCCCAAAGACAACCTCTGGATATGACGCTGAGCACCGGACCATGGCGAGGCTTGTTCTGAGTGGAACCTGTCCTGTTAAACCACTGTATGGTCTTGGCCACCATGCTGCAGCTCAGTTTCAGGGTCTTGGCAATCTTCTTATAGACTAGGCCATCTTTATGTAGAGCAACAATTCCTTTTTTCAGATCCTCAGCGAGTTCTTTGCCATGAGGTGCCACGTTGAACTTCCAGTGACCAGTATGAGTGAGAGCGATAACACCAAATTTAACACACCTTCTCCCCAGTCACACCTGATACCTTGTAGCACTATCGAGTCACATGACATCAGGAGGGAAAATGACTAATTGGGCCCAATTTGGACATTTTCACTTAGAGGTGTACTCGCTTTTGTTGCCAGCGGTTTAGACATTAATGGCTGTGTGTTGAGTTATTTTGAGGGGCAGAAAATTTACACTGTTATACAAGCTGTACACTCACTACTTTACATTGTAGCAAAGTGTCATTTCTTCAGTGTTGTCATATGAAAAGATATAATAAAATATTTACAAAAATGTGAGGGGTGTACTGACTTTTGTGAGATACTGTATGTGTCCATCACAAGAGACTTAGACACTAGACCTCTAGATTTTTAACCTTGATCTGGAAATGTCTGAATAGATGCATACAACCTTCTGTGTTTTTAAACTAAAACAACGCATCATTTGCATAATGTTATGTACAGAGAAATTATTTCAAATCTCAACTCCGGCATAATGTTGCTCAAGTATCATCTACAGAACAAAAGGACATAACTAGATAACATTTAAGGAAAACTTAGTTATTAAGTTTAGAAAAAGACCTAACTAAAGAAAATGAGGACTTTAACGGTTTACTTGTTTTAGAATTTGCCACACAAATTCTAAAACAAGTAAATTTCAGGTTGTATTAAAACTTATAGAATACATGTATTATACAGCTTCATGCTTTACTCATCATCCATGACCTCCTAGGGTGATGAGTTGCTTGCTGAAACGTCAACGTGTTTCACGGGTCAACAGCCTGCTTCTTCGGGAAGAAAAGCACAGAGAAACTCTAGAATTATAGAAAAAATATATTGATATCTAATTCTATTTTTTTCAACAACTGTCATTTTGAAACCACAATTACATTGCATAACTGTTGCATATATAGTAATCACATACATATAATGTTGTAATAAACATCTTATATAGTAAGTTGCCCATAGGCATCAGATAATTTGAACCTGACATAACTGTGCATAGTGCACCCCAGCAGACACATCTTAATAGAGCTTTCTTTGATGGTAGATCAAGGTATTGAATTAAAATTCATTAAGGTCCAGTCACTAAAATGTTCTTCCAGCAGAGGTACAAATCTCATGTTTGTGCTATGACTCACATACTTCATATCAGAGTTCTTCCTCTTTAGGGTTTGTTCACCCTGGACCTCCTGGTTTTTCTGTGCAGACACCTCTATGCGTGAGGTGCGGGAAGTGGCCATGCAAGTAGCATATACAGTAAGCACATTATACTGTATACCTCATTTTCTTTCAACTTTATTGAAACTTCAAAATTACATTTCATTAATTTTTATACACTGAAGCTCAGCTGTAGTGTGTAGAAATGTACAGTACACAGAGCCTCCAGGTGAGCTCTAGTCTGTTGCAGAAAATGCATTCAGCACACCACACTGCTCAGCACTGAATTTGAACAATTGTTTTCCGTGTGAACTTGCAGAGACCTGTGTTTTTTTAGTGCAGAAAAAAGACAATTCTCTCTAAAAGTGTGAACAATTCCTTACATCAGTGTCCTTAGTCTTCCCTTCACATCACAGTCTCCCTTACTCCATAGTCTTCTTCACATCACAGCTTCTGCATTACATCACAGTGCTCCAATCATATCTTAGCCCCCTTCACTAACCATACATGACAGCATCCCCTTTACTGGGCTACCTGTCCAAACAATCACCTGCTTGTTAACTTGAAAAGACCCACCCTTCATCCAGACATGCTGTGCCTACTGCCTTTTGTTCTGCCTTGAGTATGACAATGGCAATGGCAGCTGGTGGCAGGCTAGAGGAAGAGGACACTCAGACTGCTACGTAGCATGGCTGAAGTCTTCATAGGACTGTCATTCAGCTAGGGTCTGGACACCACCACCATTTAGTGATGCCTGTGGTAGATCTTTCTAAAGCCGCAGACTTTTCGACCGGACTGGTCCGACTGACTTTCCAACAGACTTTCAACGGACTTTTGACGGACTTCGAACGGACTTGCCTACACACGATCACACCAAAGTCCGATGGATTCGTACGTGATGACGTACACCGGACTAAAATAAGGAAGTTGATAGCCAGTAGCCAATAGCTGCCCTAGCGTTGGTTTTTGTCCGTCGGACTAGCATACAGACGAGCGGATTTCTGGGTCCGGCGGAATTACGACGTAAAGATTTGAAGCATGTTCCAAATCTAAAGTCCGTCAGATTTTTGACTGGAAATGTCCGCTGAATGTCCGATGAAGCCCATACACGATCGGATTGTCCGACGGACTCAGTCCGTCGGACCAGTCCGGTCAAAGTCCGACGGTGTGTTCGCTGCATAACAGGGCCACCTACAGCAAAAAGTGGTGGAAGATCAAATCCTACCTTAACCCATCCAATTATAAGGAAACATTTAGGGCAGAATTTCCTTTAAAAAAATTGATTTTGTATTAGGTACATGTATTTATTGGTAAACACTCCTCTCCAATATTGAGTAAGCATAATACTACTAATGGTTGTAAAGCTTCTTTTTTTGTATTAAAATAACAAACATGTCTATACTTACCTGCTCTGTGCAATGCCTTTGCACAAAGCAGCCCCAATCCTCTTCTTCTGAAATGGAATGGAATTCTTCTCATTCTTCATTGAATGCATTAAGGTAAAAAAACCTTAAGGATTTACAACCACTTTAAGACACAAACCTTTTTCCTACCCCCTCAAGGAATTCATAACTGATTATTAATATTAGCATTTAAGCCTTTCTGTAACAATCTGAGAACAAAGTGATTTACCTTTTTTCTATGTTTCTTAGGCTCCTTTCACACGAACAGCATGGGGCAGTAAAAATAGGTGGCTGGTTAATTACAGCCCCCCGATGGCCTACCTACAAAGATGAGTATACATTTCTGTGGCCATGATGCTTGTCATCATGGTGAGGCAATTTTAGCAATGCATGCTAAGTTTAATAGGTGACACCACCTGTCAAACTCTCCAACCACACCACACCACAAACTAATGGCTCTTAGTTGCGGTGCAGTCCCACAGTGCAAAACTGCCACACAATATGAAAAAAAAATTAAAATAAAAAGCTACCCCTTCTATAAAAAAAAAACAGGCACCAGGAA
This sequence comes from Aquarana catesbeiana, assembly GCF_042186555.1. Classification (NCBI taxonomy): domain Eukaryota; kingdom Metazoa; phylum Chordata; class Amphibia; order Anura; family Ranidae; genus Aquarana; species Aquarana catesbeiana. Next base: position 342,090,142 of record NC_133324.1, on the reverse strand, counting down.
AGGCCCTTTCTCTGTCCTCTAAAAACGATCCAGTGCAGATCATTTTTTGGGGGGCAGTAAACACTGCCACTAGTGTTAAATGAGTCTTGGCAGGAATATCCTACTTTTTCAAAATTGCAAGTTAAGACTAGAGCTAATAAGCATGATAGGATAAAAAAAATGAAAGGAAAAACTAAAATCTTAATGCATTTCTGTATTTATTAACATGCACTATAAATTTTAAATGCAACTAGTTTTAATAGATGAATTTGATGTAATTTCAGCCTCCTGCAATCATCTGCTCTTTTGTTAGTCCCTGGCACTGGGAGAGGTCAGTCGTGTCCCTGAACCCACACAGCATGTGTTCGGGGACACAAACTCGTGCCGATACAGAAATCAAATTAGTAGCAGCAAGGTGTCCGTGCAGCCACTGCATCCCAGATGACACCAGTGGGACTGCCTGCACATGGATGCATAGAACTTCAGGGGCAGGGATGCAGAAAAAGCAAAAGGAAGCTACAAAAGATCAGGGTTAGTTAGAAAACTAACCTCAAGCCCTTTGCTGCCTTTATTTGTTCTTATTAGGGATTTTTTGTTTTTCATTTTATTTTGTTGTTGATTTGAGGTCAGCAGTCACATTTTGCCACTGTCTTGCCCATAGCAAATGTTTTATTTTGGCACAAGACTTCTTTTTTTTCTTTTTACTTACTTTTAAAGTAAAATGGGCTTTTATTTTAAGGGTGATATTTTGTGGTTTTCATTTTATTTGTGGATTTACTTATTTTTTGTTGTAAGGCTTTTTGTTGTAAAGCTACCTTTTGTTTTCAGCATGCCTCTGCATCATTTGAAAGAAAAACAAGTGCAAGAACAGTGGCGCCTAAACCATCTCATGATATAATATCACTCACCTTCAATGCGCCTCCTATCCCCTTAGATAAAATAAAAAGTATGCATACACTAGTTAAAGCTATTATCCCTGATTAAATAAGTTCTTATACTGGTCTCTTAATTCATAATGAGAGCTGGTTAGAAATTGACCATCGGTAGAACAGATTTCCATCAACAAGAACAAGGACAGCTAGAACAAACTACTGGCCAATCAGTAAAAACTTGAAATTTGTAATTATATATTTATTGTGCATATTCTCATGTTACATATTCTGCTTCCTGCTCTGCAGCTTTGGATCATGGTTGTTCTTAACTGCTTCTTTTCATAATTTAAGATAATGAGTCACATGATCTATTTAAACCAATGCTCTCCCTGTGTGGATAATATTTTTTTTTTAACAATTGTTATATTGAATTAGGCTGAAACAATTAAAAATGTTCTAGTGCTTAATTTATCAACTTCAATATTAAAGCGTTAGTGAATTATTGTTAATAAAAAAAAAGTTTCTTCCTGCAAAGCAATATCATAATGTGCTAGTGCGCACTGCATACTAGCACCTTATGAGAGACTTACCTTGAAACAAAGCCTTCCAGTGGCGCACTGTCACCACTGCAGAGGATTCCGTCTTCATTGGGTCTTCCTTCTGGGTTCGCGAGCTTCGGCCGCCTGAATGGCCAAGCTGCAGTACTCTTGGATACAGCACACAGCTCTGAAGGAACAGCACGGGTATGCCATTACTTCTGAGCACATGCGCTGGTGACATCACGGGCTGCTGCTCACTAGAATATCCCCAAAATAGTGCACGTTTAGGAGATATTAATTTTACCTACAGGTAAGCTTTATTATACTTGTAGGTAAAAATAAAGAGAGAGAGTTTACTACCACTTTAAGAGAATGTTAGACGGGGCCCCTACTAGCCCCTGGAAGAGTATATATGTATAAATATGAATATCATATAAATAATCCCTGGCATTAATAGCCCAAAAATTTGAGAATATTCTTCAGAGATGGGAACCAAATTCAAGTTCAGCTCACAGTAGAGCCCTGCTAACATAATTAAAACAAAGCGAATTTAAGATCTTCCTAACAGGAGCACCAACAGAAAAACCTTTCCTCACCTAAAGATAAAGATGTTTAGTGGACAATTCACTTTTTTAATACTGATATCAGATAATTTGCCAGTGCAGACTCTGAAGAAACCAGCATCCATTGGCTGGTGAAACACGTCAGAAGCATGATGTCAGCACGTCATTGGGAACCGCGTGCTCTACGATCTCGGTGTTTGGCAGCTTGAAACAAACAGCTGACGTCTGTTTTCCTTTCCTGCAACGAACGACACGGAGGCAGCGACTATACAGCGAGGGACTTCTCCCCAGGTGATCCTATCTATTGGCCAGTGCGGAGCGGCACCCATGGCCACAGCGTTCCAGGGGTAAAGTTGTGCTATCGATAGATGACGGACTCTGTGCGATTGGTGAGAGTTTCTATGCCCCATTCAGCACCTGTATTATACGTCCATACTGATTACAGCATTCCCCCTGATGTTATCTGCATGTATATACATTCGCTGCCTCTGCACCTGCTTTTCATCAATCTTTTGCTGATAAAGGAACTTTCTAGCTGTGCTGCTTGCTTCATATGCTGATCACCTACACATGCTTAGGGTCTGTGTTTCCATTGGAATGACCCCGCTGTATTGCTAATTGCTATACCAGATCAGCACACTCAGATCATCCACCCACATAACCAGTATAGCACACTGTTGGTTTATACTTGTTCTATTTTACCTGTGGGAGTCTCTCTATTGGAATACCTTATTCTTTAAGAATTTCCTACATCTGCTTTGGACTTACCAATATTTAATCAGTCCACTCATAGTCTGGGCTAGTGGTGAAGATCTGGTGTGTATGTGTGGGATGTGTAGCCACGGCTCCCTTTGTTTTTAACCCTTTGACAACGTTGTCTTAGTTTTAATTGGTCTGTGCCAGCCATCTATCCATTGCCTCCCCTCCCCCCTTTTTTGTTTAAACTGTAGTGGTTATCTTTTTGTACTAATAAAGCCTGTTTGTATTTATCCTAGTGTTCTGTGTTGACCCTCTTAAGAGAACTTTATTCTCTTGGTTTTTCTTGTATGCACTTAGGGCAATCAGAACTGCATCCAACTGCGTTTATTTGGATGCATGATTCATACTCACTTGCTATTGTGATTCATTAGTAATTAATTAATTTTGGTTGATCCAGGAAAAATTCCTGTTATTTTTTTGTCCATTTACACTAGCCATCCGATTTGATCCACCAGATGGATGGAGTCCGGATCGCCATTCGTCTGTTTTTAGCGGATAGAATCTGATTGGATGTCAGCGAGGATAAATGGACACATGTCCATCAACATTTGCCACTCCATAGAGACTGGACTGTCCAATCAAGTCCACCTAAAAAACTGACAGGCGGACCTGATCAGTCTGCTAGTGTGAAAGGGGCCTGAGAAGCAAGCTCATTTTTTAGGACTGCAAGCAAGGATTGGACCAATAGGCACAATAGACAATTTTTGGAGAACTTTAAATGGCACCTATCAGTAATGACCTATAGCTAACAAGCAGATAAAAAAAAACTGTAAATTAAATGGAGTTCTGCATTTATTGAAACAAATGATTGAATGAAATTGAATGATGTATTTTAAATGCAACTTGTGTAAATACCAGAATTTGAATTAATTCTGCCTTGTGTAATTCCCTGTACAGTAGAGAAGGGTCACCATAGAAAGTATCTAGGGGTGTCATATGCTCATGAAATAACAAGGAACCTGATAGGGGGAAGAATAGAGAGATGGCTTCATCAGTTTTGCACCACAAATAAATACCCCCAAAAATGAAAGTACATAACATGAAAGGCACATTTTAAAGAAAACTTTGAGAATAAACTCTTTCTGCTAGATTTGCCTATGCAAATAGAAAACCTAAATGTCATTATGTGAGCATCATTATTACTGTAAGTGCCCATCTGTGGTGCAGCCAAATTTAGTGTTTTCAATAAAATTGTTTTTTTGCAGTTTACAAAAACAATCTGAAAAAAACTAATAGATTGGCAGCACTATATCATGTTGATAATATTTATATAATATAAGTGACCTATGTGCCAAATTGACATATTCCTAAAAATATGAAGTGCTTTGTAGTTTTTAACCAGGGCTGAGCTAGAACTTCCTCACTGTGGTATCTTGCACAATAATACTTTGCAGTGTCTGACTCAGTCAGTCTGTCCATCTTCAGCAGGGCAGTGGATCCTCTTGTGGATGGAGTGACTCGGCCCTTGAAACTATCAGCAATATAAGTAGTATGTCCGGTTCTAAATGCTGCCATCCAAACCAGGTTTCCTCCAGTGGCTTGTCTGATCCAGAGCATGTGGTGATCATTTATATTATAACCACTGACTTCACAACTTAACTCAATGGACTTTCCAACTTGTACAATTTCTTCATTTTTCTGATTCAATACAATGGATGCCGATGTTCCTTTGGGGAAAGAAAAATAGTTTGTAAGAATAAAAACACATTGTATTACTATATTAACTGTTTTTTATCTTTGCCTATTCACCAACTTACCAGAAAGATACAGAAAGATTACATTAAAAAATATATATAAATCCATCACAATAGACTTTCAACCCCTTAGATTTTTAACCTTTGTCTGGAAATGTCTGAATAGATACATACAACCTTCTGTGTTTTTAAGCTAAAACAAAGGATCATTTGCATATTGTTATGTATGGAGTCATTTTTGCAAATCTCACTTCCGGCATAATGTTGATAAAGTATCATTTATAGAACAAAAGGACATAGCTGGATAACATTTAGGGAAAACTTATTTAGCAAGTTGCCCATAGGCATCAGATAGTTTGAACCTGACATCATAACTGTGCATAGTGCACCCCAGCAGACACATTTTACTTTCTTTAGTGGTAGATCAGGGTATTAAATTAAAATTCATAAAGTTCCAATCAGTAAAATTTTCCTCCAGCAGAGGTACAAATCTTATGTTTGCACTATGACTGACATCCTTCATATTACACACCTCCCCCTTTAGAGCTTTTTCACCCATGGTAAAACTTGGATCTCCTGGTTCTTCTGTATAGGCACCTGTCAGCATGAGGTTAGGAAAGCAGGGATGGCTCCAGACAAATTCTTTTGGGGGGCTATGGTGGTGCTTAGGGTAGAAGTGAGGATGCCGCACACCTGTGGGTGTGGCCAAAAAATGGGTGAGCCAGCAAGTGGCTGTTTCTTCACAGTTTATGGCTTGTAGTTTAACACCTTTCTCCCTTTGTATAGACCAAATAAGACCTGGGGGTGAACTGAAGAGACTGTGGGATTAAAGTAGTTTGTCAGTGTCAGTTGTCAGTGTGTATCTGCACAATGGTGGTTGATGGGCCCCCTGTACAATGGTGATAAGTATGTCCTGACCTCTGTATACCAATAAAAAGCCAAAAAATGCAGCACAGCCCCACACTTCCTTTATAAAGTTCTACAAATGGACTTATAAGTGCAATGGTTAAACCTATAAATGAATATCCAGTGCAAATCAACCAATGTATCACAATATAGTAGTGATGGTCATACCCCCTGCAAAAATATTTTGAGAGATTTCAGAGCTGCAATGTGACAAATAATGGTAAAACCCCTACATACAATAATAAAAGGAGATATGCAAATAAACCAGAATATTAGAACATAGAAGTGATGGTATCACCCTCTCTGCAAAAGTTAGGAAATATTGCAGAGCTGCAATGTGCAAATAGTGGTAAAACCCCTATATATATATTCATAATAATTGATGTACATATTTTACATTTTATCGTTATTATATATAGGGGGTTTCACCACTATTTGCACTTTTCAGCTCTGCAGTATTTCTTAACTTTTGCAGAGAGTGTGACACCATCACTATTATGTTCTAATACACTGGTTTATTTGCATCTCTGCTATTATTATTGTACATAGGGTGTCCCCCCAGTATAACAAGCACAATTGAAATAGATCAGCAAAATATAATCATTGAACCCATTGATACTATAACTTGTATATCAAACTTACATATTATATATTTGTCTACTGTATTTTAATATGTAAGTTTGATATACAAGTTATAGTATCAATGTGTTCAATGATTATATTTTCTGTTCTATTTCACTTTTGCCTGTTAAACTGATATATACGTATATGTATTTCAGAGGTTCTTGAATTTATTATCGGATTTCATTCCCCCTCAGGAAGACTTAGTCAGTCGAAACGCTTCGAAACTCTGCGCTATAATGCATCCGGGATCATTATCCTTATGTGTGCTTCTATTATAACTTGCACTACAGATAATTGGCGTTTTTAAGCTTGCATGTTATTGCTACTTGATGTAGTATTTTTTTCCTATCCTCAAGGGATTATTTTAATGTTTCTATAAAAATGTAAAACACTAGATGTTTTTTCTCTACATACTTTTGGTATCACAAAGTCCCATTTCCCTCTCCTGTATTCCCCTTTGTGGGTTTTTTATATATAATATATAGACTGATACCGATTGATAGTGAGGTATAGGAACATATTTCTTGATCTTGATGCATATTTACAAACCACACAGTATGAATAATTGTTTTCTGTGTGCCCTAGCAGAGACCTGTGGTTTAGTAGTGCACAAGTGTGAACGAGTCCTTACATCAGTAACCTCATTCCCTACTTCATATCATACTGTAGATATTTGCCGGCACACCACAGAACTTTCAGTTGTTTAAACAGCTTTATTAAAGTATTAATACAACACAAAACAGGAGAGTGCGAAGTTTGGGAGACACGCAGGACCCTTTCATCGCCACATGCCTGACGAAGGGGTCCTGCGTGACTCTGAAACATTTCACTCTTCTGTTTTGTGATGTGATCATACTTCAATAAAGCTGTTTGGACAACTCAAAGATCTATGGTGTGCTGGCAAATATCTATACTGTGTCATGTAAATGCAGTCCCTAGCTGGTGATTGCTGCAGCACCCAATTTTCTAGAGCCTTTTCCAGGAACCTGTGTGAATATGGATGGTTAACCCTTCATATAACAGTCTCTCCTTTTTACATCAGTACCTTCTATCCTCCCTTTACATCACAGTCCCCCCCCCCCCCCTTACACCACAGTCCCCTTCACATCACAGCTTCCTTCTTAAATGACAGTCCTCCCTGCATATCATAGCCCCCTCCACTTCCCAAACATTCTAGCACCCCTTTATTGTCCTATCAGGACAGAGGGCGGGAGGTGCCCAAATTTTCATGTTAAAGGAGGGTGATTGGCTGCTTGGACCTTCCTGCTTCCTAGCAACCAATCACCCACTCATTAACTTGAAAAGACCCACCCTTCATCCAGACATGCTGCACCTATTGCCTTTTGTCCTGCCTTGAGGATGACAATGGCAACGGCAGCAGGTGGGAGGAAGCGGACACTCAGACTGCTACTTGCCGTAGCTGCGGTCTTGATAGGACTGTCATTCAGCCTGGGCCTGGACAGCGTTTAGTGATGCCTGTGGTAGATCATTCTAACAGGGCCACCTACAGCAAAGTGGAGTGATGGAAGATCAAATCCTACCATAACCCACCCAAAAATAAGGAAATATTTAGGACAGAATTCCCTTTTTAAAAATGTATTTTATATTATGTGTATTTATTGGTAAACACTGCTCTCCAATATTAAGCATAATGCTACTACACCTGTGTTCTATCCCTCCAAGGAATTCATAACTGACATTATTGCCATCATTTCAGTAATAATTCATCTGAGAACAAAGTGATTTACCTACTTTCTGCATTTCTTAGGCTCCTTTCACACAAACAGCCTGTGGCGGAAAAAAAAAGGTGGTTGGTCAATTACAGCCCCCCGATGACCTACAAAGCGATCATAGATTGAGATGAGTACACATTACTGTGGCCACAATGCTTGCCATCACAGTGATGCAATTTTAATAATACATGCCAAGTTTGACAGGTGATACTACCTGTCGAACTCTTCCTTGTCAGGCTCAGTTCACACTGGAACCGGCTGTGGATCGCACAGGTGCGCCCCCATTCTCCAGTTCAGGGACAAATCGGGGACAAATCGCATAGGTGTGAACCCAGCCTAAATAAATGGGACCACACCACAAACAATTGGCTTGCAGTTGTGGTGCAGTCCCACAATGCAGAATTGCCACTCTTCAATAAAAACATTTAAAAAAGCTACCCCTAAAAAATAGGCATCAGGAAGCAGCTGCAAACCCCTTTTCACCATCCTCTGAAAAGCGACCCACAGCAGATTGCTTTTAGAGGGGACAGTAAACACTGCCACTAGTGTTAAAGGAGTCTTGGCAGGAAGCTCCTACTTTTCAGAATTGCAAGTACAGTAAGACTGTTGCTAATAGGCACTTTTTGGAGTGCTGGAAATGGCACATATGAGCAATGACCTAAATCTAAACGCCAGGCAGAAAAAAAAACTCTAAATGCATTTCTTCATTTATTAAAATGCACTATGAATTTTAAATTTGAATAGTTTTAATAGAGGAATTTGATGTAATTTCAGTCTCCTGCAATCCTCTGCTCCTTTTTAAGTCCCTGGCACTGGGAGAGGTCAGAAGTGTTCCCGAACGCACACAGTATGCGTACACACCCGCACCTACACGAAAGTCAGATTTGGAGTTATAGCTGTGTCCATGCAGCCACTGCATCCCAATTGACACCAGTGGGACTGCCTGCACGGGGATGCATGGAACACCAGGAGCATCATTTGAAAGAAAAGAAAGTGCAAGAACAGTGATACATAAACAAACTCACGATATATCACTCACCTTCAATGTACCTCCTATGCCCTTACATCAAATTAAAAGTAGGCATACACTAGTTAGGCCTATTATCCCTGATTAAAAAGGTCCTCATGCTGGTCTCTTATTTTGTAATGAGAGCTGGTTAGAAATTGGCCATAGGCAGGACAGTTTTGCATTAACAAGAACAAGGACAGCCACAGCAAACTACTGGCCAATCTCTAAAAAAGTAATTTTATATATCATTCGTAATTGTACATATTTTCATGTTACATACTCTGCTTCCTCATCTGCAGCTATGGATAGTGGTTGCTCTTTACTGCTGCTTTTCACAATTCAGGTCAATGAAGAACATAATTCACTGAAAACAATGCCCTCCCTGTTTGGATAATATTTCTTTCTAACAATTGTTAGACTGAGTTAGGCTGAATCAATTACACATTTTCTTCTAGTGCTAAAAGTGGTATTAAACCCAAAAACCAAAAAGTGTTATAATGTTGCTCATTACCAGTCATTAGATGTGGTGGCTGCATCAGTTTACTTTTCTTTGGCTTTTTCCCCACCTGACGATCTTGCCAGCAAACAACACCTCCTGTATTAGTGAGAAACAACTCTAGATGAAAGGGCACAGGAGGTACAAAAGACAGCAGCATTGTCAATCTGGGAGGGGGGAGTAGTGTTACATCTATTAGCAGATTTAAATACACTAAAAAAACTAAACCCAAACTCCAGCTCACACGTTATAATCAGTTACAGCAACAGTTTTTTGTTTCCTTTTGGGATAAAGGTTTTGCTTGAATAAATAAAAGCTGATCGTTGTAATCACTCCTGCCAGTGTTGAATAGTCTCATCCATGTAATCTGATATATTCTACTGGAGAGCTTGAGCTTCTGAAAACAACAGACTTGCTGGCTGGATTGCCAGATGAAAATAGAAGAAAGAAATCTAATGCAACCATCACATACGAGAATCGGTAAGCTGCAATATAGTAAATGGTTTCTTTTGGGTTTGTTACAGATTTAATTCCCTCAATTTCAGAGAATGTTAGATTAATTGCATTGGGATCCTACTAGCCCCCACAATTAACTAATCTAGATATCTCTCTATATATAATACAAAACCAAAAATGTGTAAGAGCAGATATGTATAAATGGAAATATCTTATGAAAAATTCCTTGCATTAATGGCTCAAGAAATATAGAGAATACTCCTTAGAGATTGGAACCAAATCATACAACTCACAGCAGAGCCTTGGCTCACATATTTATGCCAAATCTAATTTTAGACCTTCCTAACAGGATCACCAAAAAATGATGTATAATCAAGTTCTACCTTTCTTCACCTAAAAATAAAGAGATATTTTGTGGAAAATTCACTTTTTATATCTGATTTCATATCAGAAAATTTGCCAGGTAGTGCATTAATCTTGGTAAACACCGCCCTCCAATGTTGATTAAGCATAATGGTCAAAGCTGTGGAAGTTTCCTAAACTCGTATGGAACTTGTAATTGATATCATTCATAGCCATCATTTCAGTAATAATTAATTAGAGAACAAAGCATTTTCATTATTTTCTGTGTTTCTAATATTGGCTTAAGAGTAAGCTCCGACTCTCAGGACTGCAAGTAAAGATGGGACTTAATAGGCATAATGGCCAATTTTTTTTGAGAACTTTAAATGGCATCTATTAGAAATGGCCTAAAGCTGGCAAGCAGATGTAAAAAAAAAAAGAAAGAAAGAAATATTGTAAATGCAGTTCTGCATTTATTAAAAATAAATGATGTATTTTCTGTTAAAGAGAAAAAAATGAATGATGTATTTTAAATGCAACTTGTATAAATACCTGAATTAGACTTGGTTTCAGCCTCTTGTAATCCCCTTTACAGCAGCAATCTACTGCACAGGGGAGAAGGAGGGATCACCATAAAAAGTATCTAGGTGTGTCATACGCACATGGACTGACAAGAAACCATCTGATAGGGGTGGAGAATGGAGAAGTGACTTCATCATTTTTTTCTGCTCCCTCATTGTCCAATCACAGCTGGAGGTGGGGAGGTGAATAAGCTGCAGTGTCTACCTGCAGCAGAGAAAATCAGGTCACCAGGTTGGCTGTACTGTGTCTGGCAGAGCTATGCAAATCTAAGGAGTGGCTGGGGAGAAATACAATTTTTTTGGCAAGTAAACAGCTCCTCTATATACAGTATATGTTTCCTGTGTATTTTGCCCATTTTTGCACCTTGACATGAATAGCAAAGTAGGCCTGATTGATGCCATCAAACAACAAATGGTAACATCCTCTTAAAGCTCCTAGCTGATTGTACTAGCTTGATTCCCCTATAATGTCTGTGTTAATAAAGAGATTGTATATTATTTTATTATGTCTTTCTTTTAAAAATGTTTTGTATCACCAGTGTTTTGGGTCTCATTTACACGGGTGGCTGAGGGATGGTAAAATTAGGTGACAGAGCTGTGGTTTTACCTCCTATCCCCTACCCCCAACCACTCACCTAAAGACTACCATACAACCAGAGGGAGCTGTTCACATGCCATGAGCGCGATGCTTTGCACCACAAATTTAATGAGGCATGTGAAAGTGACAGGCAACGCCATCTGTCAAGCTCATTCCCATTCAAGTCAATGGGGCCTTGCCACAACCGCTAGCCAAGCGCTCATAGTTGTGATGCATTAGTCCCATTCAACAAACAAATAAAGACTAGAAATTCAGGAGGTGGCAGGATTGACTTCTGAACTCCTGATGAGGCTGCTTAGTCACACTTTTTAAAGCAATCCAACATGGATTTCTTTTCAGAGGCTGAACTAGCGTAAACCTAGCCAAAGTATGTAAATTCTAGACCATCAGAAGAAGAAAAAATTTTGTTTTCAAATAACTCTTTGATGTAAATACCCCAAATAATGAAAATATATCACATGAAAGACACATTTTTATTAATGTTGCCATCAGTTTTACAAGAAAACTTCATTGTTATTATGTGAGCATCATTATTACTGTAAGTGCCCATCTGTTGTGCAGCCAAATTTAGTGTTTTCAATAATATTGTTTTTTTTTTTTGCAGTAACTCATTTTTTTTCCAAAATAATTCTGTCATAAACAAATAGATTGTGAGCACTATATCATGTTGATAATATTTATATAATATAAGTGACCTATATGCCAAATTGACATATTCCTAAAATACTGGCTGAAGTACTTTGTAGTTTTTAACAAGGGCTGAGCTAGAACTTCCTCACTGTGGTTCCTTGCACAATAATACTTTGCAGTGTCTGACTCAGTCAGTCTGTCCATCTTCAGCAGGGCAGTGGATCCTCTTGTGGATGGAGTGACTCGGCCCTTGAAACTATCAGCAATATAAGTAGTATGTCCAGTTTTAAATGCTGCCATCCAAACCAGGTTTCCTCCAGTAGCTTGTCTGATCCAGTGCATGTGGTGATCGTTTATATTATAACCACTGACTTCACAACTTAACTCAATGGACTTTCCAACTTGTACAATTTCTTCATTTTTCTGAGTCAATACAATGGATGCCGATGTTCCTTTGGGAATAAAAAATAGTTTGTAAGAATAAAAACACATTGTATTACTATATTAACTGTTTTCATCTTTGCCTATTCACCAACTTACCAGAAAGATACAGAAAGATTACATTAAAAAATATATATAAGTCCATCACAATAGACTTTCAACCCCTTAGATTTTTAACCTTTGTCTGGAAATGTCTGAATAGATACATACAACCTTCTGTGTTTTTAAGCTAAAACAAAGGATCATTTGCATATTGTTATGTATGGAGACATTATTGCAAATCTCATTTCCGGCATAATGTTGATCAAGTATCATTTACAGAACAAAAGGACATAGCTGGATAACATTTAGGGAAAACTTATTTAGCAAGTTGCCCATAGGCATCAGATAATTTGAACCTGACATAACTGTGCAGAGTGCACCACCGCAAACACATTTTAAAAGAACTTTCTTTAGTGATAGATCAGGATATTAAATTAAAATTCATAAAGTTCCAATCAGTAAAATTTTCCTCCAGCGGAGGTACAAATCTCATGTTTGCACTATGACTGACATCCTTCATATTACACGCCTTCTCCTTTAGAGCTTTTTCACCCATGGTAAAACTTGGATCTCCTGGTTCTTCTGTGTGGGCACCTGTCAGCATGAGGTTAGGAAAGCAGGGATGGCTCCAGACAAATTCTTTTGGGGGTACTATGGTGGTACTTAAGGTACAAGTGAGGGTGCTGCACACCTGTGGATGTGGCCAAAAAGTGGGTGAGCCAGAAAGTGGCTGTTTCTTCACAGTTTATGGCTTGTAGTGGAGCACCTTTCTCCCTTTGTATAGACCAAATAAAACCTGGGGGTGAACTGAAGAGACTGTGGGATTAAAGTAGTTTGTCAGTGTATAAAACATAATTTTATATATCATTCGTAATTGTACATATTTTCATGTTACATACTCTGCTTCCTCATCTGCAGCTATGGATAGTGGTTGCTCTTTACTGCTGCTTTTCACAATTCAGGTCAATGAAGAACATAATTCACTGGAAACAATACCCTCCCTGTGGGGATAATATTTCTTTTTACCAATTGTTAGACTGAGTTAGGTTGAATCAATTACAAATTTTCTTCTAGTGCTAAAAGTGGTATTAAACCCAAAACCAAAAATGTGAGACACAACTCTAGATGAAAGGGCACAGGAGGTACAAAAGACAGCAGCATTGTCAATCTGGGGGGGGGAGTAGTGTTACATCTATTAGCAGATTTAAATACACTAAACAAACTAAAGCCAAACTCCAGCTCACACGTTATAATCAGTTACAGCAACAGTTTTTTGTTTCCTTTAGGGATAAAGGTTTTGATTTAATAAATAAAAGCTGATCGTTGTAATCACTCCTGCCAGTGTTGAATAGTCTCATCCATGTAATTGGACATATTCTACTGGAGAGCTTGAGCTTCTGAAAACAACAGACTTGCTGGCTGGATTGCCAGATGAAAATTGAAGAAAGAAATCTAATGCAACCATCACATGCGGGAATCGGTAAGCTGCAATATAGTAAATGTTTTCTTTTGGGTTTGTTACAGATTTAATTCCCTCAATTTCAGAGAATGTTATATTAATTGCATGGGGATCCTACTAGCCCCCACAATTCACTAATCTAGATATCTCTATATATAATACAATAACAAAAATGTGTAAGAGCAGATATGTATAAATGGAAATATCTTATGAAAAATTCCTTGCATTAATGGCTCAAGAAATATAGAGAATACTCCTTAGAAATGGGAACCAAATCATACAACTCACAGCAGAGCCTTGGCTAACATATTTATGCCAAATCTAATTTTAGACCTTCCTAACAGGATCACCAAAAAATGATGGATAATCAAGTTCTACCTTCCTTCATCTAGCAATAAAGAGATATTTTGTGGAAAATTCACTTTTTATATCTGATTTCATATCAGAAAATTTGCCGGGTAGTGAATTAATCTTGGTAAACACCACCCTCCAATGTTGATTAAGCATAATACAATTAATAGTCAAAGCTGTGAAAGTTTCCTAAACTCGTATGGAACTTGTAATTGATATCATTTATAGTCATCATTTCAGTAATAATTAATTAGAGAACAAAGCATTTTCATTATTTTCTGTGTTTCTAATATTGGCTTAAGAGTAAGCTCCGACTCTCAGGACTGCAAGTAAAGATGGGACTTAATAGGCATAATGGGCAATTTATTTAGAGAACTTTAAATGGCATCTATAAGCAATGGCCTAAAGCTGGCAAGCAGATGTAAAAAAAAAAGAAATATTGTAAATGCAGTTCTGGATTTATTAAAAATAAATGATGTATTTTCCGTTAAAGAGAAAAAATGAATGATGCATTTTAAATGCAACTTGTGTAAATACCTGAATTAGACTTGGTTTCAGCCTCTTGTAATCCCCTTCACAGCAGCAATCTACTGTACAGGGGAGAAGGAGGGATCACCATAAAAAGTATCTAGGTGTGTGTCATATGCACATGGACTGACAAGAAACCATCTGATAGGGGTGAAGAATGGAGAAATTACTTCATCAGTTTTTTCTGCTCCCTCATTGTCCAATCACAGCTGGAGGTCGGGAGGAGAATAAGTTGCAGTGTCTAACTGCAGCAGACAAAATCAGGTCACCAGGCTGGCCATACTGTCTGGCAGAGCTATGCAAATCTAAGGAGTGGCTGGGGAGAAATACACATTTTCTGGCAAGTAAACAGCTCCTCTATATACAGTATATGTTTCTTGTGTATTTTGCCCATTTTTGCACCTTGACATGAATAGCAAAGTAGGCCTGATTGATGCCATCAAACAACAAATGGTAACATCCTCTTAAAGCTCCTAGCTGATTGTACTAGCCTAATGCCCCATAATGTCTGTGTTAATAAAGAGCTTGTATATTATTTTATTATGTGTTGTCTTTCATTTAAAAATGTTTTGTATCACCAGTGTTTTGGGTCTCTTTTACATGGGTGGCTGAGGGATGCTAAAATTAGGTGACGGAGCTGTGGTTTTACCTCCTACCCCCTACCCCCCACCACTCACCTAAAGACTACCATACGACCGGAGGGAGCTGTTCACATGCCGTGAGCGTGATGCTTTGCACCACAAATTTAATGAGGCATGTGAAAGTGACAGGCAACACCACCTGTCAAGTTCATTCCCATTCAAGTCAATGGGGCCTTGCCAGAACTGCTAGCCAAGCGCTTATGGTTGTGATGCATTAGTCCCATTCAGAAAAAAATAAAAATAAACAATAGAAATTCAGGAGGTGGCAGGATTGACTTCTGAACACCTGATAGAGGCTGCTTAGTCACACTTTTTAAAGAAATCCAACATGGATTTCTTTTCAGAGGCTGAACTAGCGTAAACCTAGCCTAAGTATGTAAATTCTAGACAATCAGGAGAAGAAAAAATGTTATTTTCAAATAACTCTTTGATGTAAATACCCCAAAAAATAAAAGTAGATAACATGAAAGGCACATTTTATTGATTACCATCGGTTTTACAAGAAAACTTTGAGAATAAACTCTTTCTAGTAGACTTGCCTATGCAAATAGAAAACCTAAATATCATTGTAAGTGCCCATCTGTGGTGCAGACGAATTTAGTGTTTTCAATAATATTGTTTTTTTGCAGTAACTACTTTTTTTCCCCAAAAAACTAATAGTTTGGCAGCACTATATCATGTTGATAATATGGATATAATATAAGTGGCCTATATGCCTAATTGACATATTCCTAAAAATACTGGCTGAAGTACTTTGTAGTTTTTAACCAGGGCTGAGCTAGAACTTCCTCACTGTGGTCTCTTGCACAATAATACTTTGCAGTGTCTGACTCAGTCAGTCTGTCAATCTTTAGCAGGGCAGTGGATCCTCTTGTGGATGGAGTGACTCGGCCCTTGAAACTATCAGCAATATCAGTAGTATATCCGGTTCTAAATGATGCAATCCAAACCAGGTCTCCTCCAGTGGCTTGTCTGATCCAGTGCATGCGGTGATCGTTTATATTATAACCACTGACTTCACAACTTAACTCAATGGACTTTCCAACTTGTACAATTTCTTCATTTTTCTGAGTCAATACAATGGATGCCGATGTTCCTTTGGGAAAAAAAAAGTTTGTAAGAATAAAAACACATTGTATTACTATATTAACTGTTTTTATCTTTGCCTATTCACCAACTTACCAGAAAGATACAGAAAGATTACATTAAAAAATATATATAAATCCATCACAATAGACTTTCAACCCCTTAGATTTTTAACCTTTGTCTGGAAATGTCTGAATAGATACATACAACCTTCTGTGTTTTTAAGCTAAAACAAAGGATCATTTGCATATTGTTATGCATGGAGACATTATTGCAAATCTCACTTCCGGCATAATGTTGATCAAGTATCATTTACAGAACAAAAGGACATAGCTGGTTAACATTATTTATAACTTATTTAGCAAGTTGCCCATAGGCACCAGATAATTTGAACCTGACAGCATAGTGCACAGTAAAATTTTCCTCCAGCAGAGGTACAAATCTCATGTTTGCACTATGACTGACATCCTTCATATTACACACCTCCCCCTTTAGAGCTTTTTCACCCATGGTAAAACTTGGATCTCCTGGTCCTTCTGAGTAGTCACCTGCCAGCATGAGGTTAGGAAAGCAGGGATGGCTTCAGACAAATTCTTTTGGGGGTGCTATGGTGGTACTTAAGGTACAAGTGAGAGTGCCGCACACCTGTGGGTGTGGCCAAAAAGTGGGTCTAGCCAGCAAATGGCTGTTTCTTCACAGTTTATGGCTTGTAGTGTAACACCTTTCTCCCTTTGTATAGACCAAATAAGACCTGTGGGTGAACCAAAGAGACTGTGGGATTAAAGTATTTTGTCAGTATCGGTTGTCAGTGTGTATCTGCACAATGGTGGTTGATGGGCCCCCTGTACAATGGTGATGAGTACGGTATGTCCTGACCTCTGTATAGCAATAAAAAGCCAAAAAATGCAGCACAGCCCCACACTTCCTTTATAAAGTTCTACAAATGGACTTATAAGTGTAATGGTTAAACCTATAAATGAATATCCAGTGCAAATCAACCAATGTATCACAATATAGTAGTAATGGTCATACCCCCTGCAAAAATATTTTGAGAAATTTCAGAACTGCAATGTGAATAATGGTGAAACCCCTACATACAATAATAAAAGCAGAGATGTAAATAAACCAGAGTATTAGAACATAGAAGTGATGGTGTCACCCTCTCTGCAAAGGGTAAGAAATATTGCAGAGCTGCAATGTGCAAATAGTGGTAAAACCCCTATATATAATCATAATAATTGATGTACATATTTTACATTTTATTATTATTATATATAGGGGGTTTCACCACTATTTGCACTTTTCAGCTCTGCAGTATTTCTTAACTTTTGCAGAGAGTGTGACACCATCACTATTATGTTCTAATACACTGGTTTATTTGCATCTCTGCTAATATTTTTGTACGTAGGGGGTTTCCCCAGTATAATGGGGAGAAGGAAAAAGGAAAAAATCAATTAACCCAAAAAGTGTATATATATTGAATTGAATAATTGTAATGAATAAATAGCTTACCCAGATTATGACTACCATTATCACCCTACGGCCACACCATAAGTCATATGTGCCTATTTATTCATTACAATTATTCAATTCAATTCAATATATATACACTTTTTAGGTTAATTGATTTTTTCCTTTTTCCTTCTCCCCATTAGGGCTAGTAAAGCGGCACCATATTTAGTGATGCCCAGGAACACATGAGGTTAATACAGAAGGGAAGGGGTGCTACCGCTGCTCTACAGCGGCCGGAAGGACTGGGTGGAACGCAAACACACCCACACTTCCAGGCCACATTTCCCTGTATGGCGAATTCACTCTGGATGTGCACGCAGGACCGGTTATGACGCCGCATGATCCGGAAGTGTGGGTTGAAACGCAGGGACACCCGCACTTCCTGGATTTATGACGGCGTGCATTCCAATGGGCGCTGTGAGCTAATGAGGGACCCCGGGGATGATAGAATGGAAGGTGGCGCCCCCCCGTCCCCCTTCTGCATGGAGCCATGAAGAGATTCTGGTGAGGGTAGGTTTTGGTCTGATATTTCCTTTGAGGGGATTGGGCTATGCACTGCCATATATATCTTGTGGATCACCTATACTGGTCAGATTGCAGCCAGGGCAATATATACTGGGCAATAAATGTGGTTACACCTTGTCTAAATATATTTGTCAGAATAATGTTATTTCTGTATGGCTAATGGATTGGTCTGCCATTCACCTTGCACTTGGTGATATTAGTGCAGTTTGTTGCAAAAAGAGAAAAGTTCTGTACCTCTGGTTGGAGCCAGCTCATGTTGATGGGCGTGGCCTATTAGGGTAGTGGCCACCTGGGGCGTGGATGCATATTTTGGGGCACACAAGACAGAGGAGCTACAGACCGCCTAGACTCTGAAGAAGGGGGCACGCCCCAGAAACGCATCAGCCGTTTAGCTGTTTGGGATGCTATCTTGTACCTCCCGTCATCAGGTCCTGTCTGCAGGTGCCAAGGGATACAGTTTTGATTGCTATGAAAAGCCTGTATTCATGCATGTTTGTGAACCATTGCTTTTATATTTTTATTAAAGATTTTTTTATCAGTAATGCACTAGGTCGGTGCGCCTTTCTTTTTTTCTTTTTTTATGTAAACCCAGTCCCCAGCTGGTGATTGCTGCAGCACCCAATATCCTAGAGCCTTTTCAAGGAACCTGTGCGAATATGGATGGTTAACCCTTCATATAACAGTCCTCCTTTTTACATCAGTATGCTCTGTCCTCCCTTTACATCACAGTCCCCCCCTTACACCACAGTCCCCTTTACATCACAGCTTCCTTTTTACATCACAGTCCTCCCTGCATATCATAGCCCCTTCCACTTCCCAAACATTCCAGCACCCCTTCATTGTCCTACCAGGACAGAGAGCAGGAGGTGCAGCAGGTATGGTGATTGACTGCTTAAACCATCCTGCTTCCTAGCAACCAGTCACCCACTCATTAACTTGAAAAGACCCACTCTTCATCCAGACATGCTGCGTCTATTGCCTTTTGTCCTGCCTTGAGGATGACAATGGCAACGGTGGCATGTGGGAGGAAGCGGACACTCAGACTGCTACTTGCCGTGACTGCGGTCTTGATAAGACTGTCATTCAGCCTGGGACTGGACAGCGGTCCGGCATTTAGTGATGCCTGTGGTAGATCTTTCTAACAGGGCCACCTACAGCAAAGAGGAGTGATAGAAGATTAAATCCTACCGTACCCCACCCAAAAATAAGGAAACATTTAGGACAGAATTCCCTTTTTAAAAATGTATTTTATATTAGGTGTATTTATTGTATTTATTGGTAAACACTACTCTACAATATTGAATAAGCATAATGCCACTACACCTGTGTTCTATCCCTCCAAGGAATTCATAACTGATTAGGGATGGGCCGAACACCCCCCGGTTTGGTTCGCATCCAGAACATGCGAACAGGCAAAAAATTTGTTCGAACACGCGAACACTGTTAAACACTGTTAACACTGTTAATACTATGGGACACGAACATGAATAATCAAAAGTGCTAATTCTAAAGGCTTATATGCATGATATTGTCATAAAAAGTGTTTGGGGACCTGGGTCCTGCCCCATGGGACATGTATCAATGCAAAAAAAGTTTTAAAAACGGACGTTTTTTCGGGAGCTGTGATTTTAATAATGCTTAAAGTGAAATGATAAAAGTGAAATATTCCTTTAAATTTCGTACCTGGGGGTGTCTATAGTATGACTATAAAGTGGCGCATGTTTCCCGTGTTTAGAACAGTCCGAAAACAAAATGACATTTCTAAAGAAAAAAAAGTCATTTAAAAGTACTTGCGGCTATATGAATTGTCGGTCCCGGCAATACACATAAAAGTCATTGAAAAAAATGGCATGGGATTCCCCCAAAGTCCATTACCAGGCCCTTTGGGTCTGGTATGAATATTAAGGGGAACCCCGAACCAAAATTAAAAAAAAAATTGCGTAGGGGTCCCCCCAAATTCCATACCAGGCCCTTCAGGTCTGATATGGATATTAAGAGGAACCCTGCACCAAAATAAAAAAAATGGCATGGGGGTCTCCCTCAAAATTCATACAGACCCTTCAGGTCTGGTATGGATTTTAAGGGAACCCCGTGCCAAAATTGAAACAATTTCCATACCAGACCCTTATCCAAGCATGCAACCTGGTAGGCTGCAGGAAAAGAGGGGAGACGAGAGAGCGCCCCCCCTCCTGAACCATACCAGGCCACATGCCCTCAACATGGGGAGGCCGCTACCCCAAAGCACCTTGTCCCCATGTTGATGCGGACAAGGGCCTCATCCCCACAACCCTTGCCCTTCCAAGAAGATGGAAGAAGAAGCGGGGAAAGAAGAAGACATTAATAAAGGAATTGTCAAAAACTGGCTATTGTCTTTTTAAACATTTTTGACACTTTTTTTGTGAAATGGAAGGTGTACGTTTGTACCCCATTACCAATTCACACAGGGAGGGGCCGGGAGCTGGGGATCCCCTTATTAAAGGGGGCTTTCAGATTCCTATAAGCCCCCCGCCCGCATATCCCCACAACCACCGGGCAAGGGTTGTGGGGATGAGGCCCTTGTCCCCATCAACATGGGGACCCGGTGCTTTGGGGGGCCGCTAGCCCAAAGCACCCTCCCCATGTTGAGGGCATGTGGCCTGGTACAGTTCAGGAGGGGGGGCACTCTCTCGTCCCCCCTCCTTTCCTGCGGCCTGCCAGGTTGCGTGCTCGGATAAGAGTCTGGTATGGATTTTTGGGGGGGCACGCCTTTTTTTTTTTAATTTTGGCGCGGGGTTCCCCTTAATATCTATACCAGACCTGAAGGGTCTGGTATGAAATTTGGGGGGACCCCCACGCAATTTTTTTTTTAAATTTTGGTTCAGGGTTCCCCTTAATATTCATACCAGACCCAAAGGGCCTGGTAATGGACTGTGGGGGAATCCCATGCTGTTTTTTTCAATGACTTTTATGTGTATTGTCGGGACCGACAATTCATATAGCCGCGAGTACTTTTAAATGACTTTTTTTCCTTTAGAAATGTCATTTTGCTCTCGGACTGTTCTAAACATGGGAATCATGCGCTACTTTACAGGCATACCCCCCAGGTACGAAATTTAAAAGAATGTTTCACTTTTATTGTTTCATTTTAAGCACTTAAAATCACTGCTCCCGAAAAAACGTCCTTTTAAAACTTTTTTTTTGCATTGATACATGTCCCCTGGGGCAGGACCCAGGTCCCCAAACACTTTTTATGACAATAACTTATTAGCATATTAACCTTTTAAAATTAGCACTTTTGATTTTTCTCATAGTCTTTTAAAGGGTGTTCCGCGGCTTTCGAATTTGCCGTGAACACCCCAAATTGTTCGCTATTCAGCGAGCGGACGAACAGCCAATGTTCAAGTCGAACTCATGTTCGACTCTAACAGACAGCCCATCCCTATAACTGAATAATATTATTGCTATCATTTTAGTAATAATTAATCTGAGAACAAAGTGATTTATCTACTTTCAGCATTTCTTAGGCTCCTTTCACAAAAAAAGGTGGTTGGTCAATTACAGCCCCCCGATGACCTACAAAGCAGACATAGATGAGTAAACATTACTGTGGCCACAATGCTTGCCATCACAGTGATGCAGTTTTAACAATACATACCAAGTTTGATAGGTGACACTACCTGTCAAACTCTTCCTTGTCAGGCACACACTGTAACCGGCTGCAGATCACACAGGATTGCTGTGCGTCCCCAGACTGTTGCTAATAGGCACTTTTTGGAGTGCTGGAAATGGCACATATGAGCAATGACCTAAATCTAAATGCCAGGCAGAAAAAAAAAAACTCTAAATGCATTTCTTCATTTAATAAAATGCACTGTGAATTTTAAGTTTGAATAGTTTTAATAGAGGAATTTGATGTAATTTCAATCTCCTGCAATCCGCTGCTCCTGGATGCATTGAACACCAGGTGCATCATTTGAAAGAAAAGAAAGTGCAAGAACAGTGGTACCTAAACCAATTCATGATATAACATTCACCTTCAATGTACCTCCTATGCCCTTACATCAAATAAAAAGTAGGCATACACTAGTTAGGCTTATTATCCCTGATTGAAATGGTCCTTATGCTGGTCTCTTATTTTGTAATGAGAGCTGGTTAGAAATTGGCCATAGACAGGACAGTTTTGCATTAACAAGAACAAGGACAGTCACAGCAAACTACTGGCCAATCTCTAAAAATGTAATTTTAAATATCATTCGTAATTGTACGTATTTTCATGTTACATACTCTGCTACTTCACCTGCAGCTGTGGATAGTGGTTGCTCTTTACTGCTGCTTTTCACAATTCAAGCCAATGAAGAAAATAATTCACTGAAAACAATGCCCTCCCTGTGGGGATAATATTTCTTTTTAATTGTTAGCTTGAGTTAAAGTGGTATAAAACCCCAAACCAAAAATGTATTTTGTTGCTCATTACCAGTCATTAGATGTGGTGGATGCATCAGTTTACTTTTTCTTTGGCTTTTTACCCACTTGGCAATCTTGCCAGCAACACACCTCCTGTATTAGTGAGACACAGCTCTAGATAAAAGGGCAATTCCCATACCGTTTTTATCAATGAACTTCTATGTGTATTGTCGGCAATGCAATAGCCGCGGGTAGTTTTAAATGGCTTTTTTCCTTCAAAATGTCATTTTGCTGTCAGACTGTTCTAAACACAGGAAACATGCGCCCCTTTACAGGCATACTATAGACACCCCCCAGCTACGAAATTTAAAGGGATATTACACTTTTATTGTTTGACTTTAAGCATTATTAAAATCACTGCTCCTGAAAAAACTGCCATTTTTAAAACTTTTTTTTGCATTGATCCATGTCCCCTGGGGCAGGACCCAGGTCCCCAAACACTTTTTATGACAATAACTTGCATATAAGCCTTTAAAATTAGCACTTTTGATTATTCATGTTCGTGTCCCATAGACTTTAACGGTGTTCGCGTGTTCGAACAAACTTTTTTCCTGTTCGCATGTTCTGGTGCGAACCGAACAGGGGGGTGTTCGGCTCATCCCTAGTCTCATCCATGTAATCTGATATATTTTACTGGAGAGCTTGAGCTTCTGAAAACAACAGACTTGCTGGCTGGATTGCCAGATGAAAATAGAAGAAAGAAATCTAATGCAACCATCACATGCGGGAATCGGTAAGCTGCAATATAGTAGATGGTTTCTTTTGGGATTGTTACAGATTTAATTCCCTCAATTTCAGAGAATGTTAGATTAATTGCATGGGGATCCTACTAGCCCCCACAATTAACTAATCTAGATATCTCTATATATAACACAATAACAAAAATGTGTAAGAGCAGATATGTATAAATGGAAATATCTTATGAACAATTCCTTGCATTAATGGCTCAAGAAATATAGAGAATACTCCTTAGAGATGGGAACCAAATCATACAACTCACAGCAGAGCCTTGGCTAACATATTTATGCCAAATCTAATTTTAGACCTTCCTAACAGGAGCACCAAAAAATGATGGATAATCAAGTTCTACCTTTCTTCACCTAACAATAAAGAGATATTTTGTGGAAAATTCACTTTTTATATCTGATTTCATATCAGAAAATTGGCCGGGTAGTGTATTAATCTTGGTAAACACCGCCCTCCAATGTTGATTAAGCATAATACAACTAATGGTCAAAGTTGTGGATGTTTCCTAAACTCATATGGAGCTTGTAACGGATATCATTCATAGTCATCATTTCAGTAATAATTAATTAGAGAACAAAGCATTTTCATTATTTTCTGTGTTTCTAATATTAAGAGTAAGCTTTAACTCTCAGGACTGCAAGTAAAGATGGGACTTAATAGGCATAATGGGCAATTTTTTTTGAAAACTTTAAATGGCATCTATTAGCAATGGCCTAAAGCTGGCAAGCAGATGTAAAAAAAAAAAAAAAAGAAAGAAAGAAATACTGTAAATGCAGTTCTACATTTATTAAAAATAAATTATGTATTTTGGGTTAAAGATAAAAAATTAATGATGTATTTTAAATGCAACTTGTGTAAATACCTGAATTTGACTTGGTTTTAGCCTCTTGTAATTCCCTTTACAGCCGCAGTCTACTGCACAGGGGAGAAGGAGGAATCACCATAAAAAGTATCTAGGTGTGTCATATGCACATGGACTGACAAGGAACCATCTGATAGGGGTGGAGAATGGAGAAGTGACTTCATCAGTTTTTTTCTGCTCCCTCATTGTCCAATCACAGCTGGAGGTAGGGAGGTGAATAAGTTGTTTGGTCTAACTGCAGCAGAGAAAATCAGGTCATCAGGTTGGCTGTACTGTGTCTGGCAGAGCTATGCAAATCTAAGGAGTGACTGGAGAGAAACATCTCCTCTATATGCATTTTAACTGTGTATTTGTCCATTTCTGCACCTTGACATGAATAGCAAGTAGGCCTGATTGTTTTTATCAAACAACGAATGGTAACATCCTCTTAAAGTGCATAGTTGGTTGTATTCGTTTGATGCCCCATAATGTCTGTGTTAATAAAAAGTTTGCATATCATTTAATTACGTGTTGTCTTTCTTTTAAAAATGTTTTGTATCACCAATGTTTTGGTGATGGGTGTTTTACATGAGTGGCTGTGGGATAGTAAAAACAGGTGGTAGAGCTGTGGTTTTACTGCCCCCCAACCCCCCACCTAAAGCCTGCCATACAGCTGGAGGGAGTTGTTCATGTGCCACGACCGTAATGCTTTACACAACAAATTTACACAAAATCACCATACAGTGGGGCAAAAAAGTATTTAATCAGCCACCAATTGTGCAAGTTCTCCCACTTAAAAAGATGAGAGAGGCCTGTAATTGTCATCATAGGTATACCTCATCTATGAGAGACAAAATATGGAAACAAATCCAGACAATCATATTGTCTGATTTTTGAAAAAATGAATTTGCAAATTATGGTGGAAAATAAGTACCGTATTTATCGGCGTATAACACGCGCCGGCGTATAACACGCACCCCAATTTAGGAGGGAATTTTAAGGAAAAAAAACTTTTAGGAGGGAAGTTGAAGGGAAAAAAACTTACATTTAAATGCCCATCATTGCAGCCTTCTCAGTGCAGCCTTGCCCCAGTGCAGCCTTGTCAGTGCAGCCTTGTCAGTGCAGCCTTCCCCAGTGCAGCCATGTCAGTGCAGCCTTCCCCAGTGCAGCCTTGTCAGTGCAGCCTTCCCCAGTGCAGCCTTGTCAGTGCAGCCTTCCCCAGTGCAGCCTTGTCAGTGCAGCCTTCCCCAGTGCAGCCTTCGTCAGTGCAGCCTTCTCCAGTGCAGCCTTGTCAGTGCAGCCTTCCCCAGTGCAGCCTTGCCCCATTGCAGCCGTCGATCCCCTGTCCCTGCCATATTGGGCTTCAAAATCGCCGACCGCGATTTGAAAATGGTGCCGCCGGCGCCGAAATACACAGAGCCGGTCCTCGGCTCTTTCCGGCGGCTCTCGTTCATTTTCGGCTCCACTCGTAGTCCCGAGCGGAGCTATCCGAACCTAGCCGAGTAGGTTTGGATAGCTCCGCTCGGGACTACGAGTGGGGCCGAAAGTGAACGAGAGCCGCCGGAAAGAGCCGAGGACCGGCTCTGTGTATTTCGGCGCCGGCGGCGCCATTTTCAAATCGCGGTCGGCGATTTTGAAGTTTTGACACCACGGGATCGCAGGGGATCGGCGTATAACACGCACCTGCGACTTTCCCCTGATTTTAAGGGGAAAAAAGTGCGTGTTATACGCCGATAAATACGGTATTTGGTCAATATCAAAAGTTCATCTCAATACTTTGTTATATATCTTTTGTTGGCAATGACAGAGGTCAAACATTTTCTGTAAGTCTTCACAAGGTTGTCACACACTGTTGCTGGTATGTTGGCCCATTCATCCATGCAGATCTCCTCTAGAGCAGTGATGTTTTGGGGCTGTTGCTGGGGAACACAGACTTTAAACTCCCTCCAAAAGTTTTCTATGGGATTGAGATCTGGAGACTGGCTAGGCCCCTCCAGGACCTTGAAATGCTTCTTATGAAGCCACTCCTTCATTGCCGGGGGCAGTGTGTTTAGGATCATTGTCATGCTGAAAGACCCAGCCACGTTTCATCTTTAATGCCCTTGCTGATGGGAGGAGGTTTGCACTCAAAATCTTACGATACATGGCCTCATTCATTCTTTCATGTACACGGATCAGTCGTCCTGTTCCCTTTGCAAAGAAACAGCTCAATGTTGCCACCCCCATGCTTCACAGTAGGTATGGTGTTCTTTGGGTGCAACTCAGCATTCTCTCTCCTCCAAACATGACGAGTTTTGTTTCTACCAAACAGTTCTACTTTGGTTTCATCTGACATATGACATTCTCCCAATCCTCTTCTGGATCATCCAAATGCTCTCTAGCAAACCTCAGACCGGCCCGGACATGTACTGGCTTAAGCAGGGGGACACGTCTTGCACTGCAGGATCTGAGTCCCCGGCGACATAGTGTGTTACTGATGGTAGCCTTTGTTACGTTGGTCCCACCTCTCTGCAGGTCATTCACTAGGTCCCCCGTGTGGTTTGGGATTTTTGCTCACCGTTCTCGTGATCATTTTGACCCCACAAGGTGAGATCTTGCGTGGAGCCCCAGATTGAGGGAGATTATCAGTGGTCTTGTATGTCTTCCATTTTCTAATTATTGCTCCCACACTTGATTTCTTCACACCAAGCTGCTTGCCGATTGCAGATTCAGTCTTCCCAGCCTGGTGCAGGTCTACAATTTTGTTTCTGGTGTTGACAGCTCTTTGGTCTTCACCATAGTGGAGTTTGGAGTGTGACTGTTTGAGGTTGTGGACAGGTGTCTTTTATACTGATAACAAGTTCAAACAGGTGCCATTAATACAGGTAATGAGTGGAGGACAGAGGAGCCTCTTAAAGAAGAAGATACAAGTCTGTGAGAGCCAGAAATCTTGCTTGTTTGTAGGTGACCAAATACTTATTTTCCACCATAATTTGCAAATAAATTCTTTCAAAAATCAGACAATGTGATTGTCTGAATTTGTATCCACATTTTGTCCCTCATAGTTGAGGTATACCTATGATGACAATTACAGGCCTCTCTCATCTTTTTAAGTGGGAGAACTTGCACAATTGGTGGCTGACTAAATACTTTTTTGCCCCACTGTATGTCAAACTAGCCCATTCCCCACAAGCGTAAGCAAAAGGCTTGTGTTGCATTAGTCCCATTAAAAATTTCCATTCAACAAAAAAAAGCATTAAAAAATAGAAATTTAGGAGGTGGCAATATTGCCATATGGAACACCTGATAGCAGCTGCTTAGCCTTCCTTTTAAAAGCGTTCCAACGTGGATCTCTTTTCAGAAGATGAACTAGTGTGAACCTAGCCTAAGTATGTAAGTTCTAGACCAGGGGTCTCCAAACTTTCTAAACAAAGGGCCAGTTTACTGTCCTTCAAACTTTAGAGGGGCCGGAATGTGGCCAGTGGGAGTAGAAAATGTCTTGGCATCAGTGGGGGTAATCAATGGCCCATCATTGGTACTGTATAAGGGGAAGTAATATGCCCCATCATTGGTATCAGTGGGAGTAAAAGTGCCCCATTGTTGGTATCAATGAGAGTAATAGTGCCCCATCATTGATGTCAGTGGGAGAAATAGTGCCTCATTGTTGGTGTCAGTGGAAGGAATAGTGCGGCATCATTAGTATTATTGAGAGGAATAGTGCCACATCATTGGTGTCAGTGGGAGGAAAAGTGCCCTGTCAATGATGTCAGTGGGAGGAATAGTGTGCCATGATTGATGTCAGTGGGAGGAATAGCACCTCATTGTTGGTGTCAGTGGGAGGAATAGTGCCGCATCATTGATGTCAGTGGGAGGAATAGTGTTGCGTCATTGATGTCAGTGGGAGGAATAGTGCCTCATTGTTGGTGTCAGTGGAAGGAATAGTGCCTCATTTTTGGTGTCAGTGAAAGGGATAGTGCCCCATCATTGATGTCAGTGGGAGGAATAGTGTGCCTATATTGATGTCAGTGGGAGGAATAGTGTGCCATTATTGATGTCAGTGGGAGGAATAGTGCCACATCATTGGTGTCAGTGGGAGGAATAGTGCGCCATCATTAATATCAGTGGAAGGAATATTGTCCCATCATTGGTGTCAGTGGCAGGAACTATGCCCCACTGTTGCTGACAAATATAAAACCTACAGTAAATGTAATTTTGTGAGCATCATTATTAAATAAACCTTTATATGGGTGCCCCAGACATTATTAAATATTACTACGCCTCACATTTGAGGGCTATTGCCTCATGGTCCTCTTTCTTCGCACCAAATCAATGGACCGCCATTGAAAAGGGAGTGTTATATCCGGTTCACCCGAGCTCCTTGGTTTGGGGCGCTTCCCCATCCTTGGATCCCATTTTCAAACGTCAATGTACTGCTCCAATGACTTTCACCTTAACCATTTGGCATTAATGCCTCAAGGATTATCACCTTGCTTCGCCTTGTTCTCCTCTTGTAAATGTGTTGTTTAACCCAATCATACCAAATAGTATGTCTCTAGGCAGGGTTTTCCCGTGGCTCAACACCCCTCTTTTCCAACTCCGAGATCTGGTATATCCTATCACGCGAAGATTATATACCTTTGATACTTTACGTGAGAAATTTGATATACCCCCCCTTCTCCACTTTTATCTGCAGATTAGACATTTTTTTCGTTCTAAATCCCCAACCTTAACTCTGGACAAACCAACCACCTTTGAGTATCTATGCGCTCAAGGTCCCCATCAATTACATTCAATATCCTCCATTCACCGTATCCTCCATGAGTCGACACCTCTTACCAAGACCACACAACACTACATGAGGAGATGGTCCCATTTAATGTGCAGACCTATTTCGGTCCAGATATGGGATAAGATTTGGTCCTCTACTCCCAAGTCTTCCAAATGTGTAACCCAAAGGGAGACATCTATTAACCACTTCAGGATTTACCCCCTTCCTGACCAGAGCGTTTTTTGCGATTCGGCACTGCGTCGCTTTAACTGACAATTGCGCGGTCGTGCGACGTGGCTCCCAAACAAAATTGACGTCCTTTTTTTCCCACAAATAGAGCTTTCTTTTGGTGGTATTTGATCGCCTCTGCGATTTTTATTTTTTGCGCTATAAACAAAATAAGAGCGACAATTTTGAAAAAACGCATTATTTTTTACATTTTGCTATAATAAATATCCCCCAAAAATATATAAAAAAAACATTTTTTTTCTTCAGTTTAGGCCGATCGTATTCTTCTACATATTTTTGGTAAAAAAAATCGCAATAAGCGTTTATTAATTGGTTTGCGCAAACGTTATAGTGTTTACTAAATAGGGGATAGTTTTATGGCATTTTTATTAATAATTTTTTTTTACTAGTAATGGCGGCGATCAGCGATTTTTATTGTGACTGCGACGTTATGGCGGACATGTCGGACATTTTTGACACATTTTTGGGACCATTCTCATTTATACAGCGATCAGTGCGATTAAAAATGCACTGATTCCTGTGTGAATGACACTGGCAGTGAAGGGGTTAACCACTAGGGGGCGGGAAGGGGTTAAGTGTATCCTAGGGAGTGATTACTAACTGTAGGGGGATGGGCTGTGTGGGTGACGTCACTGATCTCTGCTCCGATGACAGGGAGCAGAGATCGAGTGACACATGTCACTAGGCAGAACGGGGAGATGCTGTTTACAACGGCATCTCCCCGTTCATCCGCTCCGTGAGGCGATCGCGGGTATCCCCGCGGTGATCGAGTCCGCGGGACCCGCGACCCGACTCACGGAGCTCCAGGCCGGCGCGCACGCACTGGCACGGCGGGAAATTCAAATGGACGTACAGGTACGCCCATTTGCCCAGCCGTGATGCTCTGCCGACGTACATCGGCGTGCGCCGGTCGGGAAGCGGTTAAGATCCTCATGTTTTGGTATAAAACCCCTGATGTAATTCATAAACATGACCCCTCAATCTCGTCGCGCTGTTGGCATTGCGGGATTGACACAGGTTCCTTATTTCATATTTTTTGGCAATGTTCTATGATCCAACCCTTTTGGCATGAGGTGAGGCTGCTAATACAGAAGGTGATGGATGCAGTTAACCTACACTTTCCCATATATTTCTATTAGATCAGGAGGTTTTGGTGCTTTTTCTGAAAGTGCACCAAAAGTCCCACGTGCGTGCACCACATGGTGGAAAACAGTGGGTGTGTCCAAACTGTCAACAGTGAAGGGGGCTTAAAAAGTATGATCAAATAAAACCCTAGCTTTCTTGTACCTATAAAATATGTTTTGATTACTGTCACAAGCAAGAGTCTTACAGACACAAATAAACCTCAGCACAGTCATTAAACAAAAACATTAAACAAAAACAAAAACACACTGCCATTACATATGCTTTTGTGAAATGAAAATAGACAAAGAGCTAATACTGTTGAGACAATGAATACTTTGGTAAGAATTATGTAATGTCCAATATACTGTATATAATATAGGAGTCAGTAATGTACAATATACTGTATATAGTGCAGGAGTATGTACAATATAGTGTATACAATTCAGTAGTCTGTAAGGCAGAGTGCAGTATTTAATGTACAATATAGGGTATACATTTCAGTAGTCTGTAAGGCAGAGTGCAGGGGTCAGAAGTATGTAATGCACAGTAGGGGTCAGTAGTACAACTTGAAAATAATGCAGGAGTCAGGGATGTGTGACACACAGTTTAGGGGTCAGACAAGTGCAAAATTCCCACTACCCCAAATAAACCCAGCACAAATCTGCATACTTACCCCTCACAGCACAAATCTTTGCCCCCGGAGCACAAATCCCCCCAGAACAAATCCTATTCCACAACCCAAATATTCCCTCCTAGAACAAATCCTACTCCACACTCCAGCACAATTCCCCCACCAATCCCCCCCCCCCCAACACAAATCCTCTTCCCCTCCCAGCACAAATAATTTTCCTCTCCAAATTGCTCCCAAGCACAAATCCTCCATCCTCCTAATTCCTCCTCCCAGAGCAAATCCTCCCCACATTTCCCCTCACAGCACAAATCCTCTACCCCCGATTCCCCCTCCAAGCACACCTCTATTCACCCCCCTCTTAGCAACCCCTCCCCATTTTGGCACAAATTCCCCCTCAAATTTACCCCAGCTCAAATCATCCTTTCCCCCAATCCCTCTCTTAGCACAAATCCCCCCTAAATTCCTCCTCCCAGCAAAACTTCTCCACCTCTAGCACAAATCTCCCTGACAAAATCTTTTCCCCAAATAATTCCCTCATCTAGCACAACCCACACATCCTGGCACAAATCCCCCTCTTTATTCCCTTGCAGAACAATTCCTCCTTACACCCCCGCCTTCCAAATCCCCCTCCTACACAATTCTGTTCCTCACTTCTAGAACAGCCTCTCCATCTATCTCCACTCCTTGCACAAATCTCCTCAAATATTCCATCTAGTACAAATGCTACCCCCCCCCCCCTCCATAGCACAAGTCTTCCCTCCCCCCAGCACATATACTTAACCCCACCGATCACTCCTCACAGTATAAATCTTTGTTATTTGACACCTCCATCCTCCCCGGGTCACTGTGTTTCCCCAGTGTCTTTCTCCATCTCAAAACTTACAGACCTCATACCTTTAACCAGAGATGATTTAGAACTTTCTCACTGTGTGATCTACCAGAATAATATTTGCAGTGTCTGACTCAGTCAGCCTGTCAATCTACTGAAGTTTTGAGTTACAGAGGAGGTCTAGGGCTAGAATTATTGCTCTCCCTCTAACAATCGCGGGCATACCTCACATGTGTGGTTTGAACACCGTTTTCATGTGCAGGCGTCACCCACGTATGCGTACGCTTCTGCGCACAAACTCGTCAGCATGGGGCGCTTAAAAAAAAAAAAAATATTTTTTTATTTATCTTACTTTTTATTTTGACACTTTAAAAAAAAATTGGGTCACTTTTATTCCTATAACAAGGAATGTAAACATCCCTTGTAATAGAAAAAAAAGCATGACAAGACCTCTTAAATATGAGATCTGGGGTCAAAAAGACCTCAGATCTCATATTTACGCTAGAATGCAAAAAAAAAGTCACTTAAAAAAAAACAAACAAACATTTTGTCTTTTAAGAGCTATCCATGCTATGGAGGCAAGCAGGGACCATCTTCCCCTCAGTCGGCAGCCAGCCATCCACGGGAGAGGACGCAATAGTCTCCGCCGCTACCGGTGGGTCTGGTAAGCAGCGGCAGACAATCGGAGTATAGTGGGAGGGGGGTGGGCACCTCTCCCGCCACCGATAAAAGTGATCCTGCGGTGAATCCGCCGCGGAGACCACTTTTATCCTATAGAGAAACGCATGGCGTTCCTGAAAATACCGGGATTATGGCAGCTAGCTTCTGCCATAACCCTGGTATTTAGCATTAAAATAATGACATACGGGGACGTAGTTTTGCGTGAAGTGGTTAATGTCCTCCACGTGACTGCCCTGAGCTCAGGGCTTCTCTCTCCTTGTTCTCCTCTCAACTCCCTGTCCTGCTGGGACTTGTAGTCCCATCCTGTCCATGCCTGAAAGAGAACTGTCTTTGGGGACTACATCTCCCACAACTCTAGGCGGTTACCAGCAGGCTTTGTCCTCTTCCACAGCAGCCAATCACAATATCCTCTGCTGCTTCAGGTGGTGGGCTCTCCTATGGCTGCAGGACAGCCCTGAAAAGTACCCTATATCCGCTCTTTCACTTTCTCACTTTCTAACTTTAGGCTGAACAAGCAGCACAAACTCAGCATTGCACCTAACACCCACCACCACCCCATGCTGCTAAGACCTTGCTCTTTGCAAAGCACCTAACACCCACCCACTTTCAGCACTAAAACCAGGGCTCTTTTTCAGCAGGAGTATGTAATGTACAATAGAGTGTACACAGTTCAGTAGCCTGTAAGGCAGAGTTCAGTATGTAATGTACAATATAGGGTATATATTTTAGTTGTCTGTAAGGCAGAGTGCATGGGTCAGGGGTGTGCAATTCACAGTAGGGGTCAGGAGTGTGTAATGCACAGAATGCAGGGGGGCAGGAGTATGTAATGCACAGTAGGGGTCCGAAGTACAAAATGAAAAGAATGCAGGAGTCAGGGGTGTGTAAGGCACAGTTTAGGGGTCAGACAAGTGCAAAATTTCCCCCACAAGCAGTTCTCTACCCCACATTCATTAAAAATTCCCACTACCCCCAAATAAACTCAGCACAAATCTGCACACTTACCCCTCACAGCACAAATCTTTGCCCCCAGAGCACAAATCCCCCCAGAACAAATCCTATTCCACAAACCAAATATCCCCTGCCAGAACAAATCCTACTCCACCTCTCCAAATCCCTCCTCCCAACACAACCCCCCCCAAACACACATCCTATTCCTTTCCCAGCATAAATCCCTCCAAGGATAAATCCTACATCCCCACGAATTCGCCCCAATACCCCCCCCCCCCAGCACACATCCTCGTCCCCTCCAAGCACAAATCATTTTCCTCTCCAAACTTCTCCCGAGCACAAATCCTCCATCCTTCCAATTCCTCTTCCTAGAGCAAATCCTCCCCACATTCCCCCTCACAGCACAAATCCTCCATCCTTCCAATTCCTCTTCCTAGAGCAAATCCTCCCCACATCCCCCCTCACAGCACAAATCCTCCATCCTTCCAATTCCTCTTCCTAGAGCAAATCCTCCCCACATCCCCCCTCACAGCACAAATCCTCTCCCTCCCAATTCCCCCATCTAAAGCACAAATCTATTTACCATCCTCTTAGCAACCCCTCCCAATACATGGTAATAAAATACAGTATAACCAGGCAAAAAGGGGAAACTGAATAATGGTTGTGTTGGAAGTATTAGTACCCTACTGGGTGAAAAGCTTTCCATGCCATGGCAATATGCAGAAAAGGCACTGTGTAATCTCAGAGTAAGGAGACTGCATTTAGTAAAAGCATTTGCTACCTTTTGATTTCATAGTGATTTCACTGTGAAAACGGCACAAATACAAAAATGTTGTCACAACTTGCCCATATTTCAACAATGCGGCTCTGTTTAAAATAAGCTTTAAAAAGTTCCTTGTGTCTGTTTTGTTTAAAAACAGACAAAGCCTTGTGATCCCAAGCACCAATGCACACATGTATTTCCTGAATTGCAAACTTTTGCCAACATTTTCACCATTTTACCAAATTTTGCTACTAAAGGCTTCCAATTTTGCTAATCCCTTTTCCTAAGGTACTTTTATAATAACATTCATGACATACTAATCCACAAGTTCTACCAAACAGAAAACAATTTTTAAAATAACTAATTAACAGCTTTACATTAACTAGTAAATATCCCCAAGCAATTAATACTTTGGAAATGTATATGTTTCTGACTTAATTGGCTGTACATGCTGCATTTTTAACAGGGCTCAGATAGGACTTCCTCTCTGTGCTCTGTTGGGAGAACAGTAGTAACTGGCAGTGTCTGACTCAGTTAGTCCGTCAATCTTCAGCAGGGAAGTGGATCCACTTGTAGATGGAATGACTCCGCCCTTAAAACTATCAGCAATATATGTAGTTTGTCCAGTTTTAAATGCTGAGATCCAAACAAATTTTCCATCAGTTTTCAACCTGAACCAGTACATGTGGTGATCATTAATATTATACCCACTGACTTCACAGCTTAACTCAATGGATTTTCCAACTTGTGCAATTGCGTAATTGTTCTGCTTTAATACAATGGATGCTGATAGTCCTTTAAAATAACAAATACATTATATGAACAGTGTATTAATGGTCTGCATTAAACTTTATTTTTAGGGTTTAAGTGCTACATTACTTTCGATTTCACCTACTTACCTGATATATACATAAAAAATAAAATAAAATAAATAAGTATATGCAAGTTCAAAATATATGTAAGACTGTTGTTTTTCCAAATCCCTGTATATATATATATATATATATATATATATATATATATATATATATATATATATATACAGAAAATAAATAAATAAATGTATGCATGTCCAAAATATTTGCAATACATTTGGCTTTCCAAATTCACCTACTTACCGGATATATACAGAAAAATTAAATAAAATATATGCAAGTCCATCACAAAAGCCTTCAAACTCAAATTCTACTCCTCAAACTGGTATAATGGATACGTACAATGTTCTGTCTTCCATGTTTATAAAGAAAAAACGTTGCTCATTTGCATATTCTTATTTTCCAACAAAAATCTAAAAATCACTTCCTGCATTATTTTTCTGACTACAGAACAAAGAATAAACATCATAATAAACTTCTGCTTAAAGTATTTGTCCAGCTCAAACACTTTTTTTTTTTTTTTAGTTTTGAATAGAGTGGGGAAGGACTAGAACCACTCTGGGCTTATACTGTTATCCAAGTCTTTGGTAAAAAGATTTCTACTCTTTTATTGTCAAGATGACCATGCTCTTACCAATCAGGAAGTACGAGAAAAGCCTACAGCAGGGACACAGACAGAAATAAAAAGCTGACCGGGGTTCTAGCTCTCCTTTGCTCTACTAAAATAATGCATGTTTATTTCTGTCAGTGTTGCTGGAGATTTTCCCTCACTATTGATCAGAGCTGGACTGGGATAAAAATGTGGCCCTGGACTTTATCCAGACCGGCCCAGGGCACAGCGCACATCAGGGCACAACGCACATCAGGGTACAAGCACATCGGGGCACAGCGCACATCGGGGCACAGCGCACATCGGGACAACAGAACACAGCACATGAAGGTACATGGGGCACATGAGGGCACATGGGATACATGAGGGTACATGGGGCACATGAGGGTACATGGGGCACATCAGGGCACATTTGGGCACATCAGGGCACTTTTGGGCATATCAGGGCACATCAGGCACATGGGGTACATCCGGGCACATCAGGGCACATCAGGGCACATCAGACACATGGGGTACATCAGGGAACATCAGGGCACATTCAGGGCACACCAGGGCACATCGGGGCACATCAGGACACATTCAGGGAACATTCAGGGCATATCAGGCACATGGGTACATCAGGGCACATCAGGGCACATTCAGGGAACATCAGGGCACATGGAGCACATTCAGGGCACATCAGGGCACATCAGAGCACATTCAGGGAACATTCAGGGTACATCAGGCACATGGGGTACATCAGGGCACATCAGGGCACATTCAGGGGAAACAATCAGGCACATTCAGGGAACATCAGGGTACATGGGGCACATTCAGGGCACATCAGGCACATGGGGTGCATCAGGGCACATTCAGGGAACATCAGGGTACATCAGGCACATGGGGTACATCAGGACACATCAGGCACATGGGGTATATCAGGGCACATCAGGCACATGGGGTACGTCAGGGCACATCAGGCACATTCAGGGAGCATCAGGGTACATTCAGGGCACATCAGGACACATTCAGGGAACATCAGGGCACATCAGGACACATTCAGGGCACATCAGGCACATGGGGTACATCAGGGCACATCAGGCACATTCAGGGCTAATCAGGGCACATCAGGCACATGAGGTACATCAGGGCACATTCAGGGAACATCAGGGCACATTCAGGGAACATCAGGGCACATGGGGTACATTCAGGGCACATCAGGGCACATTCAGGTCACATCAGGCACATTCAGGGAACATCAGGGCACATTCAGGGAACATCAGGGCACATTCAGGGAACATCAGGGCACATTCAGGGAACATCAGGGCACATTCAGGGCACATGGGGTACAATCAGGGCACATCAGAGCACATGGGGTACATTCAGGGCACATGAGGTACAATCAGGGCACATCAGAGCACATGGGGTACAATCAGGGCACATGGGGTACATTCAGCGCACATCAGGGCACATTCAGGGCACATGGGGTACAATCAGGGCACATGGGGTACATTTAGGGCACAGCGTTTACTTATTGTTTTCTTCACATGCAGAGTAGCGCAGGCAGCCTCTGTAGTAAGTTCTCTCTCATGTCACGCCGCTGCTGCTCCCCCGGGCGGCCCCTCCTCCTCCTCTCTTCTCGTCCATCCCAGATGATGTCACAAGCAAATGGAGATGGACGAGAAGAGAGGAGGAGGAGGGGCTGCCGGGGGGAGCAGCAGCGGCGTGACATGAGAGAGAACTTACTACAGAGGCTGCCTGCGCTACTCTGCATGCATCTCGATCTACCCGTCAGGTGCCAGCTGTCGGCGATTGACGGGTAAATCGTAGACACAATAGGCAGCCACTGAAACCGGCCCACTGAGCCATTCGGCCCACCGGGATAGCCAGTCCATCCCTGCTATTGATGGAGTTTCTTCCCTATAGGGACCATTCACACCCCTATAATGTGATAGTGTGATTTTAGCGGAATATAATATCAAACATTCCATGCATTCGGAAAGAAATATACATTCATGGCTGGCTCACATCACAATTTCTGCGTTCCATACACATTATATGTGTTTTTATGCATTTTCAGTGCAGTTCCTCTTTTTTATTTTGACACTTGAAGATGGTTAGGGTTTTCGGGTTTGGGGCTACTGGGACTGGGATTATGGTTAGTGTTGGGGGTTTGGGACTATTGGGACTGGAATTATGGTTAGAGTTGGGGGGTTGGGACTAGTCTGACTGGGATTATTGTTCGAATCATAGGTTTTGGAACTAGTCTGAATGGGATTAGGGTTAGAATTTTGGGTTTTGGGACTAGTCTGACTGGGATTAGGGTTAGAATTTTGGGTTTTGGGACTAGTCTGACTGGGACTAGGGTTAGAATTATGGGTTTTTGGACTAGTCTGACTGGATTAGGGTTCGAATTATGGGTTTTGGGACTAGTCTGACTGGGATTAGGGTTCAAATTATGGGTTTTGGGACAAGTCTGACTGGGATTAGCTTTCGAATTATGGGTTTTGGGACTAGTCTGACTGGGATTAGGGTTCGAATTATGGGTTTTGGGACTGGTCTGACTGGGATTAATGTTCGAATTATGACTTTTGGGACTAGTATGACTGGGATTAGGGTTCGAATTATGGGTTTTGGGACTAGTCTGACTGGGATTAGGGTTCGAATTATGGGTTTTGGGACTAGTCTGACTGGGATTAGGGTTCAAATTATGGGTTTTAGGACTAGTCTGACTAGGATTAGGGTTAGAATTTTGGGTTTTGGGAATAGTCTGAATGGGGTTTTGGATTAGTGAGAGTGGAATTAAGGTTAGGGGTTTGTGACTTATCTGACAAGGATTATGGGATTGGTACTCACTTTTGGCAGCTTTTTGTTTTCTTGGAAGGTCATTCCAGTCCTCAATATGATGTTGAGCAATGGCATGCCATCCTAAAGATCTTTTTGCTGCTGTTGGCATACCAGGGATTTTTTGGGTCCCAAAGTTCTGGGCAGTCCCGCATAGATTGAATGAACTCCTCCAGTTCTATTCCTGCTGCATTGAATCTAGATGGTCTTGCCACATTTTCTCAACTGGCTTGCATCTGGTTATCTGCAGCATCCATGCTCTCTTGTTTCTCTTCTCTAAACCTCTCAACATGATTTCCTGTATCCCAGCATCCTACACTGCACTGCGGTCATGTGACCTTCCCATAGATTCAGGGCAGTTTTCAGGCACTTTTAAGTGCTTTTAAAGCACTCCCCATTCATTTCAATGGACTGGGGTGTTTTTGAAGCACTTTTTTCAGCGCTACAAACATACTCCAAAGATGCTGCTTGCAGGACTTTTCTCAACGCCCTACCAGCGCAACGCCCCAGTGTGAAAGCATCCATTGAGATGAATGGGAGGCAGTTTTCAGGCACTTAAAGAGCTTAAAGCGCTATTTTTAGCACTAAAATGCCTGAAAAGCGCCTCAGTTTGAAAGCAGCCTAAAAGTTACTAAAGGTTACTAAAGTTAAACTTATTTAAAATGTAACTTTACAATTGTTGATGAAATTGTAACAAGTAAATCTCCTTAAATCGCTTAATGATGATCTTTTTGATGAAGAAATATTGAATACAAGAAAGTGTCATGCCTGCTCAAAAAGAATGCATGGTTTCAAAGATTACAAGGTTGAGACAGACGCAGACAAGGGCATAAGGGGACCACAGGAGAGGTAAACAAGGACCATGTACCCTCTATTGAAAACCAGAATTAACAACCTGAGGAGGGGGATGCAGGGTGGATTACAGCACCAGAGCCTGAAAGCAACAAGAACTAGCCTTAGTCATTGGTGGAATGGCATACTTGCACAAGATTATTGGTAACTGCATCTCACGGGTTGAAAAAAGCTAACCTCCATGTGGCTGTGTTCCCCAGACTCCAACCTTTTTTAAACAGGGTTCAGCTATATCTCCTTACTGTGTCTTGACTCTTGATCACAGAAGTACTTGGCAGTGTTTGACTTAAACAGCCTATTAATCTTCAGCTGAGCAGTGGAGCCACTTGTAGTTGAATTGACTCTCCTCTTGGAGCCATCAGTAGTGTAAGGCAGTGGTTCTCAACCTCAGTCCTCAAGTACCCCCAATGGGCCATGTTTTGGGCACTTCCCTTAGATTAAATAGCTCTTATCAATACCATGTCATTGATATTGATTTAAAGCAGCTGTGCAAAATAAAGGAAAACCTGAAAACATGGCCCATTGGGGGTACTTGAGGACTGAGGTTGAGAACCACTGGTGTAAGTAATATGTCCAGTTCTAAATCCTGCAATAGAAACATGATTTCTATGTGGGACTTTTGTTAACCAATGGAAGTGCTGATCCTTTATATTATAACTACTGCTTTTGCAACTAAAGCCTCGTACACATGATTGAATTTTGCGCAGACAAAACCTCTGCCTTTTGTCCAAAGGCGTGTGCCTGGATTTTGTCTTGCATACAAACGGTACACAATTGTCAGCTAACAAACATGAACATAGTGACGTACTAGACGTACTACGAGTCGAAAAAGCGGAAGTTCAATTGTCAGGCACCACACTTTGTGCTCCTTCTGCTAATTTCATGTTAGTAGAATTTTGGTGAGTGTTGTTTTGCGCTTTTCATTTCGCACTTTTCATTTCGCCAACCAGCCATATTGCGGAATCGAAAGAGATAACGTGTTATTTATTTTTGGCCTTGGAGTTATTGCTTTGACCCAAGTCCAGTCCAGGAACAGGAGAAGCAGGATATCTTGGACCAAAAATTGGTTGCCTTATTAATCGTGACCAATTATGTCATATGCCTTTGCTGCGGGAGCTCCAGGAGAATAATACAGATGATTTTTGGAATTATCTCCGGAAGACGAACCCCTGCTTTCACCAACTCTTGGCATTGTTGACCCCCTATATTAAGAAGCAGGACACATGCACGAGGCTTTCATTTTATTTTTTGGTTGAATAATGATTTCATTTGGTATATTTTCTATATTTTTGGATGCATAGAATGCACTTTTTGGTTAAGTTCTATTGGCAGATAGCATGTCTAATTTTATTTGTTTTCTTTTTTTAATGCACAATAAAAGAATTGTGGAGAATAATACTTGGCTATGTGTTTTACTTCAAATGACTGTTTGATAGTAGGCGGTTACATTTTTAAAAATTACAATGTAAAATTAACAAGGGACACCAACATAGTTGTATCTTTGATCTTAAAAACTACAGGATAATGGTGTTGTTGTAACTTGCACCAAAAAAAAACAACAAACATAATAATATTATTCTTGATATCACTAGAAAATAAAGCCTTTGTAAATTTGTTTGCAATAACTGTATCAGTATCACCAGCAAAGCAGCTTCATTATTATCCCATTATAAAGAAGAAGAGAATGTGCACTGCATTTCGAGATTTCATAATTTGCCACGTCACCAATGTTAATTCTCCATTATGAACTCTAGCTTACAAGACTGACCGCTTCTGGCCTAGAACTTGCTTCCGAGCATGCGTGTTTGTACTTTGGACATTTGTCCGACGGACTTGTGTACACACACTTGGAAAATCCGACAACAGACATTTGTCCGTGGAAAATTTTAAAGCCTGCCACCCAACATTTGTCCGCGGAAAATCCGACAACTGTCCAATGGAGCATACAAACGGTCGGAATTTCTGCCAACAGCCTGTCTTCGCACAGTTCCCGTCGGAAAATCAGATCGTATGTACATGGTTTTAGTGTGATAGACTTTCCAGCTTTTACACCGTATTTATTCTTTTGCTGCAGAACAATAAATGCAGAGGTCCCTGCAGAAAACCAACATTTACAGAGCAAAGTATAAGCACATTAGTGTGATACACTTTGCAACTTTTACAATTTCTTTATTATTTTACTGCATAACAATGAATGCAGAGGTCCCTGCAAGAAAACCAATATTTACAGAAAAACCATAATCTCAAAGTGTCAGGAGGAAACAAAAAGCATATTGACCATAGACATGTGCAGAATGAAAAAATGTGTTTAGTTTTGATTGATTGATAAATTTGTTTAATTAGTTTAATTAATTTTCGGAATTAGTTTCATTTATTCAAATTTGAATCGATTTGGATTCTCCAAATTCAGTTGAATTGAACTCAATTAGACCGAATTCGGAAAATTCTAATTGATTCTAATTGCATTCAAATTGCATTCAATTCAAATCAAATTCTATTCTAATTGCAATCAAATCGAATTCCATACGGTTATATTCTTTCTATTCCATTCTATTCTATTGCTTTTTCTGTTCTATTCTTTTCTATTATATTCTATTATTTTCAATTCTATTCAAAAAATGTTCCCTTCTTCTATCTTCTATTCTATCTTGTTCTGTTTTACCCTAGTCTTTTATTTTCTAATGTATCCCTTTTTTTTCTATTCTATTCTTTTATTTTCTATTCGGTTCTGTTTTACTCTATATTCTATTCTTTTATCTTCTATTCTATTCTTTTCTATTCTTTTCTATTCTATTCCTTAATTTTCTATTCTATTTTATTCTCTTCGGAAATTCGAATTTGATTCAGTTTCAATTCAAAAACTATTCAAATTCAGTTTGAAAACTATTCAAATTTGATTAGAAAAATACTCAAATTTTGCTTCTTTATTTCTGATTTGTTTAAAAATGTGTTACTATTGTAATTCAGAAATTTGGATACATCCGAATTTCCGAATAACCAAAGATTTGTTAAATTCGAGAGGAAACAAACCGCACATGTCTAATTGACCCACTAAATCCAGGGGGTCACAGGTTTCCAGTGAGTGTTGGTTTTGGCCCATTGTTGGAGTGGAACACTGAGGAAGATTGTTGTGGACTTATATTTCACAATATTTGCAGACAGGGCCACTGATAGGGCAGTACAAACGGCCCTGCTGTACTGGGCTCAGCCCCATCGGCTCCACAAGGAGGCTTAGGCAGCATTACAGTTAATTTCTGAATGATAAAAAATAGGACTTTCTAAAGTTTTCCAACACTTATACTTGTGTGGGGGAGTAATGACATTTTCCTGGGCCCCATCTGGTCAGCAGAAGGGCCCAGGAGCTGAGTGCAGTGGAAAGACTTTTTCTTCAATTTCGGGGCTTATGTGTACATAGCACCATAGTCCGGCATTGATGTGCTGCCATAAAGTCCCAGCCAGCCAGCTGATGCTGCCCACTGCCTTCCCTGGTGGAGGGATACAATGATGCTCCCTCTGCAGGCGGCTCAGCATCTGACAGGGAGCAGCAGGAGGGCAGTGTGACTGGACAGTGAGTGGAGAATAGAGGATAAAGTCCTTACTGTGTCCTATGATCATCAGCATGAAAATCACACAGTCAGCAGGTGCTCCATCCTGGCTCTGTCACAGTGTCTCAAGTGGCTGTTAGGTGCTGACTTTGTTAACTGTACTGAGTATTACAGACTGTAACACAGCCCAGCCATAACAAAGCCGGCACCCCCAGCAGCCATGAACTGCTCAGAGCCATGATAGAGCACCTGTTGACTGTACTGCCTGTATGATTTTCATGTCGTTAATCATAACACACAATGAGAAACTACTTTACACTTATGTTTGGAGGGTTGTAAACATGTGCAGCTGAGCTGTGTTTTTACCGCCACCAACCACTCCCCTTTAACCACTTCCCACCCAGCGATGTACCAGTATGTCGCTGGATTGGAATGGTGATATCACTGCAGCAATGATCACAATATCAATTCTTAGCCCCATCGATTTTGGACCAAGTGTAACAGTGGGCACGGGTGTCAAATTGCTTAGTAGTGTTCCATATCAAAACCTCAGTTTAAATATGGATTAATACCAAGCAATTGGCATATTATATCTTGGTTTTTTTTCAGCAGTTATTGTTACATTGACATACTTACAAGTTTTGCCCCCATGTCTGCTGTGAGGGAGCCCTATCTTGACTGCCATCTGGGCTCTGGTCTTTCTTGGGTAAGCAATCAGTGACTATTTTCCCATCAATAGAATTTATTGATACATTGGTATAATTCAATTTTTGCTTTGTTGTAGATAGTACTATATATAACATCTCCTGAAGAAGCAGCTCCTGCTGCAAAACATGTAGAGGATATACAGTACATTATGAATTATATGCCCTCAGCATTCGTCTAAGGCTACTATGTGACCAGTTAGACATGTCTGTATAACTTACTGTCTGTTGAAGTTATCATGAATTGCTGTTTTATCATCTATATCTTTAAACAATTTTGTAAAAATACAATTTATGTATTTTTAATGTTCTTTGTTTAATAATTGGGTACCAAGATAGTCCATTACTCTTCCCACTGGGTGTTCTGTAGGGGTCAGCCCTGGTTATTCTTCTTAAATAGAAGCAAAAGCTAGTAAAGCATGTTGCAAGTGTCCGCATACTGTACATGGGCTTCAGCTGTTGTTTTGGCCCAGTATGTGATAATGACAGTTACATTTTTTGAGAATAGCAGGTAGGACCCCTGTCTATCTACAAGACCCCAGCATCCTGCCTAGATTGCTCTGGGCATTTTGTCCCTACTAAGCATGTTAGCTGGACACCTACTCAAGATTTTATATTTTTTATTTATTTCAAATACTATTAATGTTTTTTGTAAAATACAATAGATGATGTTTAAAAGTGAATTGAGATAACAATGGTTAGAGCGCAAGAAGGCTGGATGTAATGGGTGCAGCTATATGTGCTATAGTGTGTTAGAACCAACAGATACTGTAATAAAAAGTTATTATGTGCTTAAAGGCCAACCCTGGGCATTTTTTTTATATGGTGCCCCAGCAGTATTGCAAAAACAAAGCAAAAACAACAAAACAAAAAGGAGCTCT
This sequence comes from Aquarana catesbeiana, assembly GCF_042186555.1. Taxonomy (NCBI): domain Eukaryota; kingdom Metazoa; phylum Chordata; class Amphibia; order Anura; family Ranidae; genus Aquarana; species Aquarana catesbeiana. The sequence goes on along the minus strand of NC_133324.1, from coordinate 342,045,482 downwards.
TGCTGCCATACTTAAAGGAGCTCTTGCTGCCATACTTATCTCCTCTCCATGACTGTCGACCATGGTAATGCTATTCTGCTGTTAGTTATAGTTATCCTCAGTCTTCCCACTTATGCCGCGTACACACGAGCGGACTTTACGGCGAACTTTGCCCGGCGGACTGGATTTCGTCGGACAATTCGATGTGTGTGGGCTCCAGCGGACTTTGTTTTCTCAAAAGTTGGACGGACTTAGATTTTAAACTTGTTTAAAATTTATCCGTTGAAATCGAGTCCGGTCGAAAAGTCCGCTCGTCTGTATGCTAGTTCGACGGACAAAAAGGCACGCTAGGGCAGCTATTGGCTACTGGCTATGAACTTCCTTGTTTTAGTCCGGTCGTACGTCATCACGTACGAATTCGACAGACTTTGGTGGATTGTGTGTAGGCAAGTCCGTTCATTCACAAAGTCCGTCGGAAAGTACGTCGAAAAATCCGCCGGGCAAAGTCCGCCGTAAAGTCCGACCGTGTGTACGCGGCATTAGTGGCACCTAAGTGGGAAGACTGAGGATATGTCTTACATTACATTCATAGTGTAATGATATAGAGAACCGTGTTCTCTGCATTATTGAAGATTGTCCAATGCCAGCCAAAAGCCCAAAGATTAGAACCCTGCATGCTATGAGCCTGGCTCAAAGACATCTGTAAAAGGTAATAAAAAAAGCATAAAACACATGTTGGAGAGAAAATTGAGGGGGTAACACAAAATTGAGCTTTAAAAGAGATGTACGGGTTTTTTTTTTTTTTTTTTTTTATTCATACTTTTATTCATACTTATCTAGGTGGACCGATGCTTCATCTGTCCCCCGGCGCCTCTAACACTGAGAACCGAGTGATCAAACAACGGCGATCACTTGGTTCTCACAGCTCCCCAAGCAGAGAGCTGATGACTGTCATTCACCGCTTTCTGCTCTGCCCCCTCCTTTCTCATTGGAGCGCTGGGCTGTGGAAGGGATGGGAGCGGCCGGCTCAGCCTCTCAGCGGCTCGCTGAGAGGCTGAGCCAGGTGTCGGTCCAGGCACCTGGGCAGATCCTGACTCCGTGGTTGTGATCAAGCCGAGCCTGGACCGACTTCTATGACATCAGCAGAGAGCGGACTTCAGCCCGCTCTCTGCTGAAAACGGGTAGCAGGAGTGCAAAATTAATTGCACTCCTGTGATCCATAGGAGAAGTACAGCCAAACGAGTTTTGGCTGTACTTCTCCTTTAAGTTTTTATCTGAATTATATGAGTAGACACAAGCAGGATTAGATTGTCTTAGAATGACCCCTACAGCTTTTTTATTGAAGTACATCATGTAGATAGGACCCACATACAGATGTTTCCTTAACACATTAAATATGTGTAACTGAAAATACCACAAGATATAAGTAGACCGCATTTATTTCGAAATATGTGATATGGTGCAAACCGTTAAACTGATATTTCTGCATTTGTCAGTTCATCATTCTAATACTGTTTTGCAAGACTTGGCATCCAACACGTTCAAGGGGGAACAAACAATTCAGGCAGAGTAGAAAAACCCTGCAGCTTCTTTGCGTTACTTGATTAGTCAGGTAGCTGTACCTCCATGCGTTAAAATAAATTGTAATTTTAGACATTTGTTCAATCTCTGTAAATTTACACGTTGTGGTGTGCTTGCATGCCTTTACACATGTTGGGCTAAAAAAAAAGTAGGTCATGTTCTACTTTTTTCAAACAAAAAGACATTAGCGAATATTACCGTATTTATCGGCGTATAACACGCACCCCAATTTAGGAGGGAATTTTAAGGAAAAAAAACTTTTAGGAGGGAAGTTGAAGGGAAAAAAACTTACATTTAAATGCCCATCATTGCAGCCTTGTCAGTGCAGCCTTGTCAGTGCAGCCTTCCTCAGTGCAGCCTTGTCAGTGCAGCCTTGTCAGTGCAGCCTTCCCCAGTGCAGCCTTGTCAGTGCAGCCTTGTCAGTGCAGCCTTCCCCAGTGCAGCCATGTCAGTGCAGCCTTGTCAGTGCAGCCTTCCCCAGTGCAGCCTTGTCAGTGCAGCCCTCCCCAGTGCAGCCTTGTCAGTGCAGCCTTCCCCAGTGCAGCCTTGTCAGTGCAGCCTTCCCCAGTGCAGCCTTCCCCAGTGCAGCCTTGCCCCAGTGCAGCCTGGGATCCCCTGTCCCTGCTTCCAGGGCTTCAAAATCGCGGTCCACGATTTGAAAATGGCGCCGCCGGCACCGAAGTACACAGAGCCGGTCCTCGGCTCTTTCCGGCGGCTCTCGTTTACTTTCGGCTCCACTCGTAGTCCCGAGCGGAGCTATCCGAGTAGGTTCGGGTAGCTCCGCTCGGGACTACGAGTGGAGCCGAAAGTAAACGAGAGCCGCCGGAAAGAGCCGAGGACCGGCTCTGTGTACTTCGGCTCCGGCGGCGCCATTTTCAAATCGCGGTCCGCGATTTTGAAAATGTGACAGCTCGGGATCGGCGGGGATCAGCGTATAACACGCACCTGCGACTTTCCCCTGATTTTAAGGGGAAAAAAGTGCGTGTTATACGCCGATAAATACGGTAATTTGCTAATGTCACACAACTGGGTGGGCTCCGAGCGCAGGAACCCCCTAGCCCACCTTTTTTTTTAAGCCAATTAGATCCTCAGGCTGTAATCATGTGCTTTGAAAAAAAAAAAACACTGAAATCCATGCATCCGGGGCACCCTGCATGTAGATTAGGGTCCGGGCGCATGGATTGGGGGGGTGGCGCCCCTGCGCCCTGCATGTGTGGCGCCACTGGTCAACACCCTCCAGTGCATCTAGTGTAAATGGCCACAAAATCTTAAAATAAAAATCATGAAATGGTATCTTATCCCCTGATAGCTCTTGTCAATTCTAAATGCAGCCTTGTTTCCATTATTTTCAACAAAAGTAAGAGAGTATAGACCTAGTGCATTACCACTATAAGTTTATTATAAATAAAAGAACAGCATACATTATACTCACAAACGCATTATGTATACAAGCATGTCAATAAATGTGGAACCAATATCCTCCAAGACTGCTGGGATGCACCGATGATGCAAGAAGACAAGGTGGCGTCCATGTAGGCTTTGCTGATGCATTTTGAGGGAGGACCCTCTTCCTCAGAGCCAGGCTCCTTCCTTAGGGCTCTGAGGAAGAGGGTCCTCCCTCGAAATGCATCGGCCAAGCCTACACCACCAGGTCTCCTTGCATCATCGGTGCATCCCAGTCTTGGAGGAGATTGGTTCCACATTTACTGTATTGACATGCTTGTATACATAATGCGTTTGTGTGTATAATGTATAATGCTGTTCTTTTATTTGTAATAACCTTATAGTGGTAATGCACTAGGTTGGTGCCCCCCTTCTCTTGTTGTTGTTTTGCAGTATGTTTGGATACTCATTGTCCTGAAAGGGTAGCAAGACCATAGGTTGTGATATCGAGGATTATGCATACCACTAACCTTCTCGCATTCCACTTGAATGCAGGAGAATTACTGTTTTGGATTAATTCTATCCGTGCCTGGTTATCCTACCAGTATAAACCCTTTCTACCCCTTCCTGTCCAAGGGTGCAAAGCTGCCTTAGTGTTATTCTGTGTAAGTGCAGTATTCTCACTCTGGGACGGATGCCCCCACTGCAGCACAAGCTGACGTGATGAAGCACAGTGCGCCTGCACAGCACATTCAGCTTGATTGCTGACACTGGGTCTAGCCTCTTTACAGTCACAGCATCAGGACCTTCCACGGATCATTTGCAACATAGCTTAAGTGGGACATGTTTGTTATGTTGTTTGGGTTTAAACCAGAAGCAAGCCCTGTAAACAGCAGATCATTTTTCTGTATGATACAGACTCCTAAATCTTGCATATGTTATAACCATAATTATAAAAATTAATTATTGCCATAAAATCACCAAAAAGATGAAAATTGTTTTTCATCCAGGCCACTTCCCCCAATCCACCTGGACCCATCTAGAAGTTAGAGGGTTGGAAACCGTCTGTTTAAAAGACAATAAGGATGTTCTAAATACCTGCCCTTTTTTGTTGTTGTTGTTGAATAGGTGTACTCTAAATGTGTTACCATTGTAAAATATGTGTAAAATTCAAAGTGAATGTGTATTCACATGGGTGTAAACTGAAATAACAATGTTATTGAAGCACCCTTGGATGCCAATTTAAATTAACTGACCACAGTTACACTTGAAGTCCATATTTGAAGGCTGGCTTTAAAAGGTTAAAGCTGAAATATGGCAATAAACTGGCCATTTGCACTGTAAAAAATAAGTTGTAGCTCTAATGATGTGTACCCTGTCTTTAGCTGCTGTAGCGTTTGTTACATATCTTATTTTAACACTTTTCAATGAATACCAAGGCATTATGATTGGAGGAGGTATGGATGAACATCACAATCTCCCCTCTCCCAATCACAGAATTATTTATAAGAAAGCAAGGCTTTTTATGAACGGAGAAAAGTGCCAAGTGAGCGGCCCACAGTGATCAGCGTATTGAGCAGTTGCGGATGGTGTTTTTTTTTCTGGGGGGAGAAGCATACAACCCACCCACCCTTCGGCCGGTGGCCCCTCAAACCCCCCAGCCCAACCGCTCGCTCGCTGTCTTACTCCATCTAGATAGCAGGTGGTGGGCATCAGCCAGCAGGCATCGGAATCAGCAGCGGGCCCTGGGGGAGTGGGAGCGGGCATCGGCAGCGAACAGCGGGCATCGCCCCCATCTCCTCCATTCCTCAATCTCGGCTGCTGTGCGACTCCTCCCCTCCTCCTAGACGTCCAACAGGATTGCCTGTTCTTTCAGCCAAAAGGGTGCCGGGTCTCATGACCCGCTTCCTGATTGACCGGGAGGAGGATCAGTGTTTCAATATTCATTCGTTATTATAACACACCTGGGTGGCCTCCGTTCGCATTCTCTGCGCCCCGAGCCTACCCTATTTTGAAGCCTATTAGAGCCTCTGGCTCCAATCAGGTGCTTCAAAAAAACACCCACTCCCCATTGGAATCCATGCATCTGGCATCCTGAAAGGGGTCAGACGCATGGATGAGGGGGAGCGCCCATGCGCCCTTAATGGATGGGCCACCCTGGTACTGAGTGTAAGACAGCTGGAACTACAAGTTATAGAGATGGACATTTGCCACCAACAGGAAACTGATACTGGAGTAAAAGTAAGATACAGTGCCTTGAAAAAGTATTCATATCCCTTGAAATTTTCCACATTTTGTCATAATACAACCAAAAACGTAAATGGATTTTAGTGGGATTTTATATAACAGACCAACACAAAGTGGCACATAATTGTAAAGTGGTAGGAAAAATGATAAATGGTTTTCCAATTTTTTTACAAATAAATATCTGAAAAGCGTGGCGTGCATTTATATTCAGCCCCTTTACTCTGATACCCCTAACTAAAATCTAGTAAAACCAATTGCCTTCAGTAAATACAGTCCACTTGTATGTAATTTAATTGCAGTTTAACTACAGCTGTTCTGTGAAGGCCTCAGAGGTTTCTTAGAGAACCTTAGTGAACAAACAGGATCATGAAGGCCAAGGAACACACCAGACAGGTCAGGGATAAAGTTGTGGAGGAGTTTAAAGCAGGGTTAGGTTATAAAAAGATATTGCAAGCTTTTAACATCTCACAGAGCACTGTTCAATCCATCATCCGAAAATGGAAAGAGTATGGCACAACTGCAAAACAGCCAAGACATGGCCATCCACCTCAACTGACAGGCCAGGCAAGGGGAGCATTATTCAGAGAAGCAGCCAAGAGGCCCATGGTAAATCTGGATGAGCTGCAGAGATCCACAGCTCAGGTGGGAGAATCTGTCCACAGGACAACTATTAGTCGTGCACTCCACATATCTGGCCTATCTGGCCACATATCTGGCCTTTATGGAAAAGTGAGAAGAAGAAAGCCATTGTTGAAAGAAAACCATAAGAAGTCCCGTTTGCAGTTTGCGAGAAGCCATGTGGGGGACACAGGAAACATGTGGAAGAAGCTGCTCTGGTCAGATGAGTCCAAAACTAAATTTTTTGTCCAAAAACGCTATGTGTGACGGAAAGCTAACACTGCACATGACCTTGTACACATCATCCCCACTGTGAAACTATGGGAAGAAGAATTGAGCCAAATACAAGGCAATTTTAGAAGAAAACACAATATGCCCTGTACACACGATAGGATTTTCCGACAACAAAACCGTGGATTTTTTTCCAACGGATGTTGGCTCAAACTTGTCTTGCATACACACGGTCACACAAATGTTGTTGGAAATTCTGATCGTCAAGAACGCGGTGATGTACAACACGTAAGACGAGCCGAGAAAAATGAAGTTCAATAACCAGTGTGGCTCTTCTGCTTGATTCCGAGCATGCGTGGACTTTTGTGCGTCGGAATTGTGTACACACGATTGGAATTTGTTGTCGGAAAATTTGAGAACCTGCTCTCAAACATTTGTTGGCGGAAATTTCGACAAATGTTCTATGGTGCATACACACGGTCGGACTTTCCAACAACAAGCTCACATCCAACATTTGTTGTCGGAAAATCCTATCGTGTGTACAGGCCATTATAGTCTGCAAAAGCTTTGGGGTGGAGGTTCACCTTCCAGCAGGACAACGACCCTAAACATACAGCCAGAGCTATAATGGAATGGTTTAGATCAAAGCATATTCTTGTGTTAGAATGGCCCAGTCAAAGTCCAGACCTAAATCCAATTGAGAATCTGTAGCAAGACTTGAAAATTGCTGTTCACAGACGCTCTCCATCCAATCTGACAGAGCTTGAGCTACTTTGCAAAGAAGAATGGGCAAAAATGTCACTCTCAAATGTGCAAAGCTGGTAAAGACATCCCCAAAAAGACTTGCAGCAAAAGGTGGTTCTATAAACTATTGACTCGGGCTGAATACAAATGCACGCCACACTTTTCAGATATTTATTTGTAAAAAAGGTTTGAAAACCATTTATCATTTTCCTTCCACTTCACAATTATGTGCCACTTTGTGTTGGTCTATCACATAAAATCCCAATAAAATACATTTAGGTTTTTTAGTTGTAACATGACAAAATGTGGAAAATGTCAAGGGGTGCTAATACTTTTTCAAGGCACTGTATGTAACAAATGCTGCAGCTTTAGTGGGCATTAGGGATGAGCCGAACACCCCCCTGTTCGGTTCGCACCAGTACATGCGAACAGGAAAAAAGTTCGCTCGAACGCGCGAACACCGTTAAAGTCTATGGGACACGAACATGAATAATCAAAAGTGCTAATTTTAAAGGCCTATATGCAAGTTATTGTCATAAAAAGTGTTTGGGGACCCGGGTCCTGCCCCAGGGGACATGGATCAATGCAAAAAAAGTTTTAAAAACGGCCGTTTTTTCAGGAGCAGTGATTTTAATAATGCTTAAAGTCAAACAATAAAAGTGTAATATCCCTTTAAATTTCGTACCTGGGGGGTGTCTATAGTATGCCTGTAAAGGGGCGCATGTTTCCCGTGTTTAGAACAGTCTGACAGCAAAATGACATTTCGAAGGAAAAATTCCATTCAAAACTACCCGCGGCTATTGCATTGCCGACAATACACATAGAAGTTCATTGATAAAAACGGCATGGGAATTCAATACAGGGAAACCCGAACCAAAATAAAAAAAAAAAAATGACATGGGAGTCCCCCTAAATTCCATACCAGGCCCTTCAGGTCTGGTATGGATATTAAGGGGAACCCCGGCCAAAATTTTAAAAAAAATGACGTGGGGTTCCCCCTAAATTCCATACCAGACCCTTCAGGTCTGGTATGGATTTTAAGGGGAACCCCGCGCCAAAAAAAAAAAAAAAAACGGCGTGGGGTCCCCCCAAAAATCCATACCAGACCCTTATCCAAGCACGCAACCTGGCAGGCCGCAGGAAAAGAGGGGGGGACAAGAGTGCGCCCCCCCTCCTGAACCGTACCAGGCCACATGCCCTCAACATTGGGAGGGTGCTTTGGGGTAGCCCCCCAAAACACCTTGTCCCCATGTTGATGAGGACAAGGGCCTCATCCCCACAACCCTGGCCGGTGGTTGTGGGGGTCTGCGGGCGGGGGGCTTATCAGAATCTGGAAGCCCCCTTTAACAAGGGAACCCCCTTGTTAAAGGGGGGATGGGACCCCTATCTTCTTCTTCATCCTCTTCTCTTCTTCCTTCTTCTCTTCTTCATTTTCTTCTCCAGGCCGCTCCGCACCCATGCTGGCATGGAGGGAGGCTCCCGCTGTGTGACGGAGTCTCCTCGTCTGACGGTTCTTAGATAACGGGGGCGGGGCCATCCGGTGACCCCGCCCCCCTCTGACGCACGGTGACTTGACGGGACTTCCCTGTGACGTCACGAGGAATGCCACAGGGAAGTCCCGTCATGTCCCGTGCGTCAGAGGGGGTGGGGTCACCAGGTGGCCCCGCCCCCCGTTATTTAAGAACCGTCAGACAAGGAGACGCCGTCACACAGCGGGAGCCTCCCTCCATGCCAGCATGGATGCGGAGCGGCCCGGAGAAGAAAATGAAGAAGAGAAGAAGAGAAGAAGGAAGAAGAGAAGAGGATGAAGAAGAAGATGAAGAGAAGAGCGGGAGCCTCCCCCCATGCCATGGGTGCGGAGCGGCCCGAGGAGAAGAAGATAGAAGACGCAGCGGAGGAGATGCTGGACGAGAACGCCGGAGGAAGAACCAGAAGAACCAGAAGAAGATGAAGGAAGATAGAAGAAAGAAGAAGCATTTAAATAAAGGAATTGTCAAAAACTGTCTCTTGTCATTTTTAACATTTTTGACAGTTTTTTAGTGAAATGGTAGGGGTAAGTACCCCCTTACCATTTCACACAGGGGGGGGGGCGGGATCTGGGGGTTCTCTTGTTAAAGGGGGCTTCCAGATTCCGATAAGCCCCCCACCCGCAGACCCCCACAACCACCGGCCAGGGTTGTGGGGATGAGGCCCTTGTCCTCATCAACATGGGGACAAGGTGTTTTGGGGGGCTACCCCAAAGCACCCTCCCAATGTTGAGGGCATGTGGCCTGGTACGGTTCAGGAGGGGGGGGACGCACTCTCGTCCCCCCCTCTTTTCCTGCGGCCTACCAGGTTGCGTGCTCGGATAAGGGTCTGGTATGGATTTTTGGGGGGACCCCACGCCGTTTTTTTTTTTTGGTGCGGGGTTCCCCTTAAAATCCATACCAGACCTGAAGGGCCTGGTATGGAATTTAGGGGGACTCCCACGTCATTTTTTTTTTTTAATTTTGGTTCGGGGTTCCCCTGTGGGGAATTCCCATGCCGTTTTTATCAATGAACTTCTATGTGTATTGTCGGCAATGCAATAGCCACGGGTAGTTTTAAATGGAATTTTTCCTTCGAAATGTCATTTTGCTGTCAGACTGTTCTAAACACGGGAAACATGCGCCCCTTTACAGGCATACTATAGACACCCCCCAGGTACGAAATTTAAAGGGATATTATACTTTTATTGTTTGACTTTAAGCATTATTAAAATCACTGCTCCTGAAAAAACGGACGTTTTTAAAACTTTTTTTTGCATTGATCCATGTCCCCTGGGGCAGGACCCAGGTCCCCAAACACTTTTTATGACAATAACTTGCATATAAGCCTTTAAAATTAGCACTTTTGATTTCTCCCATAGACTTTTAAAGGGTGTTCTGCGGCATTCGAATTTGCCGCGAACAACCCAAATTGTTCGCTGTTCGGCGAACTTGCGAACAGCCAATGTTCGAGTCGAACATGAATTCGACTCGAACTCGAAGCTCATCCCTAGTGGGCATGCATTATTCGAGTTAACTTCTTTTTATTGTACAAATGGCCAAAAATCATTTTGCCCATACTTCAGCTTTAATTTTGAAAAACTTTATTTCACAGTGGTATAAGTCTCTTTTTAGCTTAGTATATACTAACCTCTAGTGTTCATTTAAAATATAGCTCATTTCTTCTACGTATACTACCTTAGAAGCAGGATGCAGCTGTGTGTACTGTTTCTGCAATGAACTGTAAGCTGCAGCTGACAACACCACAAATAGTGATACTTTCGGAATCTAAGTTGATCATTTACACCCAGAGCAAAGATTAATGAACTGTGAAACACAAAACAATTCAGCAAAGATTATATGGATGTGTTTTTATACTTTAATGAGAGAATACATGGAAATATATAGTTGCATACATACAATGATCACATTTGAAGTATTTTCTCAAAATCAATTTGATCAATAAAATAAATTATAAATATTAAATAAATAAATATATATATATATATGCAAAATTGTGACATTTTATCTCATAATGACTATTCGTGTAATGCAAGGAGTAAGCAAGGAGTTTATTTGAACATTCATTTTGCTGGATTTTCTACATTGCCTTCAACTGTACTGTGATGAAACACACTTAAAGTGAGGTAAAGTCAAAATGAACAGACTGTATATAATTTGATAGACACAAGCTGAACACCGCCCTGTTCGTAGCAGAACTCCAGAACAGGGGAAATGTTCTAACCCAAACGGTGAACCCCATTGAAGTCTATGGTAGCCGAACAGGAAAAATCAAAAGTGCCAATTTTTAAGGCTTATATGCAAGTAATTGGCCATAAAAGGGGTCTGGGTACTGCCCTGGGAGACATGTATCCATGCAAAAAATGTTTTTAAAACAATCCTTTTTTCAGGAGCAGTGATTTTAATTATGCTTAAAGTGCAACAGTAAAAATGAAAAATTGCTTTAAATATAGTGCCTGGGGGGTCCCCTTAGTTTTGCTGTAAAGTGGCGCATCTGTAGCATACATAAAACATGCTGCAGCAAAAATGAGATTTCTAAAGAAAAAAAAAACAAGTCAAATCCCATTAAAATGACTCCTGGTTGCAATTCCTGGGTGTTGCTATTGAAAAAATAAAGAAAAAATGGCATGCCCCCCCTTTCAGTCCATACTAGGCCCTTCAGATCTGGTATGGATTTGAAGGGGAACCCCATGCCAAAAAAACGCCATGGGGTCCCCTCCAAAATCCATACCAGATCCTTATCCGGGCATGCAGCCTGGCAAGTCAGGAAAGGTGGGTTAACGAGCGAGCGCCCCCCTCCTCCTGAACCATACCAGGCCACATGTCCTCAACATGGGGGGGTGGGTACTTTGGGGCGGGGGGCTCTGCCCCTGTCCCAAAGCACCTTCCCTTATGTTGCTGGGGACAAGGGTCTTATCCCCACAACCATAGCCGGTGGTTGTTGGGTTTTGCAAGCGGGCAGGGGGCTTATCGTAAACTGGAACCCCCCCTTTAACAAGCGGGCCCCCAGATCCCGGCCCCTGCTATGTGAACGAGTATCGGGTACATAGTACCCCTACCCATTCAACAAAAAAGTATCAAAAAGTAATTAAAAACTAGTGACAGGTTTTTGACAAATCCTTTTTAAAAATTAAAAAAAAAATTGTGTCCCTCAATGTAAATCAATCGTCAATCATGCCACCCAAAAAAAAAAAAGCCTTCTGGGATGCCTCCCGCCGAATGCCTTTTCTGTGCTTTGACTTTTTTTTTTCTCCATGATGTCATGGACTGGTGCATGCTGGGCCTATGACGTCACCCTTACCTATAAAAGAAGTGTCAAAGCGCAGAGGGGGCATTCAGCGGGAGGCCATCCCAAAAGGTGGAGTGTTTTTTTGGGGGGGTTTTGGGGGTCAGCAAGGCTCAAAATTTCTGAGTCCTGAGCCACTAGTTCGGCCTTAAGAGTTACTCGCCACCAGTTGCCCCACCCAACCCCTACCCTGGCCTGCCCCTAAGTCTACCCCTAAACACGCCCTCGTAAATTATTTCATTAAGTTACACTGTTAAAAGTTTTATGCAGAATTAAGTTCCAAAAATGAATATTAACAACAACTTTAACAATATTAACAAAAAGCATATCAGTGCCCATCAGTGCAGCGGATCAGTGCCCATCAGTACAGCCGATCAGTGCCCATCAGTGTAGCTGATCAGTGACCATCAGTGCAGCCAATTAGTGTCCATCAGTGCAGCCGATCAGTGACCATTAGTGCAGTTTATCAGTTCCACCTCATCAGTGGCCATCAGTGCAGCATATCAGTGCCCATCAGTTCCGCCTCATCAGTGCCCATCAGTGCAGCCTATAAGTGCCCATCAGTGCAGCATATTATTGCCCATCAGTGTAGTGTAATATTTTCCATCAGTGGAGCGTATCAGTGCCCATCAGTGCAGCATATCAGTGCCCATCAGTGCAGCATATCAGTGCCCATCAGTGCAGCCTATCAGTGCAGCATACCATTGCCCACCAGTGCAGCATATCATTGCCCATCAGTGCAGCCTATCATGCAGCCTATCATTGCCCATATGTGCAGCCTATCATTGCCCAAAAGTGCAGCATATCATTGCCCATACATGCAGCCAATCATTGCCCAAAAGTGCAGTCTCATCAGTCATCCGTGCCCAGCATGGTCCACTTCTGCTCCTCACTAAATTCCACTCGCCAAATGCGAGCAGGCAAGTGGAATTTTTGAGGGCTGACATACCCGAAACTCATTCACATGGGGGGTCTGGGATCTGGGGGCCCCCTTGTTAAAGGGGGCTTCCAGATTCAGATAAGGCCCCCGCCCGCAGACCCCCACAACCACCGGCCATGGTTTTGGGGATGAGGCCCTTGTCCCCATCAACATGCAGACAGGGTGCTTTGGGTGCGGTAGCAGTCCACCTAAATACATATATGAGCCCAATCTTGATCTAGAGATGTGCACGTGAGCCGAGGCTCTCTCGTCTTCTTCCTCCTCATTAGCTCAGACACAGCAATGGGAGCCATTGGCTCCTGCTAATGTCAAACACAGCAAGTGATGAGAGAGTCCCACTCTGTGTGTCTTAGACCCCTTTCACACTGGGGCGCTTTGAAGGTGCTACATTGCTAAAAATAGTGCCTGCAAAGTGCCCTGAAAGAGCCACCGCTGTCTCTCCAGTGTGAAAGCCTGAGTGCTTTCACACTGGAGCAGTGCGCTGGCAGGACACTAAAAAAAGTCCTGCTAGCAGCATCTTTGGAGTTGTGAAGGAGCGGTCTGAAATCAATGGGGCTAAGAATACTGACACTTTACCGCCGATGGACCCACCGCCCCAGTGTGAAAGGGGCCTTATGGACACACAGAGTGGGGCTCTGGAGCGAGCATGCATGAGTTTGCTATGGGGGGGACTCGGCCGAGGGGAGGAGCCAGGAGCGGGGGGACCCAAGAAGAGGAGGATCAGGGCTGCTCTATGCAAAACCATTCCACAGAGGAGGTAAGTAGGACATGTTTGTTATTTTATTAACAATAAAATATAAGCCTTTACAATCACTTTAATGTACTACCCTTTTTATGACTTGTTTCTCCCCATAGACTGCAATGTCCTCTGCAGCTTCCTTATTATTGCCACCAAACCTGTTAAATATTATTAATAGCAGCAAGAATAGCATGATATCATCTCAATACTGGAAAGATATAATGAGCTTTATAAAAACCAAGAAATAATAAATGACTACAAAGTTGGCTATAATGTTAAATGTGTTTACAGTTTTTCCTTCACAAAACCAATAAAGGAAAGCTGTAAATATAAATTGAGGAGTTGACCAGTAGCCAAAGGAACATTTCCAACTATTCATTACACCCATAAAGACGCCATGCCAACAGAACAGGAGCAAGGAATACTGAAAACATGGCCTGCCTCTTTTTATTTACATGAAAACAGCTTATATGTAAACAATAATGCATTCTTCTATCAGAAAGCTATCAACAACCATGGGAACAATAAACCGATCATCTCATTCAAACAATGAAGCTCCCAGGAAGATGGCCATTGGCAATATAAGATAAATGCATTAAGACCAGACAATATAAATTGGAATTGTTGCCCAAATCAGAATTCTCATTTAATTTTCCCTGAATTTAAAGTTAACCTGGTTTGTCATTATTGGGAAAAACTCAATTTTTTTGTAGGTTTTTGGATAGTGTTGTGAGGGAGGGGTTAGAATCACTTTCACTTTTTTTGGGTGTTTGTTCCCTTTATTTATCCTGGTGAGTAGAGATGAGCCAACTGCTTCAGTTCATGGGAGGTTCAGAGAACCTAATGGGAAGTCCACAAACTCTGAATTTGGTGGCAAGCCCCATTGAAGTCCAAAGGAGGTGAATGATGAATTAAATTCTGGATATTTGCCTGGCTAATAGGTAAGGGATTGTTAAACAAAGGGCATGGGGAACTGCCATGTGCAATATACCAATGCAAAAATAAATAAAGAGAGTCTTTTCCTGTGGTTTAAAGGGCAGCATTAAAAATACACAAATCCTTTAAATAACATACTAGGGAATGCCTTAAAGCTGAAAAATGAAAAAAAAATTAAATGGTGTGGGAATCCCTTCAAATTTTATACAAGATCCTTATATAGGCATGCAGCCTGGATTGCCCAAGAAAGGGAGCGCAGCGAGTATAAGGCCCCAACTTCCTCAACCACACCAGGGCACACATGCCTTATTAGGGGGTACCTTGCAAGGGAGGTTGCAAAGTGGCAGGGAAACATCATCAGGTGGTGGTTCTCAGTGATTGACCCATGTTTCGGACTTTTGTCTCTCATTGGATAGGGCCCTAAACATGAGAACCACTAGGTATAGTATTCATCTTTTTTGAGCCACAGCATGTCATAGACTCCCAGTATAAGTCTAATTATAACTCCAGTATAATCCTCTGTGGAAGTCACCTGTTAGTGATGCAACAAGCAAGGACGAAACCGGTGACGTCAGGACAAAATTATAAAAATAATATGAGATTATTAGTGTGTGAAGAGTGTCAATATGTGTATCTACAGGGTCCTTCCTTTGTATGGTGACCATGCTTACTCAGCTGTTAGGCTGCTATGTTATCATGCTTTCCTGTGCTCTACAAAGTTAAACTATAAGAACTGTGACAATGGACTCTAGACTGGTACATTCTGTGAAGAGGGGTGGAAGCGGATGAATGACTGGATCCTCTCCTTAACTTACTGAACATGTTGTGTTTTTGTTGTGTATCTAAAATAACATGAATTGTTTTTTTTGTTGTTGTTTTTGTTGTCTTTCAAATACATAACAAAAAAAATAAATATTGTAGCATATTACCATCTGAAAAGCCTTGTTTGCCCCCAAAAAACAATATTGATATTATTGTGTTATCAAGTAATTAATTTTTTTTCACCAGATCAATATGCCCATAGTTGAATAGGGAAAGTTCCTCTGATACACACAGGGTAAACACGTGCTAGTCCTGACATGGATAAGGAAGTCATCTCTATCCTGACACCTGTTAGTCATAAATCCACTGTAAGTACAGGATATCTCACTTTTGTATCATGCCTATTCTGAAGTCATTATGAAACCATAACTTGTGAGTTATGATGTGACTCAGTTCTTACTTAAAATAATTACTTCGAAAGCTCTTCCCATGATCAGGGGAATTATTTTTCTTTCCAGTATTTTAAAGAAGACATTTCATATTTAATAAATATAAAAATGCATACAAATTATTATGTTACCCCACAGGGACAAATTATTAAAAAAAGAATAAACAAAATCCTGGTATAGTGTAACCTGTAAATATATGCTACATAAAACTTTCCTTGTATTTTTAATCACATTAGAGTAGGCTTGTACTTAGTTAGTATAGTTTGTTTGTATAGTTTGTACAAAGAGCAACTTAAGTTTGGGCCATCTTCCCTTGCACCACCCTGTGTTCTTATTTATTTAGAATTTTTATATACATGCATTTTTTCCTGGTGTCTTCGGTGTCTCACAAGATGTCAGAGTTCCTCTAACTCTTTTGCCTTCAGCAGTTGGCCAGACCAGCACCATTTAATGACGTGAGCCTCAGTCCTGGCAGCATCAATTCAGGAAGTGACATATCTTGCACCATATTCCTGTCAGCTCTCTCATGAATGAGGACGCTTAGTTGCTCGAACTGCCACCCGCCAACAGTACCAGGACGTTGCTGTGAGCAGCCACATTTGGTTGTCCAGGCACTCCGTTGTTGGTGAAGGAGTAAGTATTGCTAGATGTCTAGATTAGGTGGCTGTTTCTAATCATACATTCAGCAATTTAAATAATGTTTAAATAACATTTTTTTTATATATTATTCATACAAATAAACTGTATTTTTTAGTTTTAACTGGAATTCTACTTTAATGCATTCCCTGTATTTAGGTAAATAATGTCCCACTAGCTGTATCTACCTCTTACCACCCTTTATACCCCCTATCTAGATCTAGCACTGTGCCCCATCCACAGCAGCACTTGCAGCTTTATATGGTGACACACTGAAAAGATAGAGAGCCAAAAATGCGGGTGGGGGACCCCAGAAAAAGAGGTTTGGGGCTGCTCTGTACAATACCATTGCACAGACCAGGTAAGTATAACATGTTTGTTATTTTAATTTAAAAAAAAAAAATCTAGACTTTACAATCACTTTAAATTCGGAGCAGAACCTACCAAAAAACTAAATGAAAAAAAAACCTTACAACCACTTTAAGTAACTACCAGGCTGTGTGCAGGGCACCCTTACCTGTCTGTCCTATGTGACAGTTTATGGGCCTGGTGTTGGCTGTGCACACACAAAGAACTGGTATGTAAAAAGCAGGATGAGTGTCACATGTTCCCCAATTCTGGGTTTTCTAGCAGGTCTCTAATGTTGGGATATCACTGGAAAAGAGTGGTAATACCTACATGTGATACTAAACCTCAAAAGAAGGCTTGAATTGAAACAACTAAAAGGAGGACGAGCTAGGAACGAGCTAGGTAAATCTACTTAACCACTTGTCGACCAGCAGCCGTCATTATACTGCGGCGGGTCGGCACGATCCTGCGAACCGTCGTAGCTATACATCGCCCCTTTAAGCGGGTCAGCAGGCATGCGCGCTGCACAGTGGCGGTGCTTATGCTCGTGACCGGCCACAAGCGATCGCGGACATGAGAGGCAGCACAGGGATATGTGTGTGTAAACACACACATCCCTGTTTTGTGAGGAGAGGAGAGAGAGATCATGAGTTCCTATGAGCTGGGAACCATGATCTCTCCTCTCCTATAGTCAGTCCCATCCCCCACAGTTAGAACACACACATAGGGAACACAGTTAACCCCTTGATCGCCACTAGTGTTAACCCTCTCCCTGCCAGTGACATTTACACAGTAATCAGTGCATTTTTATAGCACTGATCGCTGTATAATTGTCAATGGTCCCAAAAATGTGTCCAAAGTGTCCGATATGTCCAACATAATGTTGCAGTCCCGATAAAAATCGCAGATCACCGCCATTACTAGTAAAAAATAAAAATAGTATTAAAAATGCTATAAATCTATCCCTTATTTTGTAGACGCTATAACTTTCTCCGCAAACTAATCAATATATGCTTTTTGCGATTTTTATTACCAAAAATATGTAGAAGAATACATATCGGCCTAAACGGAGAAAAAAATTTGCTTTTTTAAAAAACAATTGGGGCTATTTATTACAGCAAAAAGTACAAAATATTGGGGGTTATTTACTAAAGGAAAATCCACTTTGCACTGCAAGTGCAATCGAAAGTAAAGTTGCTGAAGATCCGAGGGGGACATGCAAGGAAAATAAAAAACAGCATTTTAGCTTGCATATGAATGGATGATAAAATCAGCAGAGCTTCCACTCATTTCAAATCTACCCCTTAGATTTAGAGCGTCTGCACTGCCAAGTGCACTTTCAGTGCAAAGTGGATTTGCCTTTCGTAAATAACCCCCATTGTGTTTTTTTTTTTAAATTGTCGCTCTTTTTTTGCTTATAGCGCAAAAGATAAAAAATGTAGAGATCAAATAGCACCAAAAGAAAGCTCTATTTGTGGGAAAAAAGGACGTCTATTTTGTTTGGGTACAACGTCGCACGTTCGCGTAATTGTCAGTTAAAGCGACGCAGTGCTGTATCGCAAAAAATGGCCTGGTCATTGAGCAGCCAATTCTTCCGGGACTGAAGTGGTTAAGAAAGAGCTAGTTAATGCTGGATGTCCTCCAGCCAAAAAGTTAGGCAGGCTCTATCTGAGTTGCTGCAGCTTCCATTGCACACTGTGAGAAGCTGTGCAGTAACATCAGAGTATGCAATTTCAGTACAGGAGCAGAGCCTACTAAAGGTAAGGTTGGAGTTCAAAGTTATAAATTACATCGGAGCTACACTTCCTAGTTTACAAACTGAAAACATCACATTTGTATTATTTTTCCCTTTAAGTAACAATTAAAATTAAAAAGCTGTATTAAATTCAGATACAATACCAAAAGAAATTAGCAAAATATAAAAGATATTATCTGTGCATTAAATTGAAAATTGATTTAGGCATTAGGTTGTTTATGTTACATAAGAGATTTCACATAATTATTTGTAGATGTTAATTTTACTTTCCTCAAAATTTAGAATGACAAAGATCCCCCCAAGTGATCAATAGTATTCCTTCCTTTAAAACAGGAGCTTGTGAACCAGGAATATGAGCTCTTTTACCTCTCGTGATGTCTATTCAGACAGTTTCTAAAAGGAACCTCTGTACTGGTGAGCCTGGGGCAAAAATATGTACTATAGCCACGTTTGCTTCTTTCTTTTTTCTTTTTAATAAATCTTTTGTAATTTGTATTTATCCATGGTACTTGCATGGCTTTACATTTACAACCAATCTCTGATATAAGGTGGCTCCAGCAATCAAAGTGTTTGTTACCCCAACATTTCATATTCCTGATATGTGCTTGCTGTACCATGTACTTGTATGAGAAAGTATCCTGTTCTCTTTGTATTGTTTCCTTTGTGTGAAATCCTTGGTGTTCCTGTCAGTCCCTCTGCTTTCCTATTAAAAACTGACCACACTGAGCAGGAGAACACACTGTGGTCAGTTCTTTAGCTATGCTGGGAACTCAGTCTGCTTTCCTCCAATGATCAGACTTGTCCTGACACGCCCCTCTTGCGCAGCCTGTCACTTCGGAGCTTAGTGTACTGCTGCTTCTCCTCTCCATCTCTTATGCAGCTGAGAACAGGGAGAATATAATCACTTATAAAAAAGGAAAAAAGGTGTATGTTGTTTTTTTTATATCTATACAAAAATGCTTTGCATTTAATTTCTATTTTAAATTGAATGAGTTGTTTTACAAGGTGATCGTTTGATTGTTTACAATCACTTTAACATCTCTGTTGGACAACAGTATTACAATAATACTGTTTGCTCCTTCTCCACATTGGCATGAGTAATATTATATTTTTATAGAAATGAAATGTATCTATCTATCTATCTATCTATCTATCTATCTATCTATCTATCTATCTATCTATCTATCTATCTATCTATCTATCTATCTATCTATCTAGATAGATATAGATATAGATATTTATGTATCTAGATATATATAGATATATATATATCTATATATATATATATATAGATCTATCTATCTATCTATCTATCTATCTATCTATCTATCTATCTATCTATCTATCTATCTATCTATCTATCTATATAGATATATATATATATATATATATATATATATATATATATATATATATATATATATATATATATATATATATATATATATATATGCACACACACTGTATAAACACAACAAAGCCCCATAAAAATAAAGCAAATTCCACTATAGAGGCCTCTACCCTTCTAAAACCAAACCTATCCCTTCATCATACTAATTGCTTAATTGCTTTCATGACAATCTGAGAGACATAGCTGAACTAAATATTTAGTACATTAATTACATCAAAATTATTTCCCAAGCAATAATACTGCTTGGAAATAAAACTAACCTAGAATAATGAAAAGTCTGTACAGCTCAGAGTTCTAAACTTTGGATTGCAGATTGAAGAAGTGAAAGAAAAAGATTATACTGTTATTAAGTCTCTTGGTTAATTAGGAGCTAACATATTGAAAAGCACTTTACCATTTTGGGAAAACTTTGTAAAGATAATGAGATGGGGAAAAGCCCCTATACCGGTGATGCAGAACCTTGGCACCCCAGATGTTTTGGAACTATGTTTCCCATGATGCTCAACTACAATGCAGAGTCCATGAGCATCATGGGAAATGTAGTTCCAAAACATCTGGAGTGCCAAGGTTTGCCATCACTGCCCTATACCCTTTAACACAGGGGTCTCAAACTAGCAGCCCTCCAGCTGTTGCAAAACTACAAGTCCCATCATGTGTCTGCCTGTTGGAGTCATGCTTGTAACTGTCAGCCTTGCAATGCCTCATAGGACTTGTAGTTTCGCAACAGCTGGAAGGCCACCAGCTTGAGACCCCTGCTTTAACAGGATCCTGCTTTTGGGTTTTAAATGGTAATAGGTATTTTATGTGGGAAAAGGTCTCTTGCACTCTCACCTGGTATAGTTTCTATAATGATATCCAATCACAAATTCAACTGGGATTTCAGACAAATTGAAACAGATTTTTTTTAATACTGAATCAATGGGAAAATGTCCCATTATTTACTAACTTTCTTGATCAAAGGGTGCCCCTAGATATAGGAGGGTGGTTGGATGTGGGAAGGGTTGGAGGGGCAGCAGTGTTTTCTAACCTATATGATTAATGTTTTACCTTGAGAGTGGTCACCTGCTAGTTATCCTTCTCACCCTATAGACATGAGTTTGATGAGATGTGTACAGAGATAGACAGACGTCACCTAATGTATTTTCATTATGGCTACTTTCAGATTGGGGCGTTGTGGGCGTCGGCGGTAAAGCGGTGCTACATTTAGCGCCGCTTTACCGTCGTTTTAGCGGCAGGGTTAAACCCGCATAGCGCCACTGCAGCAGCGCTATGCCGGCGGTTTAGCAGCGCTGCCCCATTGTTTTCAATGGGAAGGGGCACTGTAGGAGCGGTGAATAAACTCCAAAGATGCGGCTTGCAGGACTTTTTGTACCGTCCTGCAAGCGCACCACTTCAGTGTGAAAACCCTCAGGCTTTCACATTGGGGACACAGGAGAGGCTCTTTACAGGTGCTATACAGGCGCTATTTTTAGTGCTGTAGCGCCTGTAAAGCGCCTCAGTGTGAAAGTAGCCTTAAGGTTTATAGGCAGCTTTATATTACCAGAATACCAAACTAATTGATTGTAATTTTTACATTGTGGGAAAGGGATGCTTTTTGGAACAAAGTAATATATCTTTCTAGTTTGATTAGGATGATTACCGTTTTAAAATTAAATGTACCCAGCAACTAATGGGGTAAAGTTTGAAAATATGAAGGCAATATCTTTCCACTAGAATAAAAGGGGAATATAAGAATGTGGCTTTTTAAGTAGCCCATTTACCGGTAATAAATGTTTTGAACGTAGTAAACTTTCAGTTTATTTGATGCAATGTTACAGTGAAAAGTGTTTTTAAAACTATAATTAAATGTCACTGACATATTTATTCATGGTACATAATTCCATTAGGTTTGTAAACAATAAAAAATACAACGTTTAATCAAAAAAAAAAAAAATGGGAACTGGGTAATTTAAAATAAAATAAAGTGAAGTACCAAATAAATTGCTCAGCTATCTGATACTGGAAGTCATAGTTGTTTTTCAATAGTGCATCATTTCTTCCATTCTTCCATTGCACCTGGCTCAGTTTCATGGTCTAGTCCAGTTTTACTTCCAAAATGAACATCTAAAGCCTTTCCTGAAACTGACACCTGGGTATAGTTGTTCTCAAAGTAAATGCTACATGTAATATAGATTGAAGATACTGAAGTTAATTTGATTTGAGTTTAAATAGTAAAAATTTCAGTGATAGCATAGATCTTGTTGTTTTATATCACACATTATATCAGACATATAATTAAAATAAATATGTGGAGTGCCCAGATCCCTTACTATCAATTACTGGTACTATAAGTAAATAAACGTCACTAAATATTATATACATAAATAACAAATACTGCAATAAATATACTGTACCATACACCTCAGTTAATCAGCACATAAAAAGCAGTGGTGTCCAAATAATATCATAAGTGTTCGCTGTCGTGCAAAAAATCAAAAACAATTTTAATACCCCAATCACTCCATTAACAACTCTTAGTAAATTTCAAAATCCCTTGTAATAAACCAGTTCAATCAATTCTTAATCTTGCGATTTTGTGGTGCCACTGTGGTTTCACCTCTTCCTTTTCACCCTTTAACTGCCATTCAAGTGCAGATTGATTTGTGCTTGTCCTTGTTGACTGACCCCTGAATTAAAGGAGGTCAATACAGGGTTGTGATCTATAGCAGCAGCATTCAGCTTTTATCCAGCACAGATCCCCAATGATTATCCTTTGGCTCCTAACTCTCATTAAATCTTCATGTGTGTAATATAAAATATAGGTAAAAAGCACTTTCCATATAAAATCTTTTTATAGGAAAAGCTTATAGACTTGTCCTGATTACAGAGCTCCAGTGTCTGTTCTCCAAACGGCTAGTATGGCCCTCTCTAGACAGTGTGGTGACGTCACAGATTGACAAGATCCCGCTTGATGTTTATTGTCCTAATTGGACTTCATCAAAAGTTATCTGAAATTACATTCACCAGGATTACAGTTGCATGACTGCTTATATAAAAGAATAATAGCAAAACCTTTTAATTATACATACTTTTTCAGCTTTTTGTAAAGGCTTTGACATACTGATTATCACTTAATCCCCTTTTCCAGTGTCTGCAAGGATTGAGGTTATTTAATGCCCCAAAATGTTCCAACCTTTTCCCCTGTCAAGATGGGGATGGGGAGCATTCTATGATCAGTCTTTGCTCCCTAATGTCTGCAGGGCAGAACTTTGGTTAATGTATACAATTTTAAAATGCTGTTGCTGTAAAATGAATAAAATAGACAATAAGATATCTGGTCTTTGTCTTATTTAAAATACATTGTTTAACTTTTCCAAATATGACTGTAATTTCTGAAAGATTTTGGATCATTATGAAGCTGAAGTAAACCAAATTTATATCTTTATTTTGCTGAAGAAACCAGCATTGTGAGCCATATTTAAAAAGTAGTGAATTTTGCTTTCACCAAACATTCACTGCATGTGAATCAATCACTTAACACACATTCATCAGGATGATACATCTACACTGAATGTTTGAATTATGTCACTTTCACTCTTCATAAATATATCCAACCAATATCCATAGACACAGCTAGTGTGCATGTATTGATGTACTTCAATAATTAGAGAGGTTGGTGGCTTAATCATATACTGTATTTACATTCCAAGCACATATTTATGCCAATGGTTGAATTAAGAATTAATTTTAGGCTTCCAGGAGTAACAAGATCACAATGGACTGAAATGTGATGGAGGTATCTTAAGATTACACAACATCCTTTTGTCTATGTAATATGACTATTAAGAAATTCTCAACTTTTTTTCTCATAGAGACATTGCAATATGTTCAGGTCTCAGGGATCCACTGCTAAAAATGATTATTCTTACAACCTACTGTTTTCTAACACACCACATTGGTGGTTCATGGGATAAGGGTATTACCTTATACTGGTGGGCAGTTAAAAGAATACCCATTACAATTGTGGTCAGTGCGACAAGTGCCCATGACTCTACCAAGTGGCAATGATGCCAGAGCTATGTAGGCATCACTTTTTAGCCTGATGGATGCTGATAGTTAAAGTACATACCTATGTTATTTGAATTTACCTTTTGGACCTTTGAGTTATAATATATATGTAGGATTTTCAAGAAATACAGAGCCTGATGTTTTATTTTATTTTTTTAAACAAGGAATAAAGAGTAATAGGTAGACTGAAACATAAACACTTGGGGAATCTTGCACAAATTCATAAGTTAGACTTTACTGGTACCACAATGCAGACAAATATATCATTAAATT
The DNA here is from genome assembly GCF_042186555.1 of Aquarana catesbeiana. Lineage (NCBI taxonomy): Eukaryota > Metazoa > Chordata > Amphibia > Anura > Ranidae > Aquarana > Aquarana catesbeiana. The sequence goes on along the minus strand of NC_133324.1, from coordinate 342,021,590 downwards.
AATATTTAATTTTCTAATAAACTGTATTAACATTCATATACAATTGTTAAGGCTAAAACTGAACTGACTGACAAAATGTATTAAATTGCACATTATTTTAACTACCACTGACCAGCTACATTAATAGACTCCTAGTTATATCAACCTCAACAACAAATGGTATTACCTAAAGAACTGAGATATTTCAGAAACAGGTACTGATGATTTAGTGGAGTGAGGATTTCACTATGTGACCTGCTTTATCAGGAGGGCATTAGAGCTATGCAGTAATCATTAGTCAATTCAGTTTTGCTACAGATGAAGAGCACAGGGACCAATGTAGGGGAACCAAATGGAAAGCTGAACCTGCCAGAATCACTATGGTTCTTGTAACCACTTGGTACAATACAATAAGGATCTGCCACGGCTTATTTTAATGCAGTAGTTAAACCATAAATCAATATAATTGTATTTATATACATTCCAGTGGACTCCCCCAATGTAGTTAATGTTGTTAAAACATCAAAATATCAGATTAAAGCTAATGATCCATAAAGGATTCAAAAAGAATATTGGACCCAGAGCAGTATCGCTCATGGCAGTTAAAGTCCTAGGTTTTCAAATGATATGGGGACAAACAATGACATATAAAGAAACTTTTGTAGATTTATTACAACCTTTGTTGAAGGAAAGGATGGCTGTTCTACATTCTTGCTTTTTAGTTATATGAGAAGCAAGAGGGAACCTGGGGTAACATTTTATCCAGGAAAGATATATATTAAAGCCCTTCTAATACTTTTTATTTGGCCATTTAAACAAGCCAGCTAATATAGCTTTAAATTAGAATTTGAGTATAAGAACACTTAAAGTGGTTGTAAACCCTTGTGTTTTTTCACCTTAATGCATCCTATGCATTAAGGTGAAAAAACACCTGGCAGTGACCAACCCCACCCCCCCCCCATTTTACTTACCTGAGCCCTGGAACTTTACCCGGCGGGGACGCGCTGTCCCTCTGCCCAGGGTTCTCGGCTCTTGGTTGGATAGATTGATAACAGCACAGTCATTTTCTCCCACTGCTGTCAATCAAATCCAATGATGCGGGTGCCGGGGGACTTCCAAACATGGAAATCATATCCCTGTGACTTATTAGAGGTCTGTTAGGCTTCATTCTCACCTGAATGTTTTGTAGCTCGAAGCTCCAAAACACTCAACATCCAAAATCCCATGTATTTCAATGGTAAATGTTTGCATATGAGTGCTCTTCACCTATAGCTACTTTTCAGACAGAATTGAGCATTTTTGGACACATAGATTTGATTGGGAATGTCTGAAAATCCACAAATAGAGTATTTTCATTACTTTTTTCAGGCATTTTGCATCCTGCAATAATTCAACTCAAGAATTCAATCTCTGTCTGAAAATGTCTCTGCTCAGGTTTGAATTCAGCCTAAAGCCAGCCAGTTCACCAGGGACCAGCCAAGATTGGAACCATGTATGGGCAGGCTGATTGTACCCAAATTGATCAATTGATCAACTGATCAACTTGGTACAACCTGCCTTTCGGAGTTCTGCAGGAAAGAAAATCGCACATCTATGCCAGCTTTAGAGACATTTAACTAGCAAAAACAACAGATAACATTTTGTATTCGTTCTGTGATTTTCAAGCCATCTATCCTCCACCACCTACAGTCACTCACTGTAGTGTTTAATAGACCAATGATTTCTCATAGAAATCTTAACCCCTTTGCCCTGCCACCTCCCAGCCCTTTAAGAGCTTCTAGATGCCGGAAGTCACAGCGGTCACTATTCCTTTGAATAGCAAAGGGTTCATTACCTGGCTCTGTTCCTAGTGGTCGGTATCCAATAGCAACCTGATCTGAACTTACGTTACAGGGGTGCTAGGTGCTTGGCAGGACCCCATTCTGTTACTGGGAGGGAGGTAACAGAGGTACGCTGGACTGGTGGAATGGGCACAGGATCAGCACGTCCCTCCTAATGCAACATACAAGTGACAGTGTGGGGTCAAATGGAACAAGACACTTTTCGAGGGAACTCTGTATGTTTAATTATGCACACAGTGAATGCTCATCTCTAAGTCAGGGAGCTGCCTTAATGTTAGATTCTTCACGTGACCGCAGTCTCTGCCTGGTCCTGGGCATTGATAAGGGCACCCCGTGCAAAAGGTACCCCCTGCGTGCAGGGCAAAGTAGGCCCTGCCCACAGGTATATCATGTATTTTATTATAATTAAAAAAAGGTTGTCATTAATATCACTTTAACCTTAGCTTGACTAGCTTTACTGTTTTTAAACAACAGGGATATCTTTGACGGTTGAGGAGTCTAAAGGAGCATAGGATAAATCTATTAATAAAGTAGAAATCCTCTTTAATTCTTATTCCATAAAGTCAAACACTAAAACAGGATTGATGGCATTCACATTGATTATAATAATTTAATGCCATTTTATGTAATATTATCATAAATTATGCCATTATTTGAAAGATATTTAACAATATAACATACTTTTATGTATTTATTATAATCTCAAAGCATGCACAGCCTTATAATATTTACAAATGCATAATGCTCAAATCAATTGAAATATATGTTGAATGAACAAGATAAAAGAGACATTCTACTCCTGTGTTCTGCCTTGACTGCACCTAAAAAGCTAGACTTAACCCCCAGCACCAAGAAAACAATCAGGGCAGAATGGCATCAGTCATCCTCTCCTCCTTAAATGAAACTGAATTCTCTATCCAGAAAAGCTAACAATCCTAAACAGGACCTAAGTGCAAACACACATGCTGATATGTGATGTATCCTCTGCTAACATTCATTCATCAGAGAAAAATGGAAGTTCATAAACAATCATTGAGCACTGGTCAATACAAAATTTACATTTAGGGCACCCTAAAAAAACCTCACATCCCAGCCATCCCAGCCTCCTGGAACTCCAGGACAGCTAAAAAAAAAGCATTATTCTCTTTCATTTTAGGATATCAATGCAATGTTAGACACCCTTGCTTGAATAGAAAAAAAAGTACCTTATAATGGTAAATCTGTATATTCCTACATGTCTACCCTCATTATTTCATACAAGGTAACACATGCAGAGAGTACATAAGGCAATAACATAGTAGGAAGCTGTTCACTGATTGTACAAGTGGGCTCTTTGTAATTCTTTTACTAATTTTGTACATTAACACTTGGTATCTTCCTTTGAGTATGTTGTTTTGTACATTAGTAATGAATGACAATTAAAGCCACATTGAATGGATATGCTTCTGACATTATCATTGTGATAACTGTAATATACTATTCTATGGCTTACTGCCACTGTAAAACTTGGTCTAATTGGTCTAAAACTCCATATTTAGAGAGAAATAAAAATTGCGATTTAAAGAATTGATGCTTGCTTGTTATAATTTCAACTTTCATTCTCAAGTCTGTAAATGTTTTGTACCATTGGCAATGAGTCCTTTAGAAGAACGATTGGTAAAGGTCAAGGTGTCCTAATGTGGCCAACCTCTGTGTTGTCCTGCTTGAATGGGCTTAGCTGCCTTTTATTTGTATTTTCTCATTCACATTAAAAAGTAACGAAAGCCAGAGATGTGCATCATGTGGATGTGGATTAATCCAGATGTTTTCTGATCCCGGGATTGTCTATGATTGATGGGCTGGCTACTGTTTTGATACAATGGCATTACTAATAACGTGATAAGGCCTGTCATAACACAGCTGAGACAAACCACTATTCTAAAAAATGAAATACGCTCTACTAATCCCAGGTGCAAGGAAACAACTTCATTCATCTGCAGCAGACTGCATCACTAACCAGGATCAAACTTTTCAGTTCTCGTTGTAGCCAAATGCGATTTATATCAGTTCACATACATTCTCATGCATTAAAAACATTTTATAGACATAAAAGGTTAATTTTGATGCCACATGTTAATAAAATTGTTTTTGCTATGCTTGAATTGGTTTTATGTTTCGATTTTAGCCTTTAAAATAAGACTAATAAAATAAGTCTTTGGCTGACACTTTGCACATTCAATTATACTCATTTGATTTTATAAGCAATATAAAATAAAAATGATAAATATACTTTAAATTACATTATCATTAACATAAATTATAATAAAACGTCATAGTCATAGAGACTCATTGTAGGTAAGACCATATGTGTCATTCTGGCTCTCCTTAATTCCATATTAGTAACACATGCAAGAAAGAGCACATATTGTGATGCTACTAAATATACACCCTGGAATTCATACAGACTGGCTCGGGTAGATTTTTCAAAAGTGCCAGTTTTTCTCTGTACACCAAAAGGAGAGTTGGTCTTAATTAGCTCCACTTTTACATTTAGTGCATTCAATGCGACACAAAGTAAAATTGGCACATTTTAGAACTATCTGATTTTCATGCATGAATCGATGTCAGCATCAAAAGTGCTGAAAATGCTTCATGAATTGTGCAATACATTAACAAGAGAGATTAAGAAATGGCAGAAAAGTGGCATAGCAACTTTATTGAATTCCCTCCACAGAGTATAGGTAGAATATGCATAACATGTACAGGCTTTAAAGCATAACTAACATAATATAAAAAAAGATCATTAAACCAACATAAACACCTTCCTGCCCAGGCTATAGTCAAATGATGGCCGAGCGAGAGCTCTCTTGTTCTGGGTGGATGTCAAATGATGTCCTCCCAAGAACGTGCCTTGCGTGTGCCTCATGGGGCGCACTGCGGCGCAATCTGCCACCTGCTCAGCAACTTTATTGAATTCCCTCCACAGAGTATAGGTTGAATGTGATTAACATGTACAGGCTCTAAAACATACCTAACATAAAAAAAAGATTATTAAACCAACATAAACACCTTCCTGCCCAGCTTATATCAAAAGATGGCCAAGTGAGAGCTTTCTTGCTCTGGGTGGACGTCATATGATGTCCTCCCAAGAACGTGCCTAGCGCGTGCCACATGGGGTTGCACTGTGGTGCGATCTGCCACCCACTGTGGCCAACAGACTCAGAGGATGACAGATCAGTGTACTGGCCTGCTGCCATTACCATGTGATCGCTGTACCAAATCACAGCAGACCACATGACAATTGTACACAATGTATGGCTTCCATCCATGCCATTGTTTATTATTGTGTTGATCTTTGTGATTGGCCACAGTGATCACATAGTACAGACAGGGCTAATGACAGAAATCTGTACCATGTGATTAGCTGTGGCGAATCACAGCTAATCACAATAGTAAATACTGAATGAATAGTTTTCATTCAGAGAAAATGGTTGCTTATAACAGTGAAATTCACAGTTATAAGCAATCATAGTGTGTAAAAAAAAATCCTGATCATGTCCCCAGAGTGGTACAGTGTTACTATGGTACCATGGTGTCACTGTATTGCTCTGATCACAGTATGTAAAAAAACAAATCATAAAAAAAGAAAAAAAAAGTAATAAAAAAATAGATAAATAAATAAAAAATGTAAAGAGTTGTTAATTTTTTTTTTATACATGCTGTCACCAGTCGGTGTCCCTGATCACCACCACACCAGTAATATGATGTTGCTGTAATGCACTGGTGACAGTATGTAAAAATAAATGTGAAAAAAACAATTTGTTTTAAATTTGTAATTTTCCAAAAAATTGTAAAAAAAAAAAATTACAACTTCAAAAAACTCACCATGCCTCTTATTAAATGCCACGGACTGTCTATAGTCCAAAAAGGGGTCATTTGGGGGATATTTGTACTGTCCTGGCATTTTTGGGCCTCAATCAATGTAATATATAACGATTTTCAGATATATACGATAGTTTGTGGACTCTATAACTGTCCTAAAGACTAAATAATATATACTGATTTGGGTTATTTTCACCAAAGAAATGTAGCAGTATACATTTTGGCCTAAATGTATGAAAAAAGAGTAATTATTTGCAAAATTTTATAACAGAAATGAAGAAAAACTATTTATTTTTTTTATTTGCCTTTTTTCATTTATTTAGCAAAAAATAAACTGTGTGCAGTTTTTCAGAGCAGAGCAGTCACCGCATGGCAGCCAGCAGAACTTTATAAAATGTGAAGTGAAATAAGGTGTGGCGCTAATAAAGGAAGTGTTGTAAAATCAAACAACGGTGATATCTAAAGGGAAGGTACAAGGCCCTGGAATGTGTACCAAATAAACTAGTGATGGTCTTATAGAGTGTGTAGGGAGATATCTCTCTAAAAAACACCACAAAAACCAATAAACAAAAATAAAAAATTGAATAGACAAATGTGTGAATAGATACATACGGTTAGGAACATATCTATATCCAATGTATCAATTGTGGATGGAATAACACATTTTAAGAATGACTCAAAAATCAATCGCAATGGATATATAATGAAAAAAGCAACAATGTGATGTGCATTAACCCAAAAAATGGCGTGTTTATCAAGACAGGACCATGGTATGAAACCATGGGTCAATTAAAGTAGTGGATATGTGCAAATATTTAAAGTCCGTCAATATGCAATGGGGTAATCACAAATATCCCCAAAATGTCACTGTGACATTTCATAAACTGTTTAAAAAAGATAGTGAACAATGCGTTGAGCCAGGACCGGCGGATCAGCACTGCCTTCATTGCAATGGACAATATCCACTGTGGCGGTTGGTGTGAATGTACCCTAAAAGTAACATGATTATTTTTACAGTTCATTGAAAATGTATTCTATGTGTATTGAATGATAGATTTCCTCATTTCCTTGTTTAAAGATTTATTTAAGAAAACTATAAGAGTAAAAATGAAACAATATCCACTGTTCCATTCATAAACGTTTGGTTTCTTCATGCCCTAATCTGTGTAACCTTTTCCCATTGCAAGTTTAAAATGACACGATTGCTATTTTTAAAATGTGAAAAACATCTCTGAAAAGCAAACAAGGATTAGTTATCTACCTATTCACCTATCCTGCTGTCTGCGTTGATGAACGCCCTTTTTGTGTGGCAATCTGTCCACGCAAAACTTTTTTTTCCCCTAATTGTGGACAGAGCAGGTAAAGTTTAGAACCCCTGTTAGAATTTTTCTACTATCTGGATCTCAGTTAGAGAGATTTAATGCAAACATCTCGGTTAGAGAGTTTGAATGCAAACAGGATGACATAAAATGTTTTATTTGTCTGTGGGCTCAGTTCACTAAATAATATCTCATGACATAATTGAATCAGGTGACACATTTTCTCCAATTATCTAATGAGATGCTGAAAATGTCAATTCACTTTCATGTATGAGTTATTTACCTCACTAACCAAAAACATGAGGTAATACCTCATAACATGGTGTTAAAGTCAATTCACTAAGGAAATAAATAAATAAATGCATGAGTTGGATAAGTTGTGGTGCAGACATGATGTATTTAACAAATGTAAAAATATAATAGCCAATCTGGAGTAGCCTCTTTTTTGATCAGTTTCTCAACAGTAATGCATAGAAACCTAAATATGGAAAAACACAGAATCATCGGGGGATTATTTACTTAAAGTATAACTAAATAACTAAAGGCAAACCTTTGTTTTTAGTATTGGATACAGGGGAGACGTATTAGCACCCCTGTCAGGTTTTTATTGCTGTCTGTGCCCCCATTAGGGAGATTCACCCTCTCTATTTGTCCTGTTACCATTATCATTGAAAGTGAAAGCAAATTCCAAATTTTGGGTTGTCCCCAGAAAAGTAATGGAGGGGAAATCTTCCAATGGGCACACTAGTTCTGGTGACCTGGGGGTCCCCAAGGGATTCTTTTAATTTGTAAGGATTTAAACCCACTTCCTGTTTTGGCTATGTGACAGAAGTGAAGGCAAATCTCCCTAATGACAAAGCTGTCCTTTTTGTTGGCGGAAGAAGGGGATTTATATATATATAGTGTGTGATTTTTAAAACTGTTTTCATTTAATATTTGACATACAGATATTTCGTATTTACTTAATTTAACTTGGTTGTTTTTGATACACCACATGTGTCCCGTGAAAGCAGCTTCCCTTTAACTGGTATTCTAGTCACCTTTTTTCTTTTGTATTAATACATATGCTGCAGGGAGTGCACTTGTGAGTTGGCACGTTTATTTTTTAAAATCATTTTACCTCTTTATTAGCAATAAAAACTGAAGGAGTTCTAATCCATTACTGTATCCATCCCACTGGATATCATGGTATAAAATGGTATAAAATACCATATGGTTTCATGAGTAAAATACCTCACATTTTGATGAAATAACTTTATTTTAGTAATGTTTTTTTTTTTTTTGTGTCTCAGATTTTAAGAGTAAAATAACTTTGTGAATTATGCCCTGTGTCCCTGTTGCAAATTTGCCCATCACAAAACCAATGTCAGCAGGACAGAAAATGAGGGAAAATCTCAGAGCCCCAGATAATAGTAAAAACCTGACAAAAGTTCTAATCATTCCCCACTTTACCCAACACTAGAAAACATATGTTATATTATACATACATATACATACCCATCACTTGACTGTAGAGTTTTGTACTAGAGGTGGACAGAGCCTGATGGGGATCTGAAAGACTAGGTCCCCATCAGATCTGCTTTACTTTTGATTGACAGTACACTGCAGTGGTCAGATTGATAGCCACTATTCAGTCCAATAGCACATTTCAAATCTGCCCACTGCTGTCAATTCACATAATTAATAATGTACATATCCAAAGTCCCTATCTTTTTATAAGGATATCTACTTATGTTAAAGTATAGACAAAAGCAAATTAATAATATTTTAAACTCATAAGACAGCAGTGACAAAAAAAATGTAACCTCTTCCCGACTACGTAAAGCATATATGAGGCAACAGATAGAGAGGGCCTTAACATCCAGCTGCCCCTATATGTCCACAGTGGTCTGAAGCTGTGTGTTGAGAATGCACTCCCTGGGCACTGCCAGTATACTGACCCAGCTTTCACTGGCAGCTCTTGGTCATGACTTCTGATTGGAAGCTATCAGGACAGGCTCTCAGTCATGTGATAGCTGTGAGAGTCAATCACAGCGGTCATGTGAACAGGAAGCTACGCTACCTCCCCACATTAAAGCCTATTTAGGGGCCACCAGGAGGTGGCATGAAGGAGTTAAACATCTCCAATGTAGTAATTAATTGGTTGCACCATAAGCAAAAAACAAGGCTTAAATTTCAGGTATGTACCCACATGGGTCATTTTTTGAAGTGCCTTTCCTGTGGTTGCAGAATACCATGGAAGCATTGCTTCATTGAATACAACAGAAAGCTGCCTTAGGAAACTGAGTCATTGTGTCCTTTTTACAAGTTTAAGCATGTGCTTGCCTTTATTACTGCACACCTTACTACATGGCACCAATTTTTTGATCTATAATAAGATTTAGTATCAACAGCCATATCGCTTCTCCGTGTACTGAGGAATGTGTTGTTAGTAACCACATAGCACTGTATTGTGATTCGCTAAGCTGATCAGCAGGTCCTAGCCATAAATCATTGCTCGAAACCTGCTGACCGGCTTTAGCGAATCACAACACAGTTGGGACGGCGGGAGCATGCACGCCCCCTACCTGAAATTGCTGGATTATTTACATGTATGTTATCCGGCAAAGAGCGGCCGCCCTGACGCAGTATTTTCACAACCGCGAGCCGTTAATATACAGTGCTGTATGACATTACCAGATATACGCAATATGAAATAGATGACAACATGTCTAAAAGTGAATATTTGGCTAATATTAGAGCATTAACAAATCTAATTTTTATTTGCCATTCATTTTTTGTTCTTTAATTCTATGTATTTTATTAATTTCTAAAAGATTGTATAAGTTAAATTACAATTAAACATGTGTTGCTTCTATCTCACTAGAAACTCTGCTTTACATATCTACATATGTTCTTTCCACAGCACCTGGGCCCTTGTGTGTTGAATTGAGTCACTGATCAGTTTCTTCCTGATCTCAGTAATTTAGTTTTTTCTGAACAGGAAACAGAAACTGTCACCTGGAACCAGTCTTATCATGTCACGTACAGTAACTAGAACTTCTTTTCATTTTCATGTGTTAATTTAGAACCTTAAACCTATGAAGAAATGAATGATAAACCTTGAAAAACATATGGTGCTAAGAGTTGTTTTATGTATGGGGTTAAAAAGGAATTCCAATTTAGATAATAATTTCATATTTACTAGGGGCTTCCTAAGGCAACCAAAAAAGGTTTCTCACCTACTAGAAGAGGTATGGAACCCATATCGAAATGTAATCCTTGTTCCCTCTGAACATTATTTACCTGGTAAAAAGATTGATAAGAGAATTATAGCTAATTACAAAAAAAAAAATAATAATTGTGTAATGTGTTTGTTTTGTACATATATATAGTTGTGCTCAAAAGTTTGCATACCCTTGCAGAAATTGTGAAATGTTGGCATTAATATTGAAAATATGACCGATCATGCCAAGAAACTGTCTTTTTTTAAGGATAGCAATCACATGAAGCCATTTATTATCACATTGTTTTTTGGATCCTTTTTAAATCATAATGATAACAGAAATCACCCAAATGGCCCTGATCAAAAGTTTACATACCCTGGAATGTTTTGGCCTTGGTACAGACACAGAAGGTGGCACACACAGGTTAAATTGGCAATTAAAGGTTAATTTCCCACATGTGTGGCTTTTTAAATCACAATTAGTGTCTGTGTATAAATAGTCAATGAGTTTGTTAGCTCTCACATGGATGCACCAAGTAGGCTAGACACTGAGCCCTGAAGAGGTAGAAGAGAACAGTCAAAAGACCTGTGTAACAAGGTAATGAAACTTTACAAAAATGGAAAAGGATTTAAAAAGATATTCAAAGCCTTGAATATGCCAGTTAGTACTGTTCAATCACTTAGTAAGAAGTGGAAAATTTGGGGATCTCTTGATACCAAACCAAGGTCAGGTAGATCAAGAAAGATTGCAGCCACGACTCTTTCAACTGCTCAGTCCCCACTGACACACCCGGGTATAGGTGGAAGGCCACTCACACCTGAACAACTAAAAGAGTATGTAAACTCAACTTTTCATATTCCTGATATGTGACTGCTGTACTTGTATGAGAAAGTATCCTGTTCTCTTAGTATTGCTTCCTTTATGTGAAATCCTTGGTGTTCCTGCCAGTCCCTCTGCTTACCTATTAATAACTGACCACACTAAGCAGGAGAACACACCGTGGTCAGTTTTCTAGCTATGCTAGGACTTCAGCCTGCTCTCCTCAAATGATCGGACTTGTTCTGACACCCCCCCGATACAGCCTTTCACTGGGAAGATCAAGATCAGTGTGCTGCTGCCTTTGCTCCCCCCTCCCCCAGCTCTTATGCAGCTGACAACAGAGGGAATGTGATCACTTATAAAAAAGGAAAAAAAGTGATTCTAATTTTTTTTTTTTTATAGCTATACACTAATGTTTTGCCTTTCATTTCTAATTTAAACCGAATGGGTTGTTTTGCAAGGTGAGGGTTTACAATACTATATAATAATGCACAGAAATTAGGCCACAGACTACCAGTTGGCTGCAGAACTAAATAAAGTGAGCACTGGCTTATAACAGGATGTATTAACTGAACTGCTGCGGTGTTAAATCAAGTTGAAACTGAGATAACTAATAACGAGTGGGATCAGGCCCAGTAAACGCAATGATAATGTTCTTGAGTGCACGCTAAACTGATACCCCAGATGTGAGTATCTGTAAGTGTTCCTGAGCGGGGTATCTCTAGATTGTGGTATCTCGAGTACCTGGCACCTGAATGTCAATGTTGACTGGCTTGCGGTGGGGCCGTTCTTTCAGTGGCGCACAAGAATCGGTCTATTCAGGAGTATGTGGTGTATAGTTGCAGGACCACTAAGTAACAAGCAAGCTATATGGTGTAGCAAGGGTAGCAAGGTGTAGCAAGTGTGGTATCTCCTCTCATCATTCCTAGCAGGTAACAGGTCCCATTCCACATGCTTGGCAGTTAGCAGTTCCAGATGTCAAGTCCCAGAGGCTCAGTCCCTCAGCTTAGGTTCACATACATGGCTTGGTCTCTAGCAAATGCTGGCAGTGCTGGCAATTACTTGACTGAGTTCCTTAAGGACCCTCGGGTGCAAGCCATCTGTTCCCAAGGACTTATTAATGTTAAGTTTTTCAAGGCTTTTAAGTTTCTAATTATATCCTCTGTTAGCCATGAAGGTGCTTCCTGTTACGTGTCATGAGGGTAAACATTGAAGTTTTGGTTACTGAAGCCCCCCCGTTTCTCTCATGAAGACTGAGGAGAAGAATGAATTGAATACCTTCGCCATCTCTCCATCCTTAGTAACCAGAGTCCCTTCATAATTCTTTATGGCAGTGGTTCTCAACTCCTGTCCTCAGGACCCACTAACAGGCCAGATTTTAAGTATTACCTTGGGGAGACTAGAATACTGCAATCACCGAGCAACAAAATATATCACCTGTGATGTATTTCAGTTATCTTGCAAACCTGGCCTGTTGGTGGGTCCCGAGGACAGGAGTTGAGAACCACTGCTTTATGGGACCAATATGATCTGACATCAATATCAACAGTGACACTAATATAATGATCAGCTAAGGGAGAGGAGTGCAGAGCATATGACAGTGGGTAGTATGTGCAGTAGAAGAGTGTGGCGTACATGGTGGTGGGTAGTATGTGCAGGATAGTGTAGGGCAGTGGATAGTGTCAGTAGAGCAATAGACAGTGTAATTTTTTTTTGTTTATTATTACATTTTTTATTATTTTTTACAATTCTATTTTTGTATTATTTTTTTACAAAAATTTTGTGAGGGCAGTGAACGGTGTCAGTAGAGCAGTGGATGGTGTCAGTAGTTTTATTGTTTTTATTATTATTATTTTTTATTTTTTTTTTTACAATTTTAGTTTTATTATTTTCTTTCAATTATTTTTTCAAAGTGCTTCAGTTTGGGGGTGGGGGGTTGGGGTGCTCGGTTATGGCTGGCTGGACCGTGTCATTCGTTTTTTATTTATACATTTTTTACAAATATATTTATTTATTTATTTTGTTTTACAATTTTATTACATAACATTTTTTAAAAGAATTTTTACAATTTATATTTTGCTTGTTATTTTTTTACAATGCTTTTTTTTTGGGGGGGGGGGGAGTGGACAATGTCAGTGTTTTTTTATTTCATTTTTTTATTTTTTTTACAATTTCATTTTTAAATATTTATTTATTACATTTCTTTTTTTTATCAGCTCTGTTGGGGGGCTTTTTTGAGATATCATGGGGTCTAAACAGATCCCTAACATCTCCCCTTTGAGAGAGGGAAAGGGACTGAGGTCACAGATTGCCCAGTCCCTTTCTCTGGCCTGCACTGAAGATGAATGAACAGGAGACAGAGGCTCCTCTCCATTCATAAACTGAGACATCATAAACATAGTTTACGACGCTCAGTTATGAATGGACAGAGTCAGTGATCAAAAAAGGAATGAGCTGGTAAATGACATATTTACTGGTTCCTTCCCCCCGCTCTCCATCCTGACACATCCAGGAGGAGGGGAGACCAGAGGAGCACAGGGGGGGGCCAGAGAAGCACAGAGGGGGACTGGAGGAGCACAGAGGAGGATCGGGAGCCAGAGGAGCACAGAGGGGGACTGGAGGAGCACAGAGGAGGATCGGGAGCCAGAGGAGCACAGAGGGGGAGCTGGGGGAGCACAGAGGGGGACCGGGAGCCAGAGAAGCACACAGGGGAACTTGGAGGAGTACAGAGGAGGACCAGGAGCCAGAGGAGCACGGAGGGGGAGCCAGAGGAGCACAGAGAGGAAAGCTAGAGGAGTACAGAGGGGGACCGGGAGCCAGAGGAGCACAGAGGGGGAGCCGGAGGAGCACAGAGAGGGAAGCCAGAGGAGTACAGAGGGGGACCGGGAGCCAGAGGAGCACAGAGGTGGAGCCGGAGGAGCACAGAGAGGGAAGCCGGAGGAGTACAGAGGGGGACCGGGAGCCAGAGGAGCAAAGAGGGGGAGCTGGAGGAGCACAGAGAGGGACCGGAAGCCAGAGGAGCACAAATAAGGGACCTAGAGGGGGTTCAGAGGAGCACAGAGAACGACCAGAGAAGCACGGAGGGGGAGCCAAAGGAGCACAGAGGGGGATCCAGAGGAGCACAGAGGAGGAGCCAGAGGAGCACAGAGGGGGACCGGGAGCCGGTGGAGCACAGAGTGGGAGCCAGAGGAGCACAGAGAGGGACTGGAGGAGCACAAAGGGGGACCAGAGTAGCACAGAGGGGGACCAGAGGAGCATAGAGGGGGAGCCCGAGGAGCACAGAGGAGGACCGGAGGAGCACAGAGGGGTACCAGAGGAGGGCACAGGGGCCCAGAGATTAGGAACATTTTGATGGGCAGTTGGGGATGATCGGTGCGGTGGTGGAGGCAGTTACAAGCACCAATCTCCCTGTGAGGCTTTCAATGAATCAGCTGACAGCCACAGGAGGGAGAGGAGGAGAAGTGTCTGTCAGCTGCTTCATTAAAAGCCTCATAGGGAGATTGGTGCTTGTAACTCCCCCCACCACCGCCCCTGAACCCAGGGACAAAACTGGGGACAAATGTGGTCCGGGGATAGTATCCTCAGTCCGGGGACTGTCCCCAGAAACCGGGGACGTGTGGTCACCTTAATTAAAGTTCATGTGCGTGTAAAGGCAGGCGTCCCAAGTCAGGTGCACAGGGAGCTCTTCCTACATCATACAGCCCTAGCACATTGCTCCTATAACAAACTTTGGAAGTCCCTTTATAAAAAAGGTGGTAAAATGGGAAATTGGTATTAAACTTGACTGCTGTAAAATCCCTTTGAGATGGTATTGTGTGCAATTGATGTTTAAATTCTTTAAATTTTTATGAGTATTATCAAAATATCTACTCCCCCATGCCATCCTATGATGCATTTCTTTTTGGGGACAAACTGTCTCAACTTCCAATGCTGACTCTTTCATTCAAGGGGGTAATACAGGTTACGTTTTTCTTCCCTAAAGGTAAGACGTCAGGACCAGATGGATTCCTCCTAGAAAGGTATAAACACTATACAGATGAGTTGGCCTTCACCCTAAGGCTACTTTCAGACTGGGGCGCACAGGCGTCGGTGGTAAAGTGGCACTATATTTAGCGCCGCTTTACCGTCGTTTTAGCGGCGCTATTCGGCCGCTAGCGTTTTAGCGGCGCCATTCGGCCGCTAGCAGGGTGGTTTTAACACCTGCTAGCGGCCAAAAAAGGGTTAAAGCCGCCCCCGGCGCTTTGCCAGTGGGTTTGCGGCACTGCCCCATTGTTTTCAATGGGAATGGGCGCTTTAGGAGCGGTGAATACACCACTCCTATAGCGCTATAAAGATGCGGCTTGCAGGACTTTTTTGACCGTCCTGCAAGCGCACCGCTCCAGTGTGAAAGCCCTCAGGCTTTCACATTGGTGTGAATTGAGCAGCTCTTTCAGGGCGCTTTGCAGGCGCTATTTTTAGCACTATAGCACTTGCAAAGCGCCTCAGTGTGAAAGTAGCCTAATGCATTTTATGCCTTTAAGACCCCTTTCACACTGGGGTGGGGGCAGCGTCGGCGGTAAAACTGTGCTATTTTTGGTGCCACTTTACCGTCATTTTAACGGCGGTATTCGGCCGCTAGCAGGGCGGTTTTACCCCCTGCTAGCGGCCGAGAAAAGGTTAAAACCACTGCAAAGCGCTGCTGCAGCAGAGCTTTGCCGGCAGTATAGCTGCCCCATTGATTTCAATGTGCAGGAGCAGTGTATACACCGTTCCTTTACCGCTCCAAAGATGCTGCTAGCAGGACTTTTTTTACCGTCCTGCCAGCACACCACTCCAGTGTGAAAGGGCTTTCGGGGCTTTCACACTGGAGACACAGCAGCGGCTCTTTCAGGGCACTTTGCAGGTGCTATTTTTAGTGCTGTAGCGCCTGCAAAGCACCCCAGTGTGAAAGGGGTCTAAATGTTGAGAAGGTGTTCAGTTCCATAGTTCAGGACTGCATGTGCCTGGTTGGTCCTGGATAAGAATGAAGTTCATGCCAACACAGGGTTCACTGTGAACTCTGACTGTTTGCTGAGTGGGTAAACTAAATAGCCTGTTCCCACACCCGCTCAACCAAACCATTGGCTATGCAGGAAATCATTCACTTAGTGGTTGTATTAGTATGACCAGTAAATGTGTGTAAAACCTTCCCACTCAGGGCCATTGTTCTTTGCTAGGAAGCTGGCAGCTTCCTTATGTCCTAGTAACCAATTACTCATCCCTGGGCTCATTCTGTATCTCGCCTGCTGATTGCTGGTTAGGGGGAGGGAGCCGCTCTGATTTGACATGGCTGCTACACTAAGGGCACTTTCACACTGGGGCGCTGTTGTTTTAGCAGCGCTTTTTCGGCCGCTAGCAGGGTGCTTTTAACCCCCGCTAGTGGCCGATGAAGGGGTCCACAAAGTGCTGCTGCAGAATCGATTTGTTGGTGCTTCGGCGGCGCTGCCCCTTGATTTCAATGGGGAGGGCATTTTAGGAGCGGTGTATACACCGCTCCTAAAGCGCTCCAAAGATGCTGCTTGCAGGACTTTTTTTAATATCCTGCCAGTGCACAGCTCCAGTGTGAAAGCACTAAGGCTTTCACACTGGAGTGACAGAAGAGGCGCTTTATAGCAGTGTTGCCAACCGTCCGTTAATTTACGGACAGCCCGTAAATTTCACCCTGTTTTCGGGCCACCCGTAAATGTCCGATACGGGCAACTTTGCCAATAAAAAAGATGGCTGCTGGCCGACAGCGCCACTGCGCATGCGCCATTCTGAAGCTGGCCAAGCTTGGGAAGTCTCATACATGCTCGGAAGGGCGGGCACATGCGCAGTGAAGTGACAGCGCCGCCTGGCGCCATTTTTTAATGTAAGGGACCGCGCTCCATTCTTGTTCATCTCGCGACTCGCCACAGTGACAGCAGAGGAGGAGGAGGTGGTCGAGGAGGTCGGTCCGTCTCTGCATGGAATGGAGGGACTCGGGAGTGCTGAACAGAGCGCCGCTGCGCTGGCCTGACACTCTCCACTCCAGGTCAATTGTGCTTATCAGCCTGGGCCGAGGAGTGAGAGGACAGCTAGAGCAGAGCTGAGCCATTCAATAGAACACTACTACGCAAGCAGCCTTTGACTCCCCCCTGTGCCATGTCCAAGCAGCCTCTGACTCCCCCCCCCTGTGCCATGTCCAAGCAGCCTCTGACTCCCCCCCCCTGTGCCATGTCCAAGCAGCCTCTGACCCCCCCTGTGCCATGTCCAAGCAGCCTCTGACCCCCCCTGTGCCATGTCCAAGCAGCCTCTGACTCCCCCTGTGCCATGTCCAAGCAGCCTCTGACCCTCCCTGTGCCATGTCCACACAGCCTCTGACCGCGTAGCTTCTGACCCCCTCCTGTTCCATGTAAATGGAGAAATATGGTTGTTGACTTTTGTTTAACTTAAACACATTGCGAATAGCACTAGCAACCTGTTTATTATTTAAATATTGATATTTGCACTATTTAGCACTGAAAACAGGCATTTTAGGTACTTTTTTGCAGTGTCAGTAAAAAATGCAACTCTATCAGTAAATTTCATGTTTCATGGCAAAAAATTGGTGCCGTTTGTAAATTTTGGCGTCCTGCCAGTAAATTTCACTTCGGGGGGTTGGCAACACTGCTTTACAGGCACTTTGCAGGTGCTACTTTTAGCGCTAAAATGCCTGTAAAGCACCTCAATGTGAAAGTAGCCTAAAGATAAAATCCTAAATTGCGCCTGACTGAACAAAATAGAGGCAGACATGGTGCTGGGGTATAGGAGGTAAGTAGCAGTGACAGAAGAAGGCTGCTCTTAAAAAGTCATTACCAAATTTGTTGTGAATAGAAGGCATATGATCATAAGGGGAGCCCCTTATGCAGCGTACAAGATAGAGATGAATGGGTGAGGGCGGCTGTATGCTGCTATGTGTCGCTATTTGAGCAAAGCGGCATAGGCATAGACATAATGTGCCAAATGCAGGTACTGCGAACACTGAAATAAGCCCCTTTGTTTAGGCTATACAAGAGAATGGGCATGCACTCTTTGCCTTTAAAATTCAAATAGTGTTATTCCAGAGGAAGACAAAACAAGACTTTTGCAGCCAGAGAGAATATATTTCACTACAGGTTCCAATCCCCAGGAAACCACCAATGACAGGAGCCGGTCCCCTGTAGTTGTCAGCCACTAACGTGTCTCTGTAACACTTCCAAAAAAAAAAGGGGGAACCACTCAATGTACCGAAAGCCTCAGAACCTTTTATTTAACCACTTCAATACAGGACACTTTCATCCCCTTCCTGCCCAAACCATTTTTTAAGCTTTCAGTGCTGTCACTTTTTATCCACTTCAATACAGGGCACTTAGACACCTTCCTGCCCAGACCAATTTTCAGCTTTCAGTGCTGTCGCAGTTTGAATGACAATTGCGAGGTCATGCTACACTGTACCCAAACTAAATTTTTATCATTTTGTTCCCACAAATAGAGCTTTCTTTTGGTGGTATTTGATCACCTCTGCGTTTTTTATTTTTTGCTAAACAAATAAAAAAAGACCGAAAATTTTGAAAAAAATAAAAGTTTTGCTTTTGTTTCTGTTAAAAAAATTTGTAAATAAGTAAGTTTTCTCTTTTACTGATGGGCACTGATAAGGCGGCACTGACACGGCGGCAACGATGAGGTGGCACCAATGAGCGGGCACTGATGGGCACTGACGATGGGCACTGATATGTGGCAATGATGGGCACTGGTAGGCAGCATTGATGGGTGGCACTGATATGCAGCACTGATGGGCATTGATAGGCGGCACTGATGGGCACTTATGGGTGGCACTGGGTGGCACTGGTTGGCACTGATAGGCACTGATAGGCGACACTAATGGGCACTGAAAGGCGGCACTGCTGGGCACTGCTGGGCACTGATAGGGTGGCACTGATAGGCGGCACTGCTAGGCACTGATGGGCACTGATACATGGCACTGATGGGCACTGATACGCGGCACTGATATGAGGCACTGATGGGCGTCCCTGGTGGCACTGGCAGTGGTAGGCATTGGAGTGGGCACTGATTTGCAGCTGCCCGGGCACAGATTGGCAGCTACCTGGGCACAGATTGGCATTTCCCTGGGGTTCTAGGGGCATACCTGGTGGTCCAGTGTGGATGGCTTCCCTGGTGGTCCTGGGCGGCTTTCCTGGTGGTCCTGGGTAGAATCCAAGGGGGGGCTGTGCTGATAAACAATCAGCACAGACCTCCCTTGTCAGGAGAGCAGCCGATCGGCTCTCCTCTACTCGCATCTGTCAGACGTGAGTGAGGAAAAGCCGATCACCTGCTCTTTCTATTTACATCGTGATCAGCCGTGATTGGACACGGCTGATCACGTGGTAAAGAGTCTCCATCAGAGACTCTTTACCTAGATCGGTGTTGCAGGGTGTCAGACTGACACCCCGCAACAACGATCGGCGCGATGCGTGCCCCCTGGGGCACGCAGCGGCTCGATATTCCTGATCACGTCATATGACGTCCGGTCAGGAATATCAAACCACTTTGCCGCCGTCGTTTGGTAATAGGGCGGGCGGCAAGTGGTTAAATGACAATTGCGCTGTCATGCAACACTGTACCCAAACAAAATTTTTATCATCTTGTTCCCACAAATAGAGCTTTCTTTTGGTGGTAATTGATTACCACTGGGGTTTTCATTTTTTTGCACTCCAAATAAAAAAAGACTGAAAATTTTGAAAAGAAAAAAGTTTTTCTTAGTTTCTGTTACAAAACTTTGTAAATAAGTAAGCTTTTTCCTTAACTGATGAGGCTGCACTGACAGCCACTGATGAGGCAGTACTGATTGGCACTGATGAGGTGGCACTGATGCCGAGGCACTTGCACGCATCATTGATGGGCACTGAGAGGCGGTACTGATAAGCAGTACTGGTGGTCACTGATAGGTGGCACTGATATGCAGCAATGATGGGCACTGTTAGGTGGCACTGATGGGCACTCAAAGGCAGCACTGATGGGCACTGATAAATGGCACTGATGGGCATTCATAGGTGGCACTGATGGGTGGCACCGGTGGTTACTTATTAGTGGCAATGATAGGCACTGATGGGCATAGATAGACACTGATGAACAGCACTAATAGGCAGCACTGATCAGGAGGCACTGGCAGGCAATCACTGATGGGTACAGAGTGCCATCCTAATGGGCACTGATTGGCATCCCTGGTGAGCTCACCTGGTGGACTCCAGTGGGCATCCCTGGTGGTCTCCAGTGGGAATCCTCGATGGGTCTGCACTCATAATCAATGCGTTGATTATCAGCGCAGACCTCCCTGTCAGGAGAGCAGCCAATAGGCTCTACTCTACTCACAGAGGTAGACTCCCAAAAGACCTTTTTCTCAAAAGGTTTTATCCTGGCACCAAGCACCGAATAAGTTATCCACTGCTGAAGTACAAGTTGTCTATGCAGAAGGGTATTAGACTGCCGGAGATTCCGACCACTGTGCTCTGAAGGTGGTCTGAATCATCAACATACCACGGCACATTACAATTTGATATAATATTAAAGCAATTTTAACACATAAAACACACACAAAGTTTACTTTTATGAATCCTGTCTGCAAAATAATAATAATATTTGTTCTGCCCCACTTTTATGTAATTTTTCTGTATTGTATTGAACTCTATCAGGTTATTATATTTGAGTAGTATGCTAACATCTAGTGGATTGTGTGGGCTACTACAATTTGTCACTGTACTACTATGTGATTTTGGATTCTCCTTCTGTCCTCACCTCCTGTTTAGTGCTAGTTAGTTCAGTCCTAGCTAGCTCTCCCTGTGTCTTCCATGTTCCCTTAGTCAGTCTTATTGAAGAGTTGGCAGTCTGTGGATGGTGCCAAGTCGGTAGGTGACCATACTGTCTGGACAGCCTGGGTGTATGGAGGTATGTCAATGCATAACGTGGCATCTGAAACAGAACATAATAATAATAATAATGATAAAACACATGGTTTAACTGGGCTTTAAGAAGCTACCCATTAATGTGCAATAAGATTCAGGACAAGGACAAATATAAAAAAAAATCTTAGTGGCTCTGCATTAAATCTGTTAATACTAGTTTCCTCTATTTTTAGTGCAAAACTGGGTTGACTTTTGCGGTGGTATTAGAGGGATTGGAACATCTGTCAGGTTTTAATTGCTGTCTGTGCCCACATTAGGTAGATTCTCTCTCTATTTGTCCTGTTTACTGCTATCATCAAAAGTAAAAGACAATCCCAAATTTTGGGTTGTCACCAGAAGTGTAATAGTGGGGAAATGGGGACACTAGTTCTGCTGACAACTGAATTTTCTGACTTTGGAGGAATTTCCTCTCACTTCCTGTTTTAACTATAGGACAGGAAGTGAAGGGAAATCTCTCCAATGGGCATAAATGTCAAAAAAAGGTGGCAGGGATTATAAATCTCACGTACTCTATACAAAATGAAAAAAGGTTGCCTTTAGTTTTTCTATAATGTTACATGTCATACGTGAAGGAGATACTAAACTTTTTTTAAAAATGAAGTATAGCTGTGTTATATTTAAATCAACAGTGCACCCAACTGGTTTCCTGGTAATATTACATAATAACAGTGTTGGTGCGGTTGAATACACATACGTTCTTCAAGTTCAAACTTGTTTCCGTTTTGGTATTATTGTGGAAGGGAATTCGTTAAATCTGTGAAAACTGTCAGTGAAACCACAACTGGTTTCAAGAATAAATAAGAAAAATACACACTTTACTTAATGCAACAGTGTACCCTGGTGGTTGAATACTGCATAAGTTCATTTTGGTGTGCCTTTTAGGTAACACTGAACTCCACATTTTCTTTTTTTATAAAATAGATGCAAAGTGTTTAAATATATGTAGAAGGTACCTTTTAATTTTCTCTTCCATTGTTTCATCTCTCAGATGCAAACTTTCTTCTGCTGTTCTCAAACTTCCTGTTCTAGGGTGGCTACATTCATTGCCCATGCCCCCCACCTTGTGTATGTGACCATACTAGTCAACCTTTTCTGCTCACCCCTGAAATTGACTACAAATCTACGTACAGATACATTCGGTGCTATGGGAGTTGTAGTACACCTAAAGAAGAGTGACAAGAAATAACAGGCACTGCTCCCTCTACACTGGTAGTAGTGAGGTGTATTAGCGGAGTATCGGGTGCGCACACAGACAAAAAGGAAGCATGAAAACAACGGTAAGAGAATTTATTTTCAAGAAAAATACAGAGCCATTCTATACTCAATATTTTATAATGATTTATGTAAATTGTGCATTTAGTGCCACTTTAACCACTTCCCACCTGGCCAATGTATATGTATGGCCAGGCGGATGCTCTCCAGTTCCAGGAGGATGTCCCTGGATGTCCTCCCGCTCGTGCACCTTACGTTTGCCCCCTGGCGTGGTGGTGTCTGGTGAACACAATGGATCACAGCGCTTCTGGTCAGCCGCTGTGATTGGCCCAAGTACCATGTGATCGCTGTGACCAATCTCAACTTGCTTACTATTGTGATCTCTGTGATTGGCCACAACAATCACATGGTACAGGGCCAATTACAACCTCCCTGTACCACAGTGGTTCTCAACCTCAGTCCTCAAGTACCCCCAACGGGCCATGTTTTGGGAACTTCCCTTAGATAAAATAGCTCTTATCAATACCATGTCATTGATATTGATTTAAAGCAGCTGTGCAAAGTAAAGGAAAACCTGAAAACATGGCCCGTTGGGGGTAATTGAGGACAGAGATTGAGAACCACTGCTGTACCACATGATAGCTGTAGCCAATCACATATATATGTTTTATTTTTTTTACAAACTGTCACCAGTTATATATAATGATATGATAGGCTACTGTATGTTGTGGAGATCTTAACTGACCTAATATATGACTTAAAAGGGAACACAAAGCATGTCAGTCCCCTGTTCAATGTGGATATGGTATGGTAAGTTATGACATAGATGTATAATATGGCCTACTAGCAGGCTGTAGATGGCACGCAGAGGACATCAGTGACCTGGCTAGGATGTATATGATATGGTAAATTATGGTATAGATGTATCATATGGCCTAGTATAAGGCTATAACTTGCACACACAGGATGTCATGACCTTTCCAGGCTCTACATGGTATGACAAATCATGGTATGGATACATTACATGGCCAACCTTTAGGCTGTGCATAACACACAGGATGTCAGTAAACTGTCCAGGGTGTATGTGGCATTGTATATTATGGTACAGATAGATGATATGGTCAAATACCAGACTTTACATGGGGCATACAGGATGTTTGTTACCTGTTCAATATGTATATGGTATGGTATGGTATGACATGCATGGCCTACTAACTGTAAATAGTACTCAGACAGGATGTCAGTGACCTGTCTAAGATGTTTATTGTATGGAAGATTTAGTATGGATACACTCACTGGCCACTTTATTAGGTATACCTGTTCAATTGCTTGGTAACACAAATTGCTAATTAGCCAATCCTATGGCAGCAACTCAATGTATTTAGGCATCAAGACATGGTGAAGAAGACTTGCTGAAGTTCAAACCAAGAATCAGAATGGGGAAGAAAGGAGATTTAAGTGACTTTGAATGTGGCATGGTTGTTGGTGCCAGATGGGCTGGTCTGAATATTTCAAAAACTGCTGCTCTACTGGGATTTTTACACACAACCATCTCTGGGTTTACAGAGAATGGTCCAAAAAAGAGAAAATATCCAGTGAGCAGCAGTTCTGTGGACGAAAATGTCTTGTTGTCCCCATGTTGATGGGAGTCTGCGGGCAGCCACAGTTGTGGGGGTCTGCGGGCAGGGGGCTAATCAGAATCTGGAAGCCCCCTTTAAGAACCCCTACCCATTCACCAAAAAAGTGTCACAAAGTAATAAAAACACACACTGTTTTTGACAATCAACATGGGGACAAAGCACCCACCCCCCCATGTTGAGGGCATGTGGCCTGGTATGGTTCAGCTTGCTTGCCCCCCCCTCTTTCCTGACCTGCCTGGCTGCCTGCTCAGATAAGGGTCAGGTATGGATTTTTGGGGGGACCCCGCACCGTTTTTTTATTTTATTTTGGCATGGGATCCCCTTAAAATTCATACCAGGCCTTTCGGGCCTGGTATGCATTGGGGGGCCCACGCTGTTTTTTTTCAAAATTTTTAATTGTCTGCTTTTTTTTTTCTTACATTCAGCTGTCAGTGGGGAACAGGTGATGAGTCATCGGTTGTTAAGGACGTGGCAGCCAGCTTCCCGGCCCACTCCTTAGCAACCAGCTATTTGTCAAAGAAACAGCCTGGTGATATCGCCAGCTAAACCCTGGTGGTAATTATTGCATGCTTTTTTTACTCTCTGGTCCGTTTGTGATTTGGACTTAAAGTGTTACTAAACCCAGTAATATGAAAATAGTTAATCTTCATAAAAATGTTGCCACTATATACCTTTTTGGCTGATCTGTATACCTGTATACCACTGTCAGTGATAAACTGCACAGTTTCTCCAGTGCTGAGAGTTCAGGTAGGAGGAGATTTCCACTGCAGCCTCTATACACGCCCACATGTGTGATGTCAATATCATGTGACCTGGCTAATTCAGCTTAACAAGGAAATATTCTCTACAGCATAAAAGACACAACTGAGCAAGTGCAGGTCGGCTACCCTGCCTGTGTTAGCTGGCCTTCCCCAGATAGACAGTGCAGGAGGGAAGGATCTATGCATACAGGATAAAACAGCCTTTTTACACAATGCAAAGGATTAAACCCTTAAGTTCCACAGTGAGTATAACAAGTATGCTATGCTGCATATACAGACAGATTTTACTGTTGTGGGTAAATACCGCATAATCTTTTTTTTGTGAATTAGACTTAATTTACCGCATGCAATAATTTATGTAAATTAGTAATATGATACCCTTATCGCATGTGGTTTGAGAATTGACCCGATTGTCTCTGAAAAATATTTAGCGCAGCCATTAATGCAATATAAGCAAACTTATTTTATTCTGTCACATTTTAACATGTAATCATAGTGATTTAGCAATATGCAAAATAGATTAGACACTAGTCACCAATTCTGGCTCACTCGGTAACACGCACCACCATACTGTATAATTCATAGATATGTTTTAGTATACGATTTCATGCAGCATAGCCTATATTACATTTGCAGCTGCTAGCAGTTTCCCATTTTACTTTTCAACACATTTTATTTCAGTTTGAATCTTTACTCTTCTTGGAAAATTTTGATCTTGGAAGGGCTTAGAAAAGTGAAAAGTTCTATATACCTGTACATCTGCATTCTTCTGACAGAGGATATATGGGTATGAATTATTTCTTGAGGATTATAGAACGTAAAATAAATATGATGTCGCTGGAAATTAGATGGTAAAATGGTCTATATATTAGAGTTGAACATACCTATGCTTTATAAATCATGTTCAGAAAAAATAAATGATCTGATTTATTAAAATGTAATGAGAGATGACATGAAATGAAATAAACTTGTGTCAATTTAAACATCCAATCATGGAGATGTTTAAATTTTTCTCGGTATGAATAGATGTTCCATTTCAACACTTCACAGTTTGTAAAATCAGGCCCATTGTGTTCAGTCTAAATCCTCATGAATAGGTTTCCCAAATATTTCAATAACCTTACCAGGATTGTTTAGGCAAAAAGGTACAGGGCCAATGAGAGCTGCTGTGTATCATGTGATCAATGTGACCAGTCACAGCAATCACAAGTAAAAACAGTATTGTGTTGTTTACATATGGGAGCCCCTCCCTCACTCTCACAACAGAATGGAGGGAAGAATGGAGGATTTTTTAACTGCATCCAATCATTACATCCTTCAGCTGCAGCAGAATAGGGATGAGCTTCGAGTTCAAGACGAACTCATGTTCGCCTCGAACATCGGCATTTTAAAAAAAAATTTGGCCGGGGTTCCCCTTAACCACTTCACTACCCGCGTATTGTAATATGACGTCCACAGATGGGATCTCCCATCCTGGGTGGACGTCATATGACGGCCTGGGCTTCCTGGCCGTCTAG
Organism: Aquarana catesbeiana; assembly: GCF_042186555.1. Taxonomy (NCBI): domain Eukaryota; kingdom Metazoa; phylum Chordata; class Amphibia; order Anura; family Ranidae; genus Aquarana; species Aquarana catesbeiana. The sequence goes on along the minus strand of NC_133324.1, from coordinate 341,995,479 downwards.
GGGGTGCGTGCACGCCTCCGGGGGCGCGTGCGCGTGCCCGCCGCGTTGCTCGGGACCCGGTGCGTGTGCCCGGTGGCCGCAATGTCCGCCGGGCACCCGTGATTGCCTGTTAACCGGGCCGGACTGTGGATCTGTGTGTGTAAACACACAGATCCACAGCCTGTCAGTTGAGAGGAGACCGATCTGTGTTCCCAGTACAGAGGAACATTGATCGGTCTCCTCCCCTTGTACGTCCCCGCCCCCTACAGTTAGAATCATTCCCTAGGAAACATATTTAACCCCTTGTGTCCCCCTAGTGGTTAACCCCTTCACTGCCTGTCACATTTATACAGTAATCAATGCAATTTTATAGCACGGATCGCTGTATAAATGTGAATGGTCCCAAAAATGTGTCAAAAGTGTCCGATGTGTCCGCCATAATGTCGTAGTCACGAAAAAAAATCACGATCGATATTACTAGTAAAAAAAATAAATACATTTTTTTTTTTTTAAATGCCATAAATCTATCCCGTATTTTGTAGACGCTATAACTTTTGCGCAAACCAATCAATATACCCTTATTGCGATTTTTTTTTACCAAAAATATGTAGAAGAATAAGTTTTGGCCGAAACTGAGGAAAAATTTTTTTTTAAAAAAAATTGGGATATTTATTATAGCAAAAAGTAAAAAATATTGTGTTTTTTTCAAAATTGTGGCTCTTCTTTTGTTTATAACGCAAAAAATAAAAACCGCATAGGTGATCAAATACCACCAAAAGAAAGCTCTATTTGTGGGTAAAAAAGGAAGTCAATTTTGTTTGGGTAAAACGTCGCACGACCGCGCAATTGTCGTTTAAAATGCAACAGCGCTGAAAACTAAAAATTGGTCTGGGAAGTAGGGGGGTGAAAATGCCCTGTATTGTATCGGTTAATATCCATACCAGACCTGAAAGGCCTGGTATGGAATTTAGGGGGACTCCCCACATCATTTTTTTTTTAAAATTTTGGTTCGGGGTTCCCCTGTGGGGAATTCCCATGCCGTTTTTATCAATGAACTTTTATGTGTATTGTCGGACCGGCAATTCATTAATAGCCGCGAGTAGTTTTATATGACTTTTTTTCCTTTGAAATGTAATTTTGCTGTCCGACTGTTCTAAACACAGGAAGCATGTACCCCTTTACAGGCATACTATAGACACCCCCCAGGTACGAAATTTAAAGGAATATTACACTTCTATTGTTTGACTTTAAGCATTATTAAAATCACTGCTCCCGAAAAAACGCCCATTTTAAAACTTTTTTTTGCATTGATCCATGTCCCCTGGGGCAGGACTCAGGTCCCCAAACACTTTTTATGACAATAACTTGCATATAAGCCTTTAAAATGAGCACTTTTGATTATTCATGTTCGTGTCCCATAGACTTTAACGGTGTTCGCGTGTTCGAACGAATTTTTTGCCTGTTCGCAAGTTCTGGTGCGAACCGAACAGGGGGGTGTTCGGCTCATCCCTACAGCAGAAGAATGAGCTATCAAAGATGGTGGTGGGTTAAAGACCACAATGCTGTGGGATTGTTTTGGGGTGGGGGGGGGATTTAATTTTTTTTTGTTTGTTTTTTTGGGGGGGTTAAAGGGATAATGACAAAATTTGTTGTGGAATTGTTTTTTGGGGTGTTTAAAGTGCAAAGTACTACTGACCACCAATGATGAGGGTGGCAGAGTCTTAAAATACCAATGATCAACAGTGATTTTAAAGACCCGTACACACGATCGGACTTTTTGACAACATGCAAATTAGCTGTTTTGGGGCAACATCCGACCGTGTGTACTCTCCATCGGACAAACTTTTTCTGTTATCATCGGACTTTTGTTGGCTGTGCGAACGGACAAACTTTCCGGCAACAAAAGTCCGATGGAGCAAAGTCCGATCGTGTGTACACAAAAGCATCGGACTTTTGTACAAACTACAGTACGCGGCCGCGAGAATGTTTCCAGCGCGAACCCATCGCGCTGGTTCTCGGCGACAGGGTACTGTACATCTCGCGCTGGCTGCAATAGGAAAAACACATTTTCCTACTGCGGCGAGCGCGAGAGGGAGGGAATTCCCCTCTGGGTGCATACCAGGCCCTTAGGTGGTAGGCGTGGGGGTCCCCCCGAAATCCATACCAGAAACTTATCAGAGCATACAGCCCGGCCGGTCAGGAAAGGGGGTGGGGATGGGCGAGCGCCCCCCCGCTCCTGAGCTGTACCAAGCCGCATGCCCTCAACATGGGGGGTGGGTACTATGGGGGAGGGTGGCGCCCTGCGCCCCCCCAAAGCACCTTGTCCCCATGTTGATGAGGACAAGGGCCTCTTCCCGACAACCCTGGCCATTGGTTGTCGGGGTCTGCGGGCGGGGGGCTTATCGGAATCCGGAAGCCCCCCTTAATAAGGGGGCTCCTAGATCCCAGCCCCCCACCCTATGTGAATGAGTATGGGGTACAGCGTACCCCTACCCATTCACCTAGGGAAAAAAGTGTCAATAAATAAAACACACTACACAGGTTTTAAAATTAATTTATTAGGCAGCTCCGGGGTCTTCTTCCGACTTCAGGGGTCTCTCCGGCGTCTTCTCCCTCTCTCCGGTGTTGTCTCTGCGCTCTCTGGTTCTTCTCTGGTGCCTTCTTCCTTCTGCCGGGCTCCTCCGCTATCTTCTGCTCTTTTACTGCTCTTTTGCTAGCAGAGGAGCCTGGACATCTGGATCGTCTTCTTCCCTCTTGTCTTCCAGAGATGTTGACACGACGCTCTCTCCGGCTGTAATGCTGTCTGTGCGCTCTGCTATAACTTATATAGGCGGTGACCCCGACCCCATGACATCACAGTGCCGGGGCATGCTAGGACTGTGAGGTCATAAGGGGGCGTGGTCATAGGATGACATGTTGGCTGGAAGAGTCCTGTTGTCTGTATGCAAGACAAACTTCTGGCCAACTCCCTTTGTACAAAAATCCAAGGAAAAGTTTGTACAAAGTCCTACCGTGTGTGTGGGGCTTTAGATTTAGTTTTTTTTTTTTTTTTGTTCTTTGGGGGGGGGGGCGGTAAAGTGCCACTGACATTCAATAGTCGTGGATTGCTTTTGGGGTGGTTTAAAGTGTTTTGGGTTTATCCATTTATCCATTGCACATAATGCAATTATATTCTCCAGGGAAATTTCTTCAACTAATAATGGAAAACATGCACTTGGCTTCAGTGAGTGACTATTACAGGCTAAGCACCTTCATTTATTTTTAACCATCTCAATATTAGCAAGTTTCTTCATTTCCAAAAAGTGTGGCAAAACATAGGATCACCTTGGGGTGTCCATTTTCCAAAAAAGGGTAATTTTGGGGGTGTTTTTATTGGCTTGGCATTTTTATTTGATATGTTTTATACTAGAAAGTAAGAGAAACCGTTTTTTTCAAAATGTTCGGCTTTTTTTCCTTTATTAGTACAACATTAAAAACCTAGTGGTGATTACATGACTCCAAAAAAAGAAAACTCTATCAATTAATTTAGGTACAGTATTGCATGACTGAATAATTGTCAGTCAAACTATTACAGCACAAAAAACTGAAAAAAACCTGGACAGGAATGGGGTGCAACATGTCTGTCCTTGAAGTAGTTAGGTTATTCAAGATGCAATCTTTTGAGATAACTTGAATTCCTTCTTTAAGCTTTATACATCCTTGACTAAGGGATCTAATTCATGCTGAATGCTTGAACCCCTAATAACTTAAGTTAACCGATAAAGGGTATGACTTAAACGCTAAACTTTCTACACCGTTATAAGCTTAGTGAATGTATTTATACATTACCTAGACTGTATACTTTTTTTGTAGTATTAGTCAAAGTGGTTCTGAAGGCAAAAGGTGTTTTACTTTAATGCAATCTCTGCTATTCTTCACTAACTATTTCCTCCCCTCCCCCACCAAACACTTACCTGAGCCTGTCAGGGATCCAGCGCTGTTCTACAGTCTTCTCTCCCCTCTCTTCCTCTTCTCACAGGGACTCAGGCTGCAGCAGAGCCATTGGCTCCTGCGGCTGTCAATCAAATGCTGTGAGGAGGGATCAGGGGTGGGGCTGAGCCGCACTGTGTGTGTGTCTATGAAGCACTGTAACAAGGACACACAAAGCTCGGGAGCGAGTGTGCATGTGTGACCCATAGCAAGAGCTTGCTTGCACCCCAGAAAAGGAGGTTCAGTGCTGCTCTGTGCAAAACCATTACACAGAGCAGGTAAGCATGACATCTTTTAATTAAAAAAATCCATACTTTGCAATCACTTTAAACACTTTCACGAGTCCTCTCTTCATTCAGCTTCACTGAGAGCATTGGCTCCTGCTGTTGTCAGTCAAATCCTGTGAGGAGGGAGCGAGGGGCATGTCTATGGATACACACAACTCAACTCGGGAGCAAACCTGCACATGATACACCATAGCACATGACTTGCCATGGAAGCACATGCAGCAAAGGAGGAGCAGACAGTCCCAGGGGGGACCCCAAAAGATAGCAGAAAACAAACACTCTTGCACACAAGTATGTTGATCAGGTGATCTACAGTTCGAAATGGATAATGTCTCAGGCCCTGTAGCCCTCCAGGATGGGGGTATCCTAGCAGTCAAAAGAGGAATAGAAAAAAAGAGGACGCACCAGCCTTGTGCATTATCCTTTAGATGAGTTTATTAAATAGAAATATAAAAACGTATTAAATAGAAATATTTCCCAAGCCGGCTGAGTGACAGACTTAAGCCCACTGTCAGCTGAAAACAGGTCCCAAGAGTGCAGAACTAACTGCACTCCTGTGACCTACAAGAGAAGTAAAGCCAAATAGCTTTGGCCATCCTTCTCCTTTAATAACATGCTTAAGGGGGGTTTTGCTTAAGCGTGTCTGTGCAGGAGCACATCTGTACAATGTGTAGGAGGTAATGCATCAAAAATTAGAAATTTAGAAAAAAAAAGAATAATTTAATTTGCAGTAAATTACATTTTCTTACTGGCTTTTACTATATATTTTTTAATTGGCATGGGGACCCCCCATAAAATATGTATTAGACATTAAGGAGATCCCCATGCAATTATTTATTTAAAAAACTAGAGAAGCCAGGGAAATGTCATCTACAGCAATTCAAATGCCTTTTGCAATTTTTGTCACTTTTGCTGCAGTACATCCTAAAGTAAAAAACTAAAAATATGTGGGACCCCCCCAAAAAAATATAACCAGACCCTTAAAGGAGTTGTAAAGGCAGAAGGTTTTTTTATCTTAATGCATTGTATGCATTAAGATAAAAAACTTTTTGTGTGTAGCAGCCCCTCCCTCAGCTCCCCTAATACTTACCTGAGCCCCAACTCTCTCCAGTGAGGTCCACAAATGTGTAAGCCATTCAGGACACTCCTCCTTATTGGCTGAGGCACAGCGGCGCCATTGGCTCCCACGGCTGTCAACCAAAGTCAGTTAGCCAATCAGGGGAGAGAGGGGGCGGGGCCGGGTCGGGGCTCCGTGTCTGAATGGACACATGGAGCTGTGACTTGGCTCCAGTGTTCCCATAGGAAGCTGCTGACTGTGGGGGACACTCGATAGGAGGAAGGGTCCAGGAGCAGTGAAGAGGGACCCGAGAAGAGGAGGATCTGGGCTTCTCTATGCAAAACCAACTGCACAGAGGAGGTAAGTTTAACGTGTTTTTTTTTTTTAAACAAGACTTTACAATCACTTTAATCTGAGCATGCAGCCTGGCAGGCCAGGAAAGGAAAAGGCAGCCATGTGCCCTCCCCACTCCTGAGCTATACCATGACACATACCTTTTGTGAGTGTGCCTTATCCCCATGTTTTTGTTGATTGGAATCTGGAAGCCCCCTTTAAAATAAGCGGGCCCCCAGATACCAAGTTTTTCCCTACATCAATAAGTAAGGCTACTTTCAGACTGGGGCGGGTGGGCATCAGCGGTAAAGCAGTGCTACTTTTAGCGCAGCTTTACCGTTGTTTTAGTGGCGCTATTCGGCTGCTAGTGGGGCGGTTTTAACCCCTGCTAGCGGCCGAAAAAGGGTTAAAAACGCTTGCATAGCAGTTTTCAATGGGCAGGGCTACAGCGCTGCAAAGATGCGGCTTGCAGGACTTTTTTTACCGTCCTGCAAGCGCACCGATCCAGTGTGAAAGCCCTCAGGTTTTCACACTGGAAACACAAGAGAGGCTCTTTACAGGCGCTATACAGGCGCTATTTTTAGCGCTGTAGCGCCTGTAAAGCGCCTCAGTGTGAAAGTAGCTTAAGGGTTACATTGTACTCCTGTTTACTTACTCACAAAAAAACAATGAATACTACTTAAACACACACACACACACCTTGGAAAAAGCCTCGTACACACGATCGGTTTTTCCAACGGGAAATGTGTGATGACAGACTGTAGGCGGAAAATCCGACTGCCATTAATGTCTGTGTGTTGAGTTATTTAGAGGGGACAGCAAATTTACACTGTTATACAAGCTGTACTCTCACTACTTTACATTGTAGCAAAGTGTAATTTCTTCAGTGTTGTAACATGAAAAGAAGAAAATATTTACAAAAATGTGAGGGGTGTACTCAGTTCTGGAAGATCCTGTATGTTGGTGTCCCTTGTCAATTTTACACTACCTACTCCCAAACTGTCATTTGAAGTAAAACACATAGCCAAGTATTATTCTCCACGATTTTTTTATTGTGCATTAAAAAAATTTAAAAAATAAAATTAGACATGCTATCTGCCAATAGAACTTAACCAAAAAGTGCATTCTATGCATCCAAAAATATAGAAAATATAACAAATCAAATCATTATTCAACCAAAAAATAATGTCAAAGCAATAACTCCAAGGCCAATAATAAATAACACATTATCTCCTCTGATTCCGCAACATGGCTGGTTGACGAACGGCCGTTCAGAAAGTAACTGAAAAGCGCAAAATGAAAAGTGCTAAATGAAAAGCGCGAATCAACACTCACCAAACTTCAACTAACATGAAATTAGCAGAAGGAGCACAAAGAGTGGCGCTAAAGAGCTGAAAAACAATGTAGTATGTCACTACATTCATATTTGTTGACCGACAATTCCTTGCTGTTTGTATGCAAGACAAGTTGGGGCCAACACCCTTCGGACAAAAGTCCACGGTTTTGTTGGCCAACAATCCGATCATGTGTATGAGGATTTAGACGTGCCTCTGAAAAGCAATCAGCAAAAAATTGCATTCCAGAAGCATTTGACAGGCAGTTAGGAGGCAAAATGTTGCCACCCCACCACCTATTTTAAGTTTGTAAATGCTGAACCACCGCACTGCAACTATGTGCATTACAACTGGTTGCGGCACAGCCCCAATCACTTAAAACAATGGTACTGCCCACTGAAAAGGGGATTGACTGCCACTTTTTACTGAAACCCCCCCCCCCAAACAAAAATATAAACAAGGTATAATAGTTACTTTTTAATACTTCCTGCAGAGCTTTTTAGAATTGTTACATTGTATCTCTTGTTACAAAGATGCATGCATTTCCTTCACTTTTCAGCTACATCTATGTGGTATATTACTACTGCCCATAATAACATAAACATTTGTTTTTACCTAATTCGCACAGAACAAATGTACTGTACATGCAAATTCAGGGGATGAATGGCTATGCAGATTTTTTACAAGTAGACCCCTAAGAATAAGAAATTCTGCTTGAGAGAAGAAATACTAGATGAGTGACAGTGTTATACATATTGATTTAGATTTGTGATTAGCTGTATTAAGATGGATAAATGTTTATAGGCAATTAAAAAATTGACTAGTATTTCCATAAATGAAAGGCAAACCAGGAAGAAGTACATGGGTAAATGAAGACAATAATTGGTGCATATTATAAAAATGATAAATACATTTCAAGCTAAAATAACAAGGTGGACTGGGATTAATATTATAAATAGAAATCCCTGGAATTAATTATCTCAGTGGAATCCCTTTATGATATATTCACCATGTAATCAAATATCTCAATACAACCGTGGGTTTTCTTTTAGACAATCATACTTAAATAAATTAGTAATTGCTGAATATGTAATCCCTATTTACTAAAATCCCTTAAGAACAATCTTCTTAAAATAAAAATACTGAGCTACAGAGAATATATTTTTATACATTCTAATTTAAAGTTTTCATATTCAGGCTCACTCTATACAATATGGTTAATCATTTACTGCAGTTTGCTAAAATAAAAAAATGAATTCTTGATATTTTTCTTGGTATAATCCCCTCTGTTATATTACAGTATGTGAAAATATATTGCTAAATATAAACTCGCGCTGATGGGAACAACTAAATGGTAATAAAATACAGCTGCTGTAGACAAGGTGCTAATCACTTGAAAAAATGTGGATACAAAATACAGCGCTTATAGTATACAATATAAGTGAAAACAACAAAAAAAGTCCAAATAGAAATGTGACACCCCCTTTTACATCCCCACTCACCAGAACAGGACGACCTCCAGCTTTGCAGTCCAGGGGTCACTTCAGGCTAGTAAATGGTATTCCACACACGTGAATTGGTGTCAAAATATCAAATGATAGATCGGTGTAGATTTCCACTCAGAGGTTCTCAGCAGGATATGCAGGTACCCAGAAATAAAAAGAGGAAGGACTAATAGGGAATTACTGTTATAAAAGTAGATTTATTGCGCATAGGGATCGGTACTTACAAAAAGACGATTAAAAACAGGCATGGAAATAGAGCTATGAATACAAGAAGCAGCCGTTCCACAGACCGGAAGTGACGTTAATGGAAACAGGAAAGGATGTCAATGCATTTCGCCCTCCCTCAGGGCGTCATCAAGGACCTCATTTCCTGCTGATAATGCCATTCTTAAATACTAGGAGAGAGAGAGAAACTCCCCTACTAGGAACCAATCAGAATGGCATTGCGGCCAGCTTGTTGGTTAGAAAAAAATTGTCGCTACCATGGGTGGAGCAAAGTCCATAGGAGAGACAAGGTCGCCATGGACTTGGTTAGAAAAAAACAAACTTAGAAAAAACTTTGACGTCAATTCAGGTGACTAAGTGAAAATGGTGCCAAATATGAAAATACAAAAATACCTAAACAAAACACATGAAATGAATGAAAATAAAAATAAAAATAATGAAAAAAAAAAAATAAAAATAGGATAGAAAATAAATAAAAATAAAATTAAAAAATAAGAGTAAAAAAAAAAAAAAATAAAAAAAAAAAAATAAAAATAAATGAAAATACAAATAAAAATAAAATTAAAAATAAAAATAACAGTTGGACAGTTTCTGCAGCCGTTGGCTCAGAGTTGTCCTGCATATCTTAAAGATAGTAGGAACCTCATGGAATTGTTACAACAAGTAGAGGTCAATGAAGGTGACATACTGGCCAGCATTGATGTCAATTCTCTATATACCAATATCCAACAGAAACATGCTGTTGAAGCCATGGTATGGGCGCTAAACAGCACGAAGATGAAAAACAAACAAAAAAGATTTTTTGCTTTAGATCTGGTCATGAGGCATAATTTCTTCTGGCATAACAAGCAGTTTTATAGGCAAAAGAGAGGGGTAGCAATGGGGGCCAAGTACGCCCCCTCAGTTGCCAATTTGTTCATGAGTTACTGGGGAAAAGATGCCATCTTTAGTAGTAACTTCCCTCAGCTTAAGTTTTACAAGCGTTATATTGATGACATCATTATTGTTTGGGCAGGATCAAATGAGTCTTTTTTATGTTTTTTTGTCAAAAATTGGTGAGAATAGATTTGGTATTTCCTTCTCATCAACTTCTGACATTCAAAGCATTAATTTTTTGGATTTAGTCATCTTCAAAGAGAACCATCAACTGTCCACAAAAACCTATTTCAAGGAAGTGGACAGAAATGGCTACATTCCGCTAGGAAGCTGTCACCACCCCCAATGGCTTAGCACAATTCCTAAAAAACAATTTTTGAGGGTTAGGCAGGATTGTGGCAGAATCGAGGATTTCGACCTACAGGCTAGGGTTGTGTTTGATCTTTTTTTGGAAAAAGGATATTCCCCTTGTGAGTTAAATAAGACTTTGGCAGTTGTAAGAAGTACTAATAGAGACGTTCTGTTTAAAAGTGGTGGATGATAGAGACTTTGGCATTTCATTTATGACAGGTTTTACCCATCAGTACAAACAGGTAGAAAAAATTATTCGTAAATATCGGTACCTTCTGTTGAAGGATAATGATCTTGCTAAGGTAACAAACCACAGTTTATCTACACCAAACCCCCCACTTTACGTTTGAGACTAGCACCCAACGTTGTTGATCCGCCTAAGAAAACATGTACCTTTTTGGATCTGGTAGTTTTTCTTAGCTGTGGGAGATGTGTGATGTGCAAAACACCCAAACATAGGGTAAGGAAAACTTTGAACTTCACTTTACACTCCTCAGGCGAGTCTTTTAAAATCAACAAAATTCATCACATGTGGCACAACCCATGTCATTTACCTCTTGTCCTGTCCCTGCAGTCTTCAATACGTAGGCAGGACAACTAGGGCATTGGGAGTCAGATTACATGAACATGTCAATATAATTAAAAAGGGTTTTAAACATCATAGTTTATCCAATCATTTTAGGTTGGTCCATGATAAGGACCCAAGTGGGCTCACCTTCTGTGGTTTTGACAGAATTGAAGGGCATTGGAGAGGGGGTAATCTTAAAAGAGCCATTTCTCGCAATGAAACCCAGTGGATCCATCGTTTAAGAACTATGAGCCCTCAGGGGTTAAATATCGAACTAGACCTGAACTGTTTGTTGTCCAATTTTTAGCATGGGAGGTTTAGTGCTGTTGTTTTGTTAAGGAATGTTTTTTAGTTTTTTACTCACTGTTTTTTTTTTTTTGGTATGTATTTATTTTGACTTTTATTTTTTATTTTTCATCATTATTTTTAGTATTATTTATATATTTTTTTAATTTTTTATCTAATTTTCCATTGTATTTTTCATTTTATTTTTATTTTCATTTATTTTTATTTTCTTTTTCTTTTTTCTTTTTCTTTTTACTCTTATTTTTTAATTTTATTTTTATTTATTTTCTATCCTATTTTTATTTTTATTTATTTTTTATTTTATTTTCATTATTTTTATTTTTATTTTCATTCATTTCATGTGTTTTGTTTAGGTATTTTTGTATTTTCATATTTAGCACCATTTTCACGTTGTCACCTAAATTAACGTCTAAGTTTTTTCTAAGTTTGTTTTTTTCTAACCAGGTCCATGGCGACCTTGTTTCTCCTATGGACTTTGCTCCACCCATGGTAGCGACAGTTTTTTTCTAACCAACAAGATGGCCGCAATGCCATTCTGATTGGTTCTTAGTAGGGGAGTTTCTCTCTTTCCTAGTATTTAAGAATGGCATTATCAGCAGGAAATGAGGTCCTTGATGACACCCTGAGGGAGGGCGAAATGCATTGACATAATTTCCTGTCTCGATTGACGTCACTTCCGGTCCGTGGAACACACGCTATGAACGTCTGCTTCCTGTATTCACAGCTCTATTTTTTTTGTGCCGATCCATATGTGCAATAAATCAACTTTTATAACAGTACTTCACTATTAGTCCTTCCTCTTTTTATTTCTGAGTGCCTGCATATCCTGCTGAGAACCTCTGAGTGGAAATCTACACCGATCTATCATCTGATGTTTTGACACCAATTCACATGTATGGAATACCATTTACAAGCCTGAAGTGACCCCTGGACTGCAAAGCTGGGGGTCGTCCTGTTCTGGTGAATGGGGATGCAAAAGGGGGTGTAACTGTACTCCTGCAAGTTTGTGAAACATTTTTTTGCACCTACTTCATTGTGGACTTACACTTCTGTTACATTCATTTGGATTTCTATTTGGACTTTTTTTGTTGTTTTCACTTATATTGTATACTATGAGTGCTGTATTTTGTATCCACATATTACAGTATGTGCCCCAGTGCATGTTGTTTATCAAAAATATGCCGCTTTATACCTAATTTCAGAGTCCCGCTCAGCACTCATGTGACCACCCACAGCTCTCCTCCCGGCTGACGTCAGCCATGTATTCTCAGCCCTACCCACTGCAGCTGTCGGGTGGGGGAAAACAGCCATGGGCGGTCACGTGAGCATCACTCTGAAATTAGGTTTGAAGCAGCATATTTTTGATAAACATGCACTGGGGCACATACTGTAATATAACAGAGGGGATTGTAGGAAGAAGAGAAGTGGCTTTACAAACACTTTAAAGACTTACGGACCGCCCGCCGTCATTTTACGTCATTACTTTGAAGAGGAATATTGTTGTTATGGCAGAAGCTAGCTGCCATAAACCCGGTATCCTCTTCTTTAGCGGGCAGTCCTCTTTCAGATAAAAGTGGTCTCTGTGGCAGATTCGCCGCAAGATCACTTTTATCGGCGGCGGGAGAGGGTCCACCCCCCTCCCACCACGCTCCGGTGCCCTCTGCCGCTTACCAGAGCCGTCGGTCGCGCCGGAGGCGATCGCGTCCTCTTGCTGGCTTGGTATGGAGACGAGTGAGGGGAGTTTTTTTATTGCATTTTAGTGTAAATATGAGATCTGAGGTCTTTTTGACCCCAGATCTCATATTTAAGAGGTCCTGTCATGCTTTTTTCTATTACAAGGGATTTTACATTCCTTGTAATAGGAATAAAAGTGACACAATTTTTTAAAAGAACAGTGTAAAAATAAAAAATAAAAGGTAAAATAAATAAGAAAAAAAACATTTTTTTAAACGCGCCCCATCCCGCCGAGCTCGCGTGCAGAAGCAAACTCATATGTAAGTAGCGCCCGCATATGATAACTCAAAACATGCAACCTGTAGATTTTTTTAAACGTCGCCTATAGAGATTTTTAAGGGTAAAAGTTTGTCGCCATTCCACAAGCGGGCACAATTTTGAAGCATGACATGTTGGGTATTAATTTACTCAGCGTAACATTATCTTTCACAATATAAAAAAAATTGGGCTAACTTTACTGTTGTCTTATTTTTTAATTCAGAAAAGTGTATTTTTTCCCAAAAAAGTGTGCTTGTAAGACCGCTGTGCAAATATGGTGTGACAGAAAGTATAGCAACAACCGCCATTTTATTCTCTAGGGTGTTAGAAAAAAATATATAATGTTTGTGAGTTCTAAGTAATTTTCTAGCAAAAAAAACAGTTTTTAACTTGTAAACATCAAATCTCAGAAAGAGGCTCGGTCCTTAAGTGGTTAAGGAGGCAGTTGGTACTGACTCCTACCACTTTTCTTAGCAATCAGTGAAGTCACCCAGCCCTGGTCATGTAAACAAAAAGGAAGGGATAGTGCTGACAGCATTAACTAAATATGGCTATATTTGGGCAATAACAGTGATCAAATATGGCCATGGCCATATTTTTGGACAATTACATCGCTAGGTATACACAGCCCCTTTGTTTACATTAAGCAGTAAGGACCACAATTGTAATTTGCAGTGACTGTAGTGACAAGATCAAACATGTCTATCAGTCGGCAGGATTTTCTTTCAGTCAATGATTGTCGTTTATTGACTTGGATCTGCAGTACTGGGCCATGTGATTGATGATAAATTTACGGTATATCATGGGACTTTTTGAGGGGTTTATTTTTTAATAAAGGACTTTCTGTAAAATGTGCTATCTTCACTTTTTTTGTAAATGAGTGGGAGTACAATGTACCCCTTACTCATTCACACGAGTAAGGTACCCTCTCCATGTTAAAGACATATAGCCTGGTATAGTTGTTCTGGAGGGGGAAGATAAATGCTCAGCCAGTTAGAATGTATACTCGGACCAGCGTTTAGTATATACTTTTTTCCTTTTAACTCAGAAAGCTAATTTATTTTTTGAGAAAAAGTTCAAGATAGCAATCCAGAACAGCCAGTTCCCATTACAAAGTACAAATACACTTGGCAAGAATGTATATATATATATATATATATATATATATATATATATATATATATATATATGATATAAAACAGTAGCCCAGTCAGAAAATAGGGAAATATATGGTTATATGCAACCTCATAATAAGATCCTATCAACAATGAGATAAGCATCTCACACATGTGTTTTACCTACTCAAGGGGGATCAGCAGTGGTGGTGGCTGGTTACTGCTCTTCTGATCACAAGATCTATCTGTGGTCTATTCAGCCTTTTGTAAGAAAGCCTGTTGTCTTTTGCAAATATATCGCAATTCGTATATACAATGAAGTTAAAGTTACATTTTGGCGAATGATAGGGGCATAAGTAGCAAACCTCCTCAGGTCACCCTGTGAGGAAATTTACTTGGATTATTAGCTTGGGTGTCTGCTGTCAAATTCATCTTTGGTGGTGTTCAAGCAAGTGCCACAAATATGTAAACCTTCTAAAAAATGTATTTCACTTAAGACCATGCAGGTAAAATTCAAGAGTGGGGGGAGAGGCCACATCTTATCAGTCTGTAGTCACTATACCATATTGGAACTGGATAATGGAGACTCAAATGGTTGACTCCTAAGCAGTCAAATGAAGACTCCAAAGCTCACAAAATATTGACAAAGTAATTTTAAAATTTTTGATGCACTTTTACTATTTTTAATTTGTTAATTCAAATTTTCAATAGATCTTTATTGTTTCGCTACTCAAAAAATGTAATGCCAAAAACATGCCAAGCAATCAGACAATGAATCAGTATATAACTGCATGGGATTTAAGTACATCAAGAAGAGATTGAAAAGAATGTTGAATACCATAACATATTGTAAAGAACAAATGACAGTATATCTCAAACATAGGGGTTGATTTACTAACACTGGAGAGGGCAAAATCTGGTGCAGCTGTGCATGATAGTCAACTAGCTTCTAATTTCAGCTTGTTCAATTAAGCGTTGCACCATATTTTGCATTCTCAAGTTTTAGTAAATCAACCCTATAGTGTTGACCAGTGCCCAGGTTGAACAAAATTGAGTTAACAAATACAATACAAGGGCAATAGGGAAGAGAAGATTCCAGCAATTAATACTCTATATGATACAAAGAGGATGGGTAAGCCAATGATGCCATGAGAGGTAAGAGTTATGCTAAAAATAGTTTTTGAACGCAAAAATATGCATTCAATAGAGTATTGCAGATTAACTCCTGGTTGGGTAGAGGAATTCTAATTACATGCTACAGTACTGTATATGGTGTTTTCATGTAAAAATAATAATGTATAATTAGGATTGCACTCTGCACCATTCTCCCCACTTCTCCAAATACAACTATTACCCTCAATAAAAGGACACAACACAATAATGTTGGCATAAATTGGCTGCAGCATTTTTATTGATTTTAATACAATTACATTTTAAACAGTAATAGATCATACACATCAAATAGAAAATTACCACTCCACTATTGCTTAGTCATAAGGACTCAAGCAAATTAAATAACTTCAAATTATAAAAAAAGTCCCCCTTTGATCCAAAGGTGACAAACCACATAAAGTACTTGCAACTCGCTCCTTTGCTGCCACTGACCAATATCAAGAATGCTTG
Organism: Aquarana catesbeiana; assembly: GCF_042186555.1. Classification (NCBI taxonomy): domain Eukaryota; kingdom Metazoa; phylum Chordata; class Amphibia; order Anura; family Ranidae; genus Aquarana; species Aquarana catesbeiana. The sequence continues at coordinate 341,979,959 of NC_133324.1, read as the reverse complement.
GGCAGTGAGGTATATACTGACCTCCACTGCTTCCAGAAAATTCTATCACACCCCACTGGACACCTTTTACCTGTCCTAATACTGTTTAATACAAACGATTTTGGTTACAAGAAACCCAAGGAAAAGGCAGAGGCAAAACCCATGCAAGTGTGCACAAATTAATTGTGCACCTTTTACATTTGGAAGGCAGGGGGAAGTCAGTTATGTTGAGATGGAGAATAGCTAATCCCATTTTTCCAAATTTTTTAACACAGGAGGTTTGTGAGTTACCACATGTTTAGGTCCAGTTCGGGTGCAAATTCAGGCAAAAATTCGGACCTGAATCGCACCTGAACTGGTGAAAAGACACTTACCGAACCCCAGGCATGAAAGGGGTCTAAGGAATAGTTCAGCACTTGGAGTATGCAGTATTTTGTTTGTATGCCTTGAATATCCACCTCTTTTTCCAAAAGTCTGTGACTAATTGTTTCAGGGCTTGTTTTAAATGTGTGTGTGATTTTATGGATGTGGATAAAAATGAGGATGTGGTTTTGTGAGCATTGTTAGACATGGACGTGGTCAATAGGGTGTCCCTGGATTGTATGTTGAAAACCAGTAATATACCCAAAAACAAAAATGTAATATATTGCAGCTTAGCAGACCTTAGATGTGGTGACTGCATTTTTTTTCTTAGTTTTTTCTTTATTTTAGCCTGGTGATCTAGTCAGTAACACATTTCCTTTAGCTGGCCATATATGGATAAAATGCTAGCAATTCAGCAGGGATTGGCCAACGTTTTGTTTTTGTTTTTTTCACTTTTGAATATAATTCTTTGTTCAAAATTTTCTTTTTTTTCCTGCAATTATATACAGAACATATGAACAATACAAAACATTAACAAGAAAGAGAATAAATAAAACTATATTAAAGTAGAGAACAAATCTCACAATCCAACCTCTGAATAAAACACATAAACCTGCGGCATCTCATATTAAGGTCATACAATAATGCCTCATTTCCACTGAGCAGATCGGTTCGGGTCGGTACAGTTTGAATGGCCTAGAATGGTCCGGTCTATTCTGGTGAGCATTTCCACTGCAAGTGGGACCACAAGGGGCCATACAGGGTTTAGAAAAAAATGCCTCAGTATAGCACAGCAGAGGGTTTTCTGTCAGCCAATCAGTGGAATGTATCGTAGCTCCGCCCTAACTGAACCGTTCCATTTTCTATGGCCCCACATCTGAAGCAGGACCCTGAATGGAGTGGTACGGTTCGGTTGTATGGGCCGCTTTTATAATGGAAACACCCAAAATAGCGTACCGAACCGAACCGATCCGCTCAGTGGAAATGAGGCATTAGAATTTTAAAGCCACAAAATATGCCTAGTAATAAATATTACTATAATTATTATTAACCTGGATTGCACTCCTTCCATATCGTCATGCCTATCCTTCTCTACCTTAAAAAAAAAAAAATTAAAAAAGGAAAAACAAACATTGAATATCTTAAGGACTTCTCAGCCTCTGACCCCCTCCCCCCCTTCCCCCCCCAGACCACCTCATCTTACTTGGTGACTTAAACAAAAAAGCAATCGACATACTGAGGTGTACAAGTAAAGGTCGTCCATGGCCGCCAGGTTTCCCTACATTCCTCCTCTCTACCATGGAATAAGGCTGTCATGTTCTCCATTATCCTAATTTCATCTGTTCTGGAGAACCAATGTTGCACTAGTGGTGTAGAAGTAGATTTCCATAGGTCTGAGATACATACCCGAGCAGCATTCAACGTATGTGCTACCAGTGACTTTTTTGGCCAACGTTTTATCCATGTATAAGCACTGTGGTTGTACAGAAGTTGATCTGCCAATCAACTTCTGTACAACCACCCTGTCGATTGTCCAGCTCAATCATTGTGGTAGGCTATAGCCGGATGTGCTGCTCAGTGTATTCTGATGACGAGGAAGTCTCCCTGCTTTCAGAATTTAATTAATCAGTGGGAGGATTTCCCCATCCACATGGATTGTGTGGATTTGGGAATCAAGTCAGCTTTTTTTTTGTTCAACCTGCTGATTGAATGATAAAAAAACTGACTCATGTATGGGCTGCTTAAGGGTAGCTCCTCTATCTATGGAGGAGCAACTAAGCCGTACTTGGACATCAGCACTGTCTGGGGAGTATAGAGTTAGATGGACTTTACATAAGCAACTAACAAATTAAAACATATGTTTACTATTAGTAACATGTTACACGTTATAGCCGTACTTAGTGTGTAACATGTAACATGTTAATGTGCACCTCTCCCTGCAGTCCCCGATCCTCCCCCTGACAGCAGGTGGGGGATCCTCTCCCCACACCCATAGTCACAATTTAAAAACAGGGCAGCTGGACTCACAAAGTCCCATCTGCCACCATAAGAGGACAGCTTGTAATTGTCAAGTCGGTAGATCGACGTCTGTACAACCACTGTCCACTCCTCATACATGGATAGAAATTTTCCAGTCCCTACTTAACCTTTAACACCTAAATCCAGCTAACACTTTTGTTTATTTTATTTTATTTTTGATTTAAGAATGCAGGTAACAAAAAAGTGGCTGCAACATTTGGCCTGTAAGACAATATGAAAAAAGAAAACGCACAGTTTGTTAGCATAGTTGGAGAATGAAATAACAATGCTGAGGATAAAGGTGAATATCAAAAGGGAAAAAATATTTAGATGGATGGAGATCAGTTTAACAACTAGTGGGTGAAAGGAAAGGGGGGAGGCCTCAGCTATCTAGATAAAAGTATGATTTGATTTAAGTGGAGGATGTCAATTGGGACATCTTTGGTTAACGGTCTAGTTTAATACAGTACTTATTGGGAGTGTTGGAAACATTGCACTAAAGATGGTTGAGTAGTTATGGGTAATGTGAGAATGAAAGTTTTGTTTTACAGGTAAGTCTTTCATAATGTCTAGCATGCATACTAGCACATCATGACATTCCATTGCAGGGGGATCAGAAGGTGATTTTTTAAATTTTGATTTATTACCACTTTAACGTTAGCTGCACACTGCATCATAGAAGTAATTTTTTATTTCACATTTAGTACCACCTTAACCTAATCATCTTGATATTTGTAGTGTTGTGAATCTGAAACAAAACAATAGATTTGATTGTAGTGATCATTAACAAAATAAAGATTCCTTACCTTGGTTCACGGTAATACCTCTTTTAATCACTAAACGATATCCTTATTCTTTAAAAATAATCTACACTGAGCAAAATTATAAACGCAACACTTTTATGTATGCCCCTATTTATCATGAGCTGAACTGAAAGATCTACAACTTTTTTCTATGTACACAAAAGGCCTATTTCTCTCAAATATTGTTCACAAATCTGTCTAAATCTGTGTTACATAGTTACATAGTTACCCTCAAGGAGCCCACAGTCCAAGGTCCCCAACTCACATTTATATACTAGGGCCAATTTTTTTTGAACAGAAGCCAATTAACCTACCAGCGTGTCTTTGGAGTGTGGGGGGGGAAACCGGAGTACCTGGAGGAAACCCACGCAGGCACAGGGAGAACATGCAAACTCCAGGCAGGTAGTGTCATGGTTGGGATTTGAACCAGCGACCCTTTTTACTGCTAGGCGAGAGTGCTAACCACTACACCACTGTGCTGCCCACAGTGTTAGTGAGCACTTCTCCTTTGCCGAGATAATCCTTCAACCTCACAGGTGTGGCATATCAAGATGCTGATAAGACAGCATGATTATTGAACAAGTGTGCCTTAGGCTGGCTACAATAAAAGGCCACTCTAATATGTGCAATTTTACTGTATTGGGGGGGTCCAGGGGGCCCGAAAACCAGTCAGTATCTGGTGTGACCACCATTTGCCTCACACAGTGCAGCACATCTCCTTCGCATAGAGTTGATCAGGTTATTGATTGTGGCCTGTGGAATGTTGGTCTGTTCCTCTTCAATGGCTGTGCAAAGTTGCTGGATATTGGCAGGAACTGGAACACGCTGTTGTTTACGTCGATCCAGAGCATCCCAAACATGCTCAATGGGTGACCTGTCCGGTGAGTATGCTAGCCATGCAAGAACTGGGATGTTTTCAGCTTCCAGGAATTTTGTACAGGTCCTTGCAATGTAGGGCCATGCATTATGCTGCAATATGAGATGATTGTCGTGGATGAATGGCACAGCAATGGGCCTCAGGATCTCATCACGGCACCTGTGTTCGTTGTCCATAGCATACGCCTGCCCATACCATAACCCCACCGCCACCATGGGCCACTCCATCCACAACATTGACATCAGCAAACTGCTCACCCACACGACGCCATACACACTGTCTGCCATCTGCCCTGTACAGTCAAAACATGGGATTCCATGAGAACACCTCTCCAAAGTGCCAGACACCATCGAATGTGAGCATTTGCCCACTCAAGTCGGTTACGGCGTCAAACTGCAGTCAAGGAATAAAAATACCCCCACAAAAGGTTAATGGGACTTTAACGGCAACTGAGTAATAAAAAACAATTTTATTCTATGCAAAATAGAAAAATACAAAATGACAAATAGATATATGCATGAAGTGATGTATATAACAGTGGAAAGCTAAAAAATATACTGGTATGCAATAGTGGAGATACTTGTGAGGTCTTCCACGCAGGCCTACGCGTTTTGGGACTGAGCAGAACGTCCCTTCATCAGGGGCAACTTGTGGGAAGAATCACACCAAGCATATCAGTATTGGAATCTCATTGCCAAAATCCCGGTGGCGACTACGTCAAAAAAACACCCCCAGATCCAAAAGGAAGCCGAGGTGTATGGCTGGCCCCACCTTGTCCACACTGGCCCACCCACGCGACACCAAAACAGCAGAGCTCACCCGAGAGAATAATATCCCAAATAAGGGCCAGGGTGTATATCTCAATGGAAGCAAGAGCCCAAGGATACCAAGGGGAGAGGTGAAAGGGACGGGAAAGGACGAGGATGTGTGGTACAGTATGGCAATAGGTAGCTCCAATTAGTGTGCTTCAAACGTTTTCTTTCCCACAAGCAGAGTATAGTGCTATTAGGTACCTAGCACAATATTCGTCCCTTCATCCAGCCAGCCGCCATCCGGAGCAATGACAGATATATATGATATATATTAATAAAAATTGTTTTTTTATTTTTTATTACTCAGCCGTTGCCGTTAAAGTCCCATTAACCTTTTGTGGGGGGATTTTTATTCCTTAGCTTCAGGGATGGTGGCAACCTTTATGATATAGCTGGATGGTAATTTCTCTTTTACTATTCAAACTGCAGTCAGGTCGAGACCCCGATGAGGACGACGAGCATGGAGCTTCCCTGAGATGGTTTCTGATAGTTTGTGCAGAAATTCTTTGGTTATGCAAACCGATTGTTGCAGCAACTGTCCAGGTGGCTGGTCTCAGACGATCTTGGAGGTGAAGATGCTGGATGTGAAGGTCCTGGGCTGGTGTGGTTACATGTGGTCTGCGGTTGTGAGGTCGGTTGGATGTACTGCCAAATTCTCTGAAACGCCTTTGGAGACGGCTTATGGTAGAGAAATGAACATTCAATTCATGGGCAACAGCTCTGGTGGACATTCCTGCAGTCAGCATGCCAATTGCACACTCCCTCAAAACTTGCGACATCTATGGTGTTGTGCTGTGTGATAAAACTGCACATTTTAGAATGGCTTTTTATTGTGGCCAGCCTAAGGCAGACCTGTGCAATAATCATGCTGTCTAATCAGCATCCTGATATGCCACACCTATGAGGTGGATGGATTATCTCGGCAAAGGAGCTGTGCTCACTAACACAGATTTAGACAGATTTGTGAACAATATTTGAGAGAAATAGGCCTTTTGTGTACATAGAAAAAGTCGTAGATCTTTCAGTTCAGCTCATGATAAATAGAGGCAAACACAAAAGTGTTGTGTTTATAATTTTGCTCAGTGTATATACATCTGCTATTTAATGGCCCTGTAATCTACTTTTCATAAAATTGTTTCATACTGTATTTTTCTGCCTACTTGTAACGTCCTTAGTCACCTTCCAAAAATCTCTCTTTTCCCCATTTTTCCCCCCTTTGTTTGGAACAAGGAGTGGACTACAAATCACAGTTCATAGTCCCTAGTCCATATTGGGAGCAAGCAAGAGATGGTGTCTACATTCCTACATACAATGGGACAATAGAGAGCAAACATAGCCACCCTCTAACCAGAAGTTGAATCACAGCAGCAAAAAAATAAAAAAAGCATGTAGAGATTTGAGGAATGCTGAGAGCAACACACACAAGGCACTTTTGAGTTTCTCTAGTAATTCATACCTGAACAGAATCTTTATTCATCCCAGAGTTTAGTGTCACTTTAAGAATTTGTATCCCAGTCTTCTGTGCCCACAAAGAACATGACTGTTGCCTGTATATGCTGTATATTCAGTATATAATATGTTTATAAGCAAGTGATATCATGTACTGTATTCATATTGTACTTTCAGACGAAGACTGTACTGATTAACCACTTCAGCCCCAGAAGGATTTACCCCCTTCCTGACCAGAGCACTTTTTGCGATACAGCACTGCTTCGCTTTAACAGACAATTGCGCGGTAGATGCGAAGTTGCACCCAAATTGACGTCCTTTTTTCCCTACAAACAGAGCTTTCTTTTGGTGTTATTTGATTACCTCTGCGTTTTTTTTATTTTTTGCGCTATAAACAAAAAAAGAGCCACAATTTTGGAAAAAAAGCAATACTTTTTACTTTTTGCTGTAATAAATATCCCCCAAAAAAATATAAAAAACAAATTTGTTTCTCAGTTTAGGCCGATATGTATTCTTCTACATATTTTTGGTAAAGAAAATCACAATAAGCGTATATCGATTGGTTTGCGCAAAAGTTATACCGTCTACAAAATAGGGGATAGATTTATGGCATTTTTATTATTAATTTATTTTTATTAGTAATGGCAGCGATGTGCGATTTTTATCATGACTGCGACATTATGGTGGACACATCGGACACTTTTGACACCATTTTGGGACCATTGTCATTTATACAGCGATCAGTGCTATAAAAATGCACTGATTACTGTGTAAATTACACTGGCAGGAAGGGGTTAAACACTAGGGGGCGATCAAGGGGTTAAGTGTGTCCTAGGGAGGTGTTCTAACTGTGGGGGGGGGTGGACTACCACTGACATGACAGCGATCACTGATCCCGATCACAGGGAGCAGTAGATCCCTGTCATGTCACTAGGCAGAACAGGGAAATGCCTTGCTTACAAAGGCATCTCCCCATTCTTCTGCTCTGTGACACGATCACGGGCCCCTGGGCGAACATGGAGTCCGCGGGACCCGCGGGCATGGTAACGGAGTAAGCGGCGGGTGCCATTTGCCCAGCCGTGCCATTGTGCCGACGTACATCATTGTGCGCTGGTCAGCTAGTGGCTCAACAAAAATCATACAATCCAGTATCATACAAGAGAAAAATTTCCATGCTTGTCCCATCGGATAATATCGGATGAACTGTGGTGATTGGCTCTCGAAAGTTGTGCACTAATCATCAGTTTATTGTACGATTGCTTCGAAAACTGTATTTTTTTTGCCGTTTTTCTGATTGCGTGCACCGGCCTTAACGTGACTTTAAACTTGAAAAATTAATTGAATGTATCAAGAATACATTCCTTGTTTGTACTTGGAAGTTATGTACCAAGGACCCAATACATATTGTGAGCTGAGGGCTGAGGGATAGGTAAGGGGTCTGTTAGTTGGAGTACTTTGAAATGAAGGGAAATATGTAACATGTGTTTGAGTCTTATACCAAAAAGCTGTTCAATCAAGGCAGCTGGGGTATGTAGATACTGTATTTGGGGTGTAGGTAAGCACAACAGCCACACCGATCACGTAAAGCTTTATAATATTTGTCTATTGCAGAGTCCTCTGAATTTTAAGTTAACTAATGTGATAGTAACTCCTTCCATTTTTCTTTGTCTCTAAGGCAGTCTTTAACTTTCTGGTTTCGTAATGTATAAATAAATGGGTTAAGCAATGGGCCCAGAATGGTGCTTACAAAATTAACTACTTTGTCTGCTTCTACTGAATAGCTTTTTGAAGGCTTTACCTCAATGAATATAGCACTACCGAATACTATAGAAACCATAGTTATATGAGAAACACATGTAGAAAAGGTTCTATGATGGCCAATAGCTGAACGCATTTTTATAACTGTTAATACAATAAAAATATATGAAATTGATGTAATTATTAAAGGTATAATTAAGATAATTACAGAATTGATCATTGTAGCTAGTTTGATCAAGCTGATGTCTACACAGACCAAGCTCAGCATTGCAGCACTGTCACAAAAGAAATGGTCCAAAACATGACCACAAAATGGCACCCTTGCCATCATGTATGTAGGGTAAAGAAGACATAAAAATGAGATAACATAACAGCTAACAACTAATTTTATGCATAAACTGCGCCTCATAATGGAAGAGTACCTGAGAGGAAAACATATAGCCACAAAGCGATCAATGGACATTACACTTAGTATAAGAAAATCAGCTGAGGAAAAGAAATAATAGAAGAATGACTGTGCAATGCATCCTGATTTAGCAATATTGTGATGGTCTGTAATAAAGATGGATAAAAGTTTACAAGTAACTGAAGAAATGCCTACCATTTCCATAAATGACAGGCACGCTAGGAAGAAGTACATGGGTGAATGGAGACGATGATCAGCACATATTATGAACATAATTAATATATTTCCAGCTAAAGTGACTAGGTAGATTATACACAATATTGTAAATAGATAGGACTGAAATGTATTATTTCCTTGAAATCCCTTTATGAGAAATTCGACTACTGTGATATTTATTATCTCCATTGAGATGAAGAATCAGTTTGCAACATAATGCAAAGTGAACATCTCAACATAGATGTGGGAACTTCTTTTGTAGCCGATCACACTGAAATCAGTAACTGCCTAATAAGTATTCCCCATTTACTGGAATCCCTTGGGAAGCAGCCTTCTATAGAATAAAAAAGAGCACCAGAGAATATATTTATATGCATTACAAAATAATGTTTTAGTCCAAAACAATATAATACCCATATATATTTAAAAACAAATTTACAAAAGTGTGATTTTACATATTAAAGAACTAATAAAATATATGTGTCAGAAATGGTAAATATACTTATTAAAAGGTTGTGTGTAAACATGAAAACTTTAAAACTTCAGTCCAGAAAATTATTATAGTGTGTATATATATATATTTAGAAATATTGCAATTGTATATGCTATATTATTTTTTTTATTTGCTATTTTTTCCAATGTAAAGGGAGTTACCTTTTAAATATTTATTTATATATATATATATATATATATATATATATATATATATATATATTGATATATATATCATTTTTATATGATTTATATATGTATATACTATAAATATTTAAAGGGTAACTCCTTTTACATGGGAAAAAATAGCAAATTAAAAAAATAATATAGCATATACAATTGCAACTCAAATCATATTGCGATTGAATGTTATTAAAAATGACCTTTACATTTCAATTTGCAGCTCTGTAATTTTCTGTAAAATGCAATGCAATATGGCTACCTGGAGGTGTTCTGTACACAGAACGTGTACAGTACGCCCCCCAGAAACATAATTTCCTGCTTAGGCGATTGGCTCACTTATTTCCCCAGAAGTCTGCACTAAGATACAAGTCAGATTTTTAGCATCCCCTGCAACAAAAATGTAATTTTCTGATAGGATACTCCCAGTAGGAAATCACGTCTAAAGGGATGCAGACCCTGCAATTTTCCTCATTAGTGTCCTGCAGGTGCAGCAGCTGATTGATAATTATGAAACCACTCCCAGTAGACAACTCAGCACATGGGCACATTTCTTCAGAATAACAAAAGGTAGGAATCTGCAAGAAAGTTTGTTAAAATTCTTGCAATGTACATAGATCACCCAAAGGGGAATGATTTTTTCTCAACAAAAGTGGAGTTACTCTTTAATATAATATTGATGTTATCTTTGATCTGCTCTACAATTTCTTGCTGCCCACCACATTTGTTTTGCATGCATGTTTAATTTAAATTATTGATTGACTCAACTTTTGTTTTACAAATAAATCTGTAATACATGACAAACAAATTTCAGTGCACCATGGATTAGCTAAACAGATAGCACAGCGGGAGCTAGTTGCCTTGTGGAACAATTTAAAAGTTGTGCTGCAGCCAAATGAGAGATCAGCCACTGTAAAGAGTCACTGCAGATGAATCACAACAGTGACCCATCAAAGTCTCAGTCTTCTTTAATCAAAGAAGCAAATTGAGAGCCGATATAAAGAGGAGCCTAAAACTTTACTTAAAATATGAACCAATAAGTGGGCATTTTTAACTTCACCTCTAATGAACTTACTAAGAAGGAAGAAAATATCTAGAATCTGGGTTTTAAATGTGCACCAAATAGGGCAATTAATACATTTGATGTTTTTTTATAGATATACATACCGGTAAATACATTAGAACACTGAATTAGAAAAAAATATTTTTAGGTAATCCTCTTAATAGAAGAAAGGTAGAGGTTGTAGCTGGTGAAAGGGTGAATAGTGGTTAAAAGAACCAATCGTTATTTAATCCGCCATTGAATAACAACCATTATGTTGAGGTTTTTAAAAATGTGGTTTTAAGGTCTCCAGCCTAAACAGAATACTTATCATCAATATGTGAGGGGATAACACATTGGAGAAAAAAAACAACATAATTGAGCGACTGGCTGATTTGAGGGTAGGGATGGTTGTGATGAAAGAAAAGTATCAGGCTGAGGTTAATAGATTACTGTCAGACACTCAGACATACATTTACATACTGTAAATTAAAAATGAACCCCACTAAAGTATATAAACAACAGTTAAAAAGTGTAATTGATGATGGGGTTAAAAGTAAGATCCTTATAAAAAAGGAGTCAAGATATTTACACCCATCCACATGTCACATCCCTACCATGTACATATTGCCTAAAGTACACAAGGATGCCCGGAATCTCTCAGGATGTGCTATAGTAAATGGGATCGGGTCTGTGAATGCAAGGTTGGGGAAATAACTGAAAAGATTTTTGCAGAAAAGTGTTGTAACTAGACATATTTAAAAGACTAAAAGAATTTACTCCAACTGTTAGAACGGATAAGATTTAAGGAGGGAGATGAGGTGTATGTAGTGACGGCAGATGTTGCGTTTCTCTACGCGAAAATGCAGCATGGGGATGCCTTACTTACATTGAATTGGACATTAACCACATGCCGACCAGCCACCGCAATTGTACTGCGGCAGAATGGCAAAGGCTGGGCGAAACAATGTAACGCTGCTTCGCCCTGTGGCCATTAGGGGGCAAGCGCCCCCCGCTCGCCCCCTAAGCCGATGCTCGGGCGCACGGAGAACCCGTAACTGTGTGTGTGAACACACAGTTTTGGGTTCTCTGAGGGAAGAACTGACAGATCCTCTGTTCATACAGAGTATGAACAGCGATCTGTTAGTTCCCCCCTTCAGTTAGAACACTTCCTAGGACACACATTAACCCCTTCACTGCCCCTAGTGTTAACCCCTTCACTGCCAGTGACATTTTTACGGTAATCAATGCATTTTTAATCGCATTGATCGCTGTATTAATGCCAATGGCCCCAAAAATGTGTCAAAATTGTCCAAATGTCGCAGTCATGATAAAAAAAATCACTAATTGCCACCATTAATAGTAAAAAAAAATATTAATAATTATAAAATTATTAAATTATTAATAAAAATGCCATAAAACTATCTCCTATTTTGTAGACGCTATAACTTTTGCACAAACAAATCAATATACGCTTATTGCGATTTCTTTTACCAAAAATATGTAGAAGAATCCTGGCCTAAACTGAGGGAAAAAAAATGTTTTTTTATATATTTTTTTGGGATATTTATATATAGTAAAAAATAATGCTTTTTTTTCAAAATTGACGCTCTTTTTTGTTTATAGCGCAAAAATTAAAAACCGCAGAGGTGATAAAATACCACCAAAAGAAAGCTCTATTTGTGGGGAAAAAGGATGTCAATTTTTTTTGGGAGCCATGTTGCACGACCGCGCAATTGTCAGTTAAAGCAACACAGTGCCGAATCGCAAAAAGTGCTCTGGTCTTTGGCCAGCCAAATGGCCCGGGGCTGAAGCAGTTAAGCAAGAGGATTTACCGGGTGTGCAGAAGATATTTCTTAGGAATGCACACAACAAAAAATATTTAGCCCACGGGACTTTTAAAGAATCACACCTCAAACAAAATAAATAAAGAATATGAAAAATGTATTTACATACATTTAAAAACCACATACAATATAACAACTTGTTAACCATTTCAATACAGGGCATTTTCACCCCCTTCCTGCCCAGGCTAATTTTCAGCTTTCAGTGGTGTAACATTTTGAATGACAATTGCGCAGTCATGCTATACTGTACCCATATGACATTTTTATCATTTTTTCTTTTTTTCTTTTTTTCTTTTTTGCGATAAACAAAAAAAGAGAGACAATTTTGAAAAAAAAACACAATATTTTTTACTTTTTGCTATAATAAATATCCCAATTTTTTTTAAAACAAATGTTATCCTCAGTTTAGGCCGATATGTATTCTTCTACATATTTTTGGTAAAAAAAAATCGCAATAAGTGTATATTGATTGGTTTGCGCAAAAGTTATAGCGCCTACAAAATAGGGGAAAGATTTATGGCATTTTTATTTGTATCTTTTTTTACTAGTAATGGCGGCGATCTGTGATGTTTATCATGACTGTGACATTGCAGTGGACAGATTGGACACTTTTGACGCTATTTTGGGACCAGTGACATTATTACAGCGATCAATGCTATACAAATGCACTGATTACTGTATAAATGTCACTGGCAGGGAAGGAGTTAACACTAGGGCGCAATCAAGGGGTTAAATATGTTACCTAGGGAGTGATTCTAACTGTGGGGGGAGAGGACTGACTTGGGGAGGAGACCGATCAGTGTTCCTATATACAAGGAACACATGATCTGTCTCCTCTCTCCTGACAGGACATGGATCTGTGTGTTTAGACACACACAGATCCATGTCCCTGCTCTGTGACAAGTAGGGATGAGCCGAACACACCCCCGGTTCGGTTCGCACCAGAACCTGCGAACGGACCGAAAATTCGCACGAACGTTAGAACCCCATTGACGTCTATGGGACTCGAACGTTCAAAATCAAAAGTGCTCATTTTAAAGGCTAATTTGCATGGTATTGTCCTAAAAAAGGTTTGAGGACCCGGGTCCTGCCCCAGGGGATATGTATCAATGCAAAAAAAACTTTTAAAAACGTCCGTTTTTTTCGGGAGCAGTGATTTTAATGATGCTTAAAGTAAAAAAAAAAAAAAAAAAAAAGTGAAATATTCCTTTAAATGTCGTACCTGGGGGGTGTCTATAGTATGCCTGTAAAGTGGCGCATGTTTCCCATGCTTAGAACAGTCCCTGCACAAAATGTCATTTTTAAAGGAAAAAAAGTCATTTAAAACTGCTTGCGGCTTTAATGTAATGTCGGGTCCTGGCAATATGGATGAAAATCAGTGAGACAAACGGCATGGGTACCCCCAGTCCATTACCAGGCCCTTTGGGTCTTGTATGGATATTAAGGGGAACCCCGCATCCAAATTAAAAAAGGAAACAGCAGTATACAGGCTCTGTACTCTGAACAGCAGTATACAGGCGGTGCAAACAAGACAGGGACTGTAGGTTTGTTGTTAAGTAGAATCTGTTTGTAATTTTGAACTGGTACATTTTGAACGTGTTTATCTCCAGCCAAAAAATCTATTTTAAGCTTTTTGGAAAACATAGGGAAGGGTTATCACCCCTGTGACATTTGTTTTGCTGCCTGTGATCCTCTTCAGAAGATTTCATCTCACTTTTTGTACCAATGACAAATGTTTTTTGAAAATTTGGTTTTTTTTGTGAGACAAGGATTGGTGATAAAGCATCAGTGGAAAGGAGAAATGTTTTTCCCATATTAACTCTTACAGAAGAGAATTTTCTTTCCTAGGGGTAGATTTCATCTCAATTCCTGTTGTCTCCTTCTGTTTGCAAGTAGGAGTCGTTTGTAAATTGGCTGCCTCAGGACATCCTGTAAGCCCGGGTACCTGCCCAAGAACCGCTGCACCACCAAGTTAAGGATGTGAGCCAAACAGGGCACATGGGTCAGTTGTCCCTGTCGGAGGGCAGAGAGGAGGTTGGTGCCATTGTCGCAAACCACCATTCCTGCCTTAAGTTGGCGTGGCATCAACCACCTCTGAACCTGCCCCTGCAGAGCTGACAGAACCTCTGCCCCAGTGTGGCTCCTGTCCCCCAAGCACACCAGCTCAAGCACCGCTGGTTCCGAGGACAAAGCACAGGAAGAGGCCATGGAGGAAGAAAAAGAGGAGGGGGTGGAGGAGAGAGGTGTGTCACAATTATTATTAATAGCATTTTGGAGGCATGGTGGCGTAACAACCTCCAACACTACTGCACCTTGTCCTGCATCCTTCCCAGCTGCCAGCAGAGTCACTCAATGCGCAGTGAAACTTGGGTAACGTCCCTGTCCATGCCTGCTGGACCATGAGTCAGCGGTAATATGCACCTTACCGCTGACCACCCTGTCCAGCGAGGCATGGACATTGCCTTCCACATGAAAAAAAGTGGCGTTTGGGTACCTGCCACTGAGGAACCGCAAATTCCACAAACTCACGGAAGGGGGCAGAGTCTACCAACTGAAAAGGTGTACCGAAAGCAGATTGCCCACAAGTACTTGGCTGTGACACACCTAATTCTACACCTTCATTCCTCTCAGTTCAGGTCTCAGAGAGGACTGAAGGTATAGTGGGGTTGGAGATCTCAGCTGATGAGGAGCAAGGAGAGGTCCTCTTTGTTCTTTGGTGTGGGTCTTTTAGATACACTTGCCAATGAACTGCATGGCAGGTCAACATATGTCTGGTCAAGCATGTGGTGCCCAAGCGGGAGATGTTTTGGCCACATGAGATACGCTTGAAACATATGTTGCAAATAGCAGCGGTGCGATCTGATGCACTTGTCTTAAAAAAGGCCCACACCAAAGAACTTTTGGAATAACGCGCAGAGACAGCAGCGCCCTGCACATGTGGAGCTTTGGGGTGTGATGCAGTCAGTGTGCTGCCCTTAGGCTGGCCCCTGGAGGGCATCCTGCCTCGTTGGTGATGTGCCTCCTCCTCCTCCTCTCTCCTATCAGGCACCCACGTTGAGTCAGTGACCTCATAATCCCCTCCCTCCTCATCACTGGAGCAAACCTGGCAGTATGCTGCTGCAGGGGGAGCATGACTGCCAGATTGCTGTCCTTCTTGGGCACCCCCTCTGTCCGTGCTCACGTTACTGCCTTCATCTAGCTCAGTATCATCATCAGAGCCTTCAAAACGCTGGGCATCCTCCTGGAGCATGTACCCAACACTGTGGTCAAACAGTTTGAGGGACTCCTCAGGAGGACATGGTGGGGCTAGGGAAGGAGTCACTGATGCCATTGAGCCGAGGGAAGAGGCCGCATTGGCAGCTGCTTTGCCAGACAAAGTACCCTGAGCATGGGTGAGAGAGGATGAGAAGGATGAGGACGGCTTGGTCATCCACTCAACCAAGTTTTCCGCATGTTGCTCAACACGGCCAGCTGCCGATGAGGATGCACCGTCTCCACGACCACCACTGTTGCCTCTAGACACAGAGCCTGCTTGCCCTCTTTTATTGGCTTGTGACTGTCTGCCTCTCCTTGTTGGCCTTCCAGACATACTAATGGATTGTAGCTGCACTAAGCTGGGATATATATATATATATATATATATATATATATATATATATATATATATATATATATATATATATATATTGTAATAGTGAGAGTCCCTGTCACTGTGAAAATGGGGTTGAGGTGGACATGGGGTATGCACGTTTGCTTGGGGCAGGGCTTCAGAGCATGAATGTGGACTGGAGAAAACTGCTTTTGCAGCTTTCTCCAGGTTTTGAGATCCACCAGCAGATTGACTGGTCAGGTGCTATTTGTAGACACCTGACCATAGTTCTGGGCTCCACCCTCCCGAGGAGTCCAGGCAAGCAAGGGAGAAGTGTGCATGTCTGCACAGGTCTGTCTGTCAGAGCAGACAGAGGGTCTAAGCCTGTGGGCTGGAAAAGAGTGCTGAGGTACTGGGTGTACAGGAAATCTGTTATAGAGCTGAGAGGGCTGAAGCATGTGTACAGGAAATCTGTTATAGAGCCGAGAGGGCTGAAGCATGTGTACAGGAAATCTGTTATAGAGCCGAGAGGGCTGAAGCATAAGTTTGAGCAGCAGTGCTGCTAAAGAGAGCCAGGTGGCTTGGTATTTCTGATTGAACTTACATTGTTGCTGTGGAAAGCTGAAACCCCTGTGTGGGCAACACTTCTGTTATCGGACATTTTCTTTCTTTAATAAAAGTGGGCTGACAAGCCCTTGAAACTGCATATCTGGCGTGGACTCAGCTCACTGGTAAGCTCTACCTTTAAGCTAAATCAACCCCCGATGTTACAAGTGGTGGAGAATGCGGGCAGAAGACGGTGGAATCCGGGTCCTTGCTCCACAGTGAGTTCAAGTCAGGAACTATTGGCTGTGTGTGGAAGTGCAGCCAGGCAAAAGGCATTGCGTGTTGCAGGTGGTGTACCTGTGAATGAAAAGTCAAATTTTTTTTTTTTCTCTGCTATGAACTGTGTTTGTGTGCATGAGACAGCACAATCTGTGTGTGCACTGTGCAGGTGAGGAAAGCTTGCATGAAGTGAAAAGCAACTTGCTCTAAAGTGACAGTACTTCATTTTTTGCTGGAGGCCGCAAAAGTGCAGTGGAGTGACTGCGAATATGGAAAGTCCACCAGTGTTTGAATCGGCTGTGGACTGGTGCAAACGGCACCTGGCAGCGCTGGACAAAGCTACAGAGGAAAGAAAGCCAACCCTCAGTGTAAGGGGAGAGCGGCTGGATGTCCATAACTGGAAGAGGGGTGTTGTTGCCCCTGGTAACGCTGCTGCAGTTAAAACAGTAGCTATTGTGAAAAATGTCAACGTGTCAGGATCCAGCAGAGAGAAGCCCATGCTATTTACAAAGAGAGAGGCTGATCAAAGGCTGAGACCAAGAGTGGTTGCCCGTTGCAACAGAGAGGAAGCCAGTCGGGCTGTCTGTGTACCATGGGGTATGTCTAACCAGGATCGTGGCAAGTGGCTTCAGGAGAAGCCGATACATCATGTTGGAGAGAGCCAGCAAAATTCTGCTGGGAGAGCGCGATCTCCCATGGCGACGAGAGTGAAAGTGGTGCCGGACAGGAGAAGCTGCAGAGGAGATTTGGCTCAGCGTCCCCGCAACGAGGCTTGTGCGTTCCAGCCAGCTGGGAATCGCCAGGAGAGAAGCGCTCTGGGAAAATGTCGTCCAGTACCATGCCTGGAATGTGGCCAGCTGGGGCGTGGCATGTTTTCTTGTCCTAGGTTCTGGAATTCAGCTGGAGATAATATTGCTGAGAAAAGGTCTTTATCTGCGGGCCCAGATTCCTGTGAAAATATGTTTGCAGTCACCCCTAGCAACAAGAAGGAGTTTCCTGTTGTGTCGGCAGGTGGTGCTAAACAGTGGGAGATGCCTGCTGTAGTTTCATCCCGTGGCCACCAGGGGGAGTTGGCCAGTAAAAGTGCAGCAGAGGATTGGTTCATAAGACAACGTACTCAAATGAAGATGGTGACCCCAACTACTGCGGTGGGTAAGACTGTCTTTAATGAAATGGTGGCTGGAACTGTTGATTTCCGGTATAAAAGGACTGGTTACAAGACTGTCCCTTATGATGTGAGAGTGACCCCAGTTAGTGGGGCCACTGAATGTGTTCTTGAGGGTGACTTGTCCCTGTGCAGTACCCTGTGCAGTGGGGAGGCAGGGGTTAAAGTCAAACCTGCACCTGTGTGTGCATCTCAAGAGGAAAATAGTGATGTGTCTAATGTCTGCCAGTCTCAAGTTGGCGGTGGGCTAGGACAGCCTGCAAGAGGTACAAATGCTGTCAATGTTGATGATTATGGAAAATGTATTGCTGTTGGGAAACCCCCAGGTTCTTGCAGAGCAAAAGCTGTAGTCAAAAATGGGCCATTGCCCATAGCAACTGGTAGTAAGACATCACAGTTGTCCCTAGACATCTCCAGGGAACTTCATTTATTGGAGCCGGAGGTTGCCCTGGACAACTGCGATGTCACTCTGGTGGGACAGTGTGGAACTGTACCGTGTAATGGTAATGTGTTAGTGCAAACTGCTAGTACTAAAAATGTGCAGGTAAATGGTGGGTTAACACAACCTGTGAAAAATGCAAAGGTGTGTGAGGTTTATGAAGCACCAGCCGAGCAAGGTGGTGAACATGGTATATTGCAACCTTCTGTGTTAAAACATGTATTACCACAGTCTGACATGATTCACAATGATTTGTGTAATGAGCCTGAGCCCATTGGTTATGTGTCCCCTTGGGCGGATGGATCGGTTCTGAGGAGTACAGGTGAATGGAGCGCACAAACAATGGATTGGGATAGTTGGAGTAAAAATCTTATCTCCCTGATAGATGAGGTTTTTATGCACAAAACTGAGGTTGTCATGGAGTGTCAAAGTGACGTTGTCACTGGTAATGTTCTGGAGCCGTTCACTGATGCTGAACCTGAGAAGTTGGGTATGAGTCCAGCACCTGGCAGCGCTCTGGGTGAGCACCAGGCTGTGGTTACCTCCAGCTGGGAGGATGTTGGTTTGACAATTGCAACTTCTCAAGTCTCAGCCAATGAGTCTCTCTGCATTCCCAATGTAATGAAAGTCCCCAGAACGGACTTGGGTCTGGGATTAAGGGTCTGGTCTGTAACCAAAGCATTAAAGGAGCTGCTTAAACTTTGGGATGTACAGCCAATCTATATTGGGGTGTCTCCTCCACAGTCAGATGGCCTGGTACTGTGGAGTACCACTAGGTGGAGCACTAAATGGCAGGCTGTACAGAACAAAGGAGAACAAGACAGGAATGGTTTATTCTTGAAAGTATTACTCTTGTTAAAAGTTGCTTCTGGGTATGCTGCTGGGTTAATTCCTGAAAAAATGGTATATGGGAGATGCTTTGGAGAAACTAAAAATGAGTCAATGTCTGAGGTTTCACCTCCTAACAGCCCGATGGGAAGCATTTCTGCGGTTATGGTCCAGGGTGGTGCTGGTCAGTTGTCGGTGAAGGGCGCGTATACTGCACCGGTGGAAAAACCACGTGAGATGGAAGGGCCGAGCATGGACCAGAAAACAGCAGAAATCCTGACCAGGGCTCAGACAGAGGTGGTTAAAGAGACTGGGGTCACCAGTCCAATAATAGGTTTATGTGACAAACCTGATATGGTCCCTGAGACAGGGAAATGGGTAAAAAGTGCAATAAGGTTGGTACGCGGATCAGACGAGAGCTCGCCTGTTCCGGTTTTGGATAGAAATCCAGGTGGTATTAAAGGTCAAGTGGTAGGACAGCTGTCTGCAGAGTGGGTGAACCCAGGGGAGGTGACATCCTGTGAGGTTCCTGTGGGTGATGGCGGCCCTCCGGTATGTGTGCCCTCTGCAGACTCTGCCCTAGCAAATGCTGAAAAAAAAGGCATTGGTGACATGTGCAACATTGAGAGGTGTAATGTTGGTTTGAAAATGTCTGTCAATGATGAATCAAGTAATGTGTTAATGGTACATTATAATGTGGTGTCCAAAGGTACAGGTAAACCTGGTAAACAATTAGTGACTGCTGAGTCAGGTACCAGAAATAAGAGGAGAAGTCCCGTTAAAAACACCATAAAAATAGGCCCCCTACAGTCTCAGAACAGTAATGCTGAGAGAGGTTTTGGGAAACCAGGAAACTTGAAGCGGGGAGGCAAAAGAGTTGGTAAACCCAAGAGACCTATTGTGATGGGGAAAACGGGTACCAGTGAGGGAAAAGGTGGTTACTCATCAGGCGTAGTGTCTGGAGGAGGTTCTCTACAGAATCAGGAAACTGAGTTGGAAGGAAGTAGCAGGAAAGGCAGGGGGCCAACAGAAAAGAAATGTGAGCTCAGGAACCCCAAGGACAGAGGGAATAGGCTGAGTATAGGGAAATGTAGGACCCTGTTAAGATCCAGGGTGGGACGTACCTGGAAGCGCACCCGAAAAAAAGGTTGGGCCTACGTGGCTGACAGCCAGCGCAGAGGTGTCCCAACCATGACGGGTGCTGGTGTTCCTCCCTCCGGATCGAAACAAAGGGGGGGGATATGTAATAGTGAGAGTCCCTGTCACTGTGAAAATGGGGTTGAGGTGGACATGGGGTATGCACGTTTGCTTGGGGCAGGGCTTCAGAGCATGAATGTGGACTGGAGAAAACTGCTTTTGCAGCTTTCTCCAGGTTTTGAGATCCACCAGCAGATTGACTGGTCAGGTGTGTGTTGGGCTATTTGTAGACACCTGACCATAGTTCTGGGCTCCACCCTCCCGAGGAGTCCAGGCAAGCAAGGGAGAAGTGTGCATGTCTGCACAGGTCTGTCTGTCAGAGCAGACAGAGGGTCTAAGCCTGTGGGCTGGAAAAGAGTGCTGAGGTACTGGGTGTACAGGAAATCTGTTATAGAGCCGAGAGGGCTAAAGCATGTGTACAGGAAATCTGTTATAGAGCCGAGAGGGCTGAAGCATGTGTACAGGAAATCTGTTATAGAGCCGAGAGGGCTGAAGCATAAGTTTGAGCAGCAGTGCTGCTAAAGAGAGCCAGGTGGCTTGGTATTTCTGATTGAACTTACATTGTTGCTGTGGAAAGCTGAAACCCCTGTGTGGGCAACACTTCTGTTATCGGACATTTTCTTTCTTTAATAAAAGTGGGCTGACAAGCCCTTGAAACTGCATATCTGGCGTGGACTCAGCTCACTGGTAAGCTCTACCTTTAAGCTAAATCAACCCCCGATGTTACAATATATATATATACTGATACTGCAGCTAGCAAAATCAACTGCCTGCCTGTAGTATGAGAACACCACCAACCTTCTACAGGTAGCTTTAGCTGAACACTGTGCAGAGCTCGCGAAAAACTAACTTGTAGCTTATTTAGCTGCCTGCGGTAGTGATAGGATCAGGAAAACACCACCAACCTTCTACAGGTAGCTTTAGCTGAACACTGTGCAGAGCTCGCAAAAAAATAACTTGTAGCTTATTTAGCTGCCTGCGGTAGTGATAGGATCAGGAAAACACCACCAACCTTCTAGGTAGCTTTAGGTGAACACTGTGCAGAGCTCGCAAAAAACTAACTTGTAGCTTATTTAGCTGCCTGTGGTAGTGATAGGATCAGGAAAACACCACCAACCTTCTACAGGTAGCTTTAGCTTAACACTGTGCAGAGCTCGCACTAACTTGTAGTTTTAGCTGAACACTGTGCAGAGCTCGCAAAAAACGAACTTGTAGCTTATTTAGCTGCCTGCGGTAGTGATAGGATCAGGAAAACACCACCAACCTTCTACAGGAAGCTTTAGGTGAACACTGTGCAGAGCTCGCAAAAAAATAATTTGTAGCTTATTTAGCTGCCTGCGGTAGTGATAGGATCAGGAAAACACCACCAACCTTCTTAAACCTTGAACACTGTGCAGAGCTCACAAAAAACTAACTTGTAGTTTTAGCTGAACACTGTGAGGAGGACGCACTACACTAACTTGTAGCTTTAGCTGAACACTGTGTGGAGGACGCACTACACTAACTTGTAGCTTTAGCTGAACACTGTGCAGAGGTCGCACTACACTAACTTGTAGTTTTAGCTGAACACTGTGAGGAGGACGCACTACACTAACTTGTAGCTTTAGCTGAACACTGTGAGGAGGACGCACTACCCTAACTTGTAGCTTTAGCTGAACACTGTGCAAAGGTCACACTAAACTAACTTGTAGCTTTAGCTGAACACTGTGAGGAGGACGCACTACACTAACTTGTAGCTTTAGCTGAACACTGTGCAGAGGTCGCACTACACTAACTTGTAGTTTTAGCTGAACACTATGAGGAGGACGCACTACACTAACTTGTAGCTTTAGCTGAACACTGTGAGGAGGACGCACTACCCTAACTTGTAGCTTTAGCTGAACACTGTGCAGAGGTCGCACTACACTAACTTGTAGTTTTAGCTGAACACTGTGAGGAGGACGCACTACACTAACTTGTAGCTTTAGCTAAACACTGTGAGGAGGACGCACTACCCTAACTTGTAGCTTTAGCTGAACACTGTGCAGAGGTCACACTAAACTAACTTGTAGATTTAGCTGAACACTGTGAGGAGGACGCACTACACTAACTTGTAGCTTTAGCTGAACACTGTGCAGAGGTCTCACTACACTAACTTGTAGTTTTAGCTGAACACTGTGAGGAGGACGCACTACACTAACTTGTAGCTTTAGCTGAACACTGTGAGGAGGACGCACTACCCTAACTTGTAGCTTTAGCTGAACACTGTGCAGAGGTCTCACTACACTAACTTGTAGTTTTAGCTGAACACTGTGAGGAGGACTCACTACACTAACTTGTAGCTTTAGCTGAATACTGTGAAGAGGACGCACTACCCTAACTTGTAGCTTTAGCTGAACACTGTACAGAGGTCACACTAAACTAACTTGTAG
Source organism: Aquarana catesbeiana (assembly GCF_042186555.1). Classification (NCBI taxonomy): domain Eukaryota; kingdom Metazoa; phylum Chordata; class Amphibia; order Anura; family Ranidae; genus Aquarana; species Aquarana catesbeiana. The sequence continues at coordinate 341,957,262 of NC_133324.1, read as the reverse complement.
CTTTAGCTGAACACTGTGAGGAGGACACACTACACTAACTTGTAGCTTTAGCTGAACACTGTGCAGAGGTCGCACTACACTAACTTGTAGTTTTAGCAGAACACTGTGAGGAGGACGCACTACACTAACTTGTAGCTTTAGCTGAACACTGTGCAGAGGTCGCACTACACTAACTTGTAGTTTTAGCTGAACACTGTGAGGAGGACGCACTACACTAACTTGTAGCTTTAGCTGAACACTGTGCAGAGGTCGCACTACACTAACTTGTAGTTTTAGCTGAACACTGTGAGGAGGACGCACTACACTAACTTGTAGCTTTAGCTGAACACTGTGCAGAGGTCGCACTACACTAACTTGTAGCTTTAGCTGAACACTGTGCAGAGGTCACACTACACTAACTTGTAGCTTTAGCTGAACACTGTGAGGAGGACGCACTACCCTAACTTGTAGCTTTAGCTGAACACTGTGCAGAGGTCACACTAAACTAACTTGTAGGTTTAACTGAACACTGTGAGGAGGACGCACTACACTAACTTGTAGTTTTAGCTGAACACTGTGCAGAGGTCACACTAAACTAACTTGTAGCTTTAACTGAACACTGTGAGGAGGACGCACTACACTAACTGTAAATAGTCTAGCTGCCTGACTGTGGTACTAATAGTATCAAAAGAACACCAGCAATTTTCTTCAGGTAGCTGTAAATACTGTAACAAGACAAGCCTGCCTGTCAGTAGGAAGATAACAGGAACGGATCTAGCTAAACTGAATACAGTGTATATATATATAACACCTGGGATGCATATATATACACAATACACTGTAAGTGCAGCTAACTCACTGACTGTCCTGCCTAATCTATCTAACTCAAATGAAATGACACTGTCTCTCTCTCTCTCTAAGCACACTGGAACACACTACACAGGGCTGCCGTGCAGGCGGCCTTATATAGTGTGGGGCGTGTTCTAAACCCCCTGAGCCATAATTGGCCAAAGCCACCCTGGCTTTGGCCAATTACAGCTCTCTCTACTGACGGCGCTGTGCATAGTGCATGCTTGGCCAATCATCAGCCAGCAATGCACTGCGATGCCGCAGTGAATTATGGGCCGTGACGCGCCACACAAATTTGGTGCGAACGGCCCATATCATTCGCAATTCGGCGAACGATCGAACAGACGATGTTCGAGTCGAACATGGGTTCGAATTGAACGCGAAGCTCATCCCTAGTGACGAGCAATCGCGGGTGCCCGGGCAGCGCATTGCCCCTATACCGCCGGGAAGCCATGGAAGTCATATGATGCCTGCCCAGGATGAGAGATCCTACCTGCGGACGTCATATGACTATGGGCAGGTAGGAAAGTGGTTTATGAAGATCAATGCATAAATAGTGTATCACATGAAAAAAAAATTTTGATAGGATTTACAAATGCCATAAAGATACCACCATCAATTTGGAGTAACTGTGCAACTAAACTTGATGCATTTCGTGAGTATGGTTAATTGCAAGATGCTTGCCAACTCACGCCATCGTGGTCAGGCTGCAAAGTATATGAAAAAACTCATATATAGCCATGTATATGGTACCCCAAAAGGGAAAAAGAAAAATCAAACAAGCCTGCCAAGAGGTCCACTATTCTTCCCCCGGGAGCTGTGAAGGGGCGGGGAGATGACAAAAAAGTGAGGTGATCACAAACAGGAGCCCTGTTGATGTTGGATCCAGCAAGGGAAGAAAAACGCCACACACCCTTGGAGAAGAGACAGACAAAAATGGCCAGAGATCAGTTCACATGGCAGACATTATTTCTTAGGAATGCATTAGACTTTTGCCTGAGTCACAATTATTTTTGGTGCAATGGGGATTTTTATTTACAGAAAACAGGAGTCGTCATGGGCATGAAGTTCGCACTCAGTTTATGGCAGAATAAGAGGATAGGTATGTGTTTGAAAGACAGGAACAACAACTTATATTCTACAAAAGGTTTATAGATGGCCTATTCTTTATCTGGTTAGGGTCTATGGTTTATTTACAACAGTTTTTGTTGGAATTAAATGACAGTAATAAGAATATTTGTGTAGTGGCGGTATTTAGCTCTATATCGGTGAACTTTATAGATCTTATTATATCTAGAGAAAGTAATAGGTTAACAACTAAAACATTTTTTAAGGCCGCTGATAGGAACAGCTATTTGACTATAAACAGTGGCCACCACCCACAATGGTTGAGAAACATCCCTAAAGGGCAGTTCCTTAGGGTGAGGAGGAACTGTACTAGAAAGGGTGATTTTCAAGAATAGTCCTAGATTCTTAAAGGAACGGTTTATGGAGAAAGCATATTGTGCTAATAGTTTGAATAATATTATTGATGAGGCACTGAGAATGCCCAGATCCGAGACATTGAAGGACAAAATATGTGAGGAACAGGGGGTATTGTCTTTTATTAATGATAGGCACCAGTGGGCATTTGTCACTGGCTTTCACACACACTATAGAGAGGTTGAAAATTTATTTTATAAATACTGGCCTGTACTTTTGATGTATAAGGTCTCTCTCTCCCCCCCTTCCCGATATTTGTTTGCAGAAGAGTACCAGGTTTTGGGGATAGGGTGGTTTAAAGTGTAGTAGATCCCCCAGAGAACACTTACTTAGAACAGGCTTTTATGCATGTGGCCATTGTAGAGCATGCAATACATGCAGGGGTAATAAAAGGAAGAGGGAGAACTTTGTATCAGGTGCTACAGGTGGGCAGTATCAAATAGAGAAATTCATTACCTGTGAAACGGCATATGTGGTATATGTCTTCGACTGTTCATGTGGTCAACAGTATGTATATATATATATATATATATATATTATTAGGTTTTGAGCAACATAGTGTGTCATTGCATTTTAAACTTTGTCATTACAAAGATCCATCTGGCCTTCGTTTTTGGGCAATTGATAAGTTGTTTCCTTCTTGGATAGGGTCTAATATGGTAAGAGACATTTCCAGAAGGGAAATGAGGTGGATCTATTCTTTGGGGACCCTGCACCAAGCAGGGTTGAATTTTGAGTTAGACATTTATTGTTTTATAAGCGATTATTGATTTGGTCTCCCTTAGAGCTTCACGATTAATTGGTAAAAAATCACAATCTCGATTCAACCCGCTCACGATCTTAATCCAGCATTTCCATGATCCATGTAACAAGTGCAGAGCCATTCTCTGTTAACAGCTGTCAAAAAAAAAAAAAGACCAGCCGACAAAGTTTATCACAACATTGCTCAGCGCTGAGAGATAAAAAGAAACATTGTATTATTTGGTTCTTTTAGATAAAAGGGATGAACTTCGGTCTGCAAATGAGGGCAGTTTAATCACTTTTTTCTGATACTTTTTGCTTACAAGTTAAAATCAGTATTTATTGCCAAAAAATTACTTAGAACCTCCAAATTTTATATATGTATTTTTAGCAGAAACCCTGGAGATTAAAATAGCGATCATTGCAATATTTTATGTCACACTGTATTTAAGCAGCCGTCTTCCAAATGCAATTTTTTGGGAAAAAATACACTTCAATTAATAAAACAAAAAAACTAAACAATAGAGTTAGCCCAATTTTTTTGTATAATGTGAAAGATGATGTTATGCTGAGAATCGTGAGAGATCTTTATTCTAAGCAAAAGAATTGTGATTCTCATTTTATCCAGAATCATGCAGCTCTACTATCTCGGTATGTTTTATTTTGTATTTTTTATGTAAATGTATGTATGTATTATTATTATTATTATCTGTAGGTATTTTATTATTCTGTAATATTTTTTTATGTATAAAGTGTGATGAATTTTGAATAAGTTGAGAGCAGCAATGTGCTGTTGCCTGGACAGCTTGTGAAGTTTTTTTTATGTGAGATATCAGGTCTGTTTGGTCATTATTTAAAAAAAAATGATGTATATGAATTTTATATAGTTGTATTTAACTATATTTTTATTTATGGTATCACATGTTTACAGGCTGCCCGGATAAATTTAATTGAAATATGCCACGTGTTTTTATTCTATTCTTTTCTGTTTCGAATTTCATAAATATGGTTATAATCTTTCATTTATTTATATTATTTTTTTATTCTATTCCTTTCTATCCTATTCTATTCTGTTCTTTTATTTTCTATCCTATTTTGTTCTGTTTTACTCTATTCTTTTTTTCTATTCTATTTTATTCTCTTTGGAAATTGAAAAACTATTCAAATTCGAAAAACAATTAGAACTGGAAAACTTTTTGAATCCAAAAACTATTAGAAATTGAAATCGAATGGATCCGAATTCGAAAATTCAAATCGTTTTGAATACGAATAAATTAAACGAATCAAGAAAACAAATTAAAACGGATTAAACAAATTTAACTAAACAGATTTATGGAAATTAATCAAAATGAAACAAAACAATTTTTTTTGTTCTGCACATGTCTAGTCAACAGATTGTGACCGTCTCTCTATGGAGCCGGCTCACACATCTCCGGAGCACCTCCGGTGAGTCCTGTGCATTTTCTGGTCCGTTGGAGGTCCGAATTCAGCCAAAAATTCAGTGTGAACCCAGCCTTAATGTGCACTCAGAGTGTGACTTTTTTCTTCTTTACATCAAATTCAATGAATGATGGGTGCTTTTTTTTCTTTTAGAATTAGTGTGCCTTACTTTCAGCAGCAGCATCATATGTGATTCATTTCAATTTGAAAAAAAGAGCTTTTTCCAGGTAGCTTTAGCAGTGACAGATTATTTTCAACAAACAGTTATAAGCCTGCTTTGTCTGACAGATAGAAATTGGCTAATAGTGCACTGTGGCTGTTCTTGTTCTTGCTGATGCAATATTGTTTTGCCCCTTGGCAATTTCTAGCAATCTGTCATTAAAATGAAACTAAAGTTGAAAAAATACAATTTCCTAACAGCAGGCTCTTTATTTCAGAAAAAAACAAGCAATAAAATACACTTACCAGGCATGTTCGCAATGCCCTGTAGGATGTGCATTGAGCTGTGTATGCACAAGGTGTGTCACACTGCCTGTGTGCCTGGATGACTGCACTCCTGTGCATGGGAGTGACATCATCCTGCATTGGCCAATTAAGTTGGCCGAAGACTGGAAGATGAAAAAGACTAGAAAGAAGATGCTGGTGCTAACAAAGGACCTCAAGGGTGTTGGAGCATTGGAACAGAGGTATTACTGCCTTTTCCGATTTAAGAACTTAGAGACTGCAGATGATACAGTAATGTAAAATTAGCCAGCAGTAGGACAGTTTACTATACTTACTATACAATTCCTATTTTTTGGTCCTTTTATTGGCTCTCTGCTGGCCATAGTTCAAAAGTTATGCAATGAATTTGGTTTCAATTTCTCACAAGTGAATCTGGACAAAAATCACCAGGTTTGTCTCATCCATATTATCCAGCAAATTCTAAATAATAATATACAATATAAGCTATAAAAGTATGAAGACCAATTTTTCCTTGTTACTGAAGCATTTTTGAATATACCATAGCGTCCCGAATGCAAACCTTCACAGTCTGTTTTCGTATTGTGTAAATAAAAGGGTTTAGTAAAGGGGCAAGAACAGTGCTTATCAAGTTCACTAATTTGTCTTTTTCCACGGCATACTCCTGCGGAGGTCTTATTAAAATGAATATGGAACTACCAAAAACGATTGCTAGCATGGTGAGGTGAGACAGACATGTTGAGAAGGTCTTCCGTCTTCCTGTATGAGATGGCATTCTTATTACGGTGATCACAATAAAAAAATAAGATATTGCAGTAATGGTCAAACATCCAAGCAGAATTAACACTGATGTAAGAATTGTATTCAGTTTAATTAAACTTATATCTACACAGACCAGCTTTAGTATAGCTGCACTCTCACAAAAGAAGTGGTCCACCACATGGCCACAAAATGGAAGATTAATTATAGCTATTGTGGGGTACAAAAGACATAAAAATGGAGTAATGATGCAGCCAATTACTAGTCTTATACAAATACTATTCCTCATAATAGAGGAATATCTGAGTGGGTAACAGATAGCCACAAAACGATCTATGGACATTACAGTCAAAATGAGGATATCTGCAGTAGATATGAAGTAATATAAATAGGATTGTGTGAAACAACTTATTTTAGAAATTGTATTTTCTGCAACAAGGACTGCTAGCAACTTAGGAATCACAAAGGAAACCATAAGTAAGTCAGTAAAAGACAAGCAGATCAGGTATAAGTACATAGGAGAGTGAAGACGATGATCTCTACAAATGATAACAATTATTAGGAGGTTTCCAGCCATTGAAATAAGGTAGGTCATCAATAGTGATACAAATGTTATTTTCTGTAGTACAGGATTACCAGGAAGTCCTTTAAGAACAAACTGTTCCAATAATGTTCCATTTGTTTGATCCATTGAAGGTCAACAATTAAAAGCCTCTTATTAAGAAGCATCAGCTTGCAAGTTAGAAATTACTTTATTAATAATGTTACATTTTAAAAAGAAGCAAAAGCAAAACAAATATTATATCTCAATGCAAATTCAGAAAATAAAGTTTTTAATAAAATAAATGCTGTTTATGGGAACCATATACCTCAGTTATGCACTTATGGAATAATGCAGACAGGAGCTGTGTGCAACCACTCCTCCTCCTTCTTAGTTGTCAATAGTGGGGGAAAGCACAAATACAGCACAACCCCAACTGACTCCCAATGATGTTAAAGTAGGGTATGTACAGAAAACAAATTTGCTCAGTAGATCAGCTGCAGAAATGGAGAAAATTTTTCCATTTAGAGATGTAAGAAGTTTGTCATTAAAGTCAATTAAACTTTTTGTTTAGTTTTGTTTTCTTTCGGTGTGTTTAAAGCAGGAAATAACAAAAAGCTGAGACAGAGATGGCCGGTTTGCGCTCCGCCTGTGTTCCAGCTGACCAGAAATAATGTATCTCAAACACCAGATACACCATTTCCGGTCAGCTGGAACACAGGTGGAGCGCAAAGCGGCGATTCCTATAGAATATATGCTGATCCCTGTCTTCTTTGATGTAAGTGCAATACAACCTTCTTTTTTAAATAAATGTTTTGAAATACTGTACCATGAGAGTGTTCTTTCCTCTCCCTCTCTATACGGCAACACTGGAGCTTTGAATATGCTATATATATATATATATATATATATATATATATATATATATATATATATATATATATAAAAATATAAATATTGAATGGATGACAGTAGCGGTTTGAGTTTATTTCTGTGACCTCATATATGACATCTTGGATTTTCCAATATCCGTAATTTGACTCCCTGTAATAGGGGTCAATTAAGTCTGGTGAGTGCATTGTGTGCCTGCATGCTGGTGGAGAGGAACCTTTCCTATACTGAGGACGGTATTCACGTGTTGGATCTAAACATAGATTTCACAATTTTTATATATTTTCTATAATTTAAATGAAGATGTATTTATTTATTTGTTTATTCACTATGGTGATATGTATTTTATTATTACTATACAAGATTTATATAGCGCCAACAGTTTACGTAGCGCTTTACATCTTGAGGGTAGACAGTACAAATATAATACACTTCAATACAGTAGGAATCAGAGGGCCCTGCTCCTTAGAGCTCACAATCTATGGTGATATGTATTTTATGATATAAGAGCGCTGTTCTGCCCTCACAGGGTGTTCAAAGTACAAGGCTTGGCAGACAGCTAACAACTTCCCAATAAAGACTCAGGAGGAAGGGCTAATAGTTGTAATCTTTACTGAGAATAAGTTGTTTTTTTTGGAAAACTGCAAAACACAAATTATAAAAATATGCATTAGCATTTAACATTACATCACAAATGCAAATAGTAACAGGCATGCTACAATACTGTTAAAGCACTAGCTAGCAAAAATGTGGCCTAGCTGAATGAACTTCCTGACAAAAACATCCTACCGAACACACAGATAAAATGTAGTTGAATTAGTAGAACATATACTAATTTATTGAAAACTAATGACAGCCTACTTACAGACTTATGCTTCCAAGGCCAGTATTAAGAACTAGTGGAGGTCTTTAACATGCTTCCTTCACTGTAGAAAGATTATCTGATAATGTCTGCTGGGCAGGAAGTGGGTGTAATATACTACAGTTCCTGCTAATAATGGATGCCAATTTAAAGCAAAAGTATGATCAGTAAATATATACCTTATAATGATCAGAACAAGCGCAGTTCCTTTGTTTCTTTTCACATTATTGGTGTTTTTTACACCTTACAACACACAGCTCTTTATTGTAGTTTATTTGTTTTTTGTCATTGAGTTGCATGGGTTTAGAACCTATTGGTTTCTATATTTTCTTTTAAAGTGGTTGTAAACCCATAGCATAGCATACTAGCTCATTATGTAATACTCACCTGAGATCGAAGCCCTTGCTGCGGTGCCCGTACACTGCTCCGGCGGCCGACATCACTCCCGTGGGTTACTTCCAGGTGTCGTGGCTCCAGCGCTGTGATTGGCCGGAGCTGCAATGACGTCACTCCTGCGCATGCGCGCGGTAACGGCACACTCACTGTAGCAACGGCAAGTACGTGCCATTGCTTCAGTTTGTGTCAGTGCGCATGTGCCGATGACGTTGGCACATGCAAATACAGGGGATTTCTCCTAAACCGTGCAGGTTTAGGATATATCCTGGGTAGCTACAGGTAAGCCTTATTATAGGCCTACCTGTAGCACAAAGGGGTCTGTAAGGGTTTACAACCACTTTAGGTAAGCATCTATTTGTTAAGGGACACATCTTCTAAAGCTGGCCATATACTAAAAGACTTTCAAGTGAATGTTTGAACAAATTCTCAGTACATTTAATTACTTGATGATTATCATTTGAAGGTACTTCAAAATTGTGTTTGTTTTGACCATTCAATTTTGGAATGAATATAATTTTATAAATGAAAACAGGATAAACTGTTAGAAAATTGTTCAATGTGCTCTGTCAAATCGTCTAGTCACCATAGTCCAAAATGAACATCAATTTGTCCCTACTAGCAATAAAAATTTCAAAAGAACATTCTCAAAATGAAAATTTTTGGATTCAATTCTACCAGCTTTAGTTTGGCCAGATTTACTATCAGTATGGCCAACTTTAACCAGCAACGAGGATGATATTGGTAGATTCCAATTCTTATTAAATGGATCTTTATGCTCATATCTTAAATTATGGGTATCATCTAAAAACTGTCTTAAAAAAAAGTCTTTGCACACAGTTGACTGCACTGTAGTAGTACTAAGAGAAGCATTTCCTTAAAAAAAATTTTGTGGATAATGCCATATGAACAATTGGCAGTTATCAATGTAAAGTGATATGTCTTTGCAGATTACAGGAGACTTGTATTTTTCTGCACAAAAAATGCAGGTATCTTCAAAAGCACACAGAAAATGGTTGTTATTTATGTGCCCCTTTTATGTCACATTGGGACTCTCCTGAATTTTCTGTCTGCCCACCCTGGCACTCTCTGCATCATAGCTGAGCTGTGGTGTATATATATACAGTGCCTTGAAAAAGTATTCATACCCCTTGAAATTTTCCACATTTTATCATGTTACAACCAAAAACGTAAATGTATTTTATTGGGATTTTTTGTGATAGACCAACATAAAGTGGCACATTATTGTGAAGTGATAGGAAAATGATAAATGGTTTTCAAAATTGTTTACAAATAAATATGTGAAAAGTGTTGCGTGAATTTGTATTCAGCCCCCTTGAGTCAATACTTTGTAGAACCACCATTTGCTGCAATTACAGCTGCAAGTCTTTTTGTGTATGCAGCTTTGCACATCTAGAAAGTGAAATGTATGCCCATCCTTCTTTGCAAAATAGCTCAAGCTCTGTCAGATTGGACTGAGAGTGTCTGTAAACAGCAATTTTCAAGTCTTGTCACAGATTCTCTATTGGATTTAGGTCTGGACTGGGCCATTCTAAAAAATGAATATGCCTTGCTCTAAAGCATTACATTGTAGCTCTGGCTGTATGTTTAGGGTTGTTCTCCTAATAGAAGGTGAACCTCCACCCAAGTCTCAAGTCTTTTGCAGACTCTAACAGTTTTCTTCTAAGATTTCCCTGTATTTGGCTCCATCCATCTTCCCATCAATTCTGACTAGCTTCCCTGTCCCTACTACAGAAAAGAATTCCTACAACATGATGCTACCACCACCATGTTTCACGGTGGGGATTGTGTGTTCAGAGTGATGTGCAGTATTAATTTTCTGCCACACATAGCGTTTTGCTTTTAGGCCAACAAGTTCCATTTTGGTCTCATCTGACCAGAGCACCTTCTTCCACATGCGTGCTGTGTCCCCCACGTGGCTTATCGTAATCTTCAAGCGGGACTTCTTATGGCTTTCTTTCAACAATTGCTTTCTTCTTGCCACTCTTCCATAAAGGCCAGATTTCTGCAGTGCACAACTAATAGTTGTCCTGTGGACAGATTCTTCCACCTCTTGGCTGCTTCTCTGATTAATGCTTTCCTTGCCCAGCATGTCAGTTTTTTTTTAAACCAGAAAAAAAGGTTTTATTAAAGAAATAATAAACATGCATTTGAAAAATTCAACAATATGTATATCTATCCAATAGAGTATAGTACATACAAAGTGGAGATGCACACATCCGTAAGTATAACAGAAAGACATACTATTACATAAAGTAATCCTGAGGGTACTTTCAGACATGGACATGGACATATTATCATAACTAGGGATGAGCTGAACACCCCCCGGTTCTGTTCGCATCCAGAACATGCGAACAGGCAAAAAATTTGTTCGAACACGTGAACACCATTAAAGTCTATGGGACACAAACATGAATAATCAAAAGTGCTAATTTTAAAGGCTTATATACAAGTTATTGTCATAAAAAGTGTTTGGGGACCTGGGTCCTGCCCCAGGGGACATGCATCAATGCAAAAAGAAGTTTTAAAAACGGACGTTTTTTTCGGGAGCAGTGATTTCAATAATGCTTAAAGTGAAACAATAAAAGTTTAATATTCTTTTAAAATTCTTACCTGGGGGGTGTCTATAGTATGCCTGTAAAGGGGCACATGTTTCCCGTATTTAGAACAGTCTGACAGCAAAATTATATTTCATTTAAAACTAGTCGCGGCTATAATGAATTGTCGGTCCGACAATACACGTAAAAGTTCATTGATAAAAACGGCATGGGATTTCCCCACAGGGGAACCCCGAACCAAAATCAAGAAAAAAAAATGTGTGGGGGTCCCCCTAAATTCCATACCAGGCCCTTCAGGCCTGGTATGGATTTTAAGGTGAACCCCACGCCAAAATTTAAAAAAAAATGGCGTGGGGGTCCCCCTCAAAATCCATACCAGACCCTTCTTTTCCGCTGTGTGACGCCGTGTGATGCTTCGGTTCTTCTGACACTTCTTATATAAAGGAGGGCGGGGCCACCCTGGGACTTCATGGGGACTTCCTTATGGCTTTCACCGTATTGTCAGAGTGTTGTCAGAGGGAGGCAGGGTCACCCGGTTACGTAAACGTTTGTACCCCATTACCAATTCACACGAGGGGGCAGGTCCCCAAACACTTTTTATGAAATACTATGCATACTGTATAAGCCTTTAAAATTAGCACTTTTGATTTCGCCCATAGACTTTTAAAGGGTGTTCCGCGGCTTTCGAATTTGCCACAAACACCCCAAATTGTTCGATGTTCGGCAAACTGGCAAACAGCCAATGTTCGAGTTGAACTCATGTTCGACCCGAACATAAAGCCCATCCCTAATCATAACCTCAAATAAGATGAGAACAAAACAAAGGAAAAAGAAAACATCAAAAATCCATAAAACAAGGCTTAATGATTATGACCCAAGCATGCATGGCCTTATATCGACTGGGTGCTACCTGGCTACCTGCCAAGGTACACAGACAGCGCCTAGACTTAACTTGACTTATGAAATCCCCTGCAAGAGCCTGTCCCTGACTAGCTGATGATGTGCCAGACCCAGCGAGTTCAGCCAAGGCTGCCGCATTTTGCAGAATTAGTTTGATACCTTCCTGTGCTGGTACATACGTTTTTCTCTTATGAGCATGTTATTGACCTGTTCAATCCATTGACTCCTAGTGGGTAGCTAAGATGATATCCAGTAACGGGCTATTACTTTACGAGCAATATAAAGTAGATGTAGCACTGGTAAATGTTCTTGTGGCGTGAGAAGTTTCACCTCAAGGGCAACTAATAAACATACTACAGGATCATGTGAGAGGCGGAATTGAAACACCTGCGAGATTGTGGCAATAATACTAGACCTATACCAGAATAATTTGGGGCATCGCTAGAGCATGCGTATCAAATCCCCATTATCTCTGTCACATTTTGGACAAAGTGCGAGTTCCTGTTACCCCACCTATGGAGTTGTACTATATGCCCTATGCAGCAAATAAATATGGGAGAGTTTTTGAGAAACCGAGACCAACACCATAGGGGCAGAGGTCAGACATGTATCCCATACATCTCCATCTATAGGTCCCACATCCTTTTCCCATCCTTTTCTACATGGGAGTTTAGAGGCATCATGTGTGGATTGAAGTAAAATAGAATATCCTCTAGAGGTCATTCTTCTCTTATCTTTCTCTAAGAGGATCCCATGCATTAGGGAATGCTCAATGGGGGGGTATAATATTACGTGCCTGAGCCTGTACTGCATGCCTGAGTTGTAAATATTTATAGAACTGGGTGCGAAAAAGGGCATACTCTCATTGTAATTCCGAAAAGGACTTGAATACTGAGCCAGTATATAATTGTACTATATATATAATTCCCACTCTTTCCCAATCCTGAAAGTCCTGTAAGTATTTCTGGAAAGTTACGCCATATAGGTGTATAAGGACAGCTGCCCTGGATAACCAGAGTATGTCTAACATATAACCACAAGGTATTTAACATTAGGATTGTCAGGAGGTCAGACTATAAGTGTGAGAAACCCGCCTCCAAAAATGTCAGAGCTGGGTGGTGGCTCACCTCACACGGGCTTCCTGTTCCCCTCACTTCCGGAAGCAGCACTGACGTCACCCAGCGTGCCCAGGTCCTGTAGCTTTGCTCGGCTCCCCAGCTCCATCCTCCAGCAGCGGATGACACACTACACTGCCTGCAGTTCAGCACGATTGATTCCTGCAACCAGCCCAAGCACCCCACAGCAGCTAGCAGAGTGTCCCCCCCATTGCTGTTTCCATCCTGGACATCAACAAAGCTTGATCTCCAGCTTGCAGACAGTGGGCTGTCTATCACCTCCTTTCCACCGGGCTGTCATCCTTCTATACATGGTTCGGGTCATCTATTTTCCATGTCCAACCAGCAAGCCACCTGGAAGATATTAACTAGTTTTTATTTAGCCATTGGTTTACATGTACTTTCTGACTTTTACCTACAGAGAGCTGCCTATTTTTTTTTAAACCTTGAGAAGGACTGGTATGCACTGAGACGAATACCTCTTGTAAACTTCAGCTAGTATGCCATCTGCTCCCAGTGCCCTCCCACTATGCACCTGAGCCAAGGCTGTAAGAAGTTCCTGTTCAGTCAGTGGGGCATTAAGTGTTTTGGTGTCTAATGTTGCCAATTTATGCATAGGGTATGCATCTAAAAATCCGTCCAGCTCTGTTTGGGATGGGTGTACTTTAGAGGAGTATACTATACATCTACGTAAAACTCACAAAATATTTTAATAATGTCTGCAGTGGCTTGGTATGAGTTACCCTGTGAATCTACTATGCTCTAAATATGATTAGAGGTCTGCTGCGCCTTAGTGAGCATGACCAGCATGTGCCCTGTGGTTTCACCCCCCTCAAAGTGTCGTTGTTGCAGAAAGAGACTTTTTTTCAGCTTTTTCTGGTGCAAGTTGGTGGGACAGGGATTGGGATACCAACAATGCATGTTTGGTGTCATCCGATGGAGTAGCAATATAAGCAGACTCAGTTCTTAGCACCTCTGATAGTACAAAGGTTTCCCATGACTTTGTATTACTCTTAATAACATTAAAAAGGGTAATTGTCCCCTCAGGTATACTTTAGAAGCATCCCACACTACCACTACATCTAAGTCAGCTGTATCTATATTTCGTCTAAAAACTCATCTGAAACTATTTATCAATAACTCTGGCACAGGATCTGGATCTGGGAGCAAGGACAGCCAAAAGGGGTTTAGCCTCCAAAGGGTTCTTCCAGGCCGAGCTGGAACAGAAAGCTCAACCTAAAATGGAGAATAATCAGAGATATTTCTGACTTTAGGACACCTAGGTATGGGACATGTACTGGTCTGTACACCAGTTGGTCTATCTTTATTATGATCTAGGTAAATATTAAAATCACCCACCACCAGCAGTGGTATCTCTGGGAAACAGACTATAAAGCCCGCCAGGGTCTTTCGGGTCTCAGTTGAGAATGGTGGAGGAATGCATATGCCCACTATAATACAACTTAAGCCATATAAAGAGCACAGAAAAAAACCTTTTAGGTCAGTAGGTACATTCAGAGTGGAGAACGAAGTCCCCTGACGTATGAGAACACTTACTCCCCTAGAATATGAGGAGTGTATAGCATGGAATGGATGGCTGAACTGCCTCTGTGGAAATTTTGGTGTCTGTTCGGATGGACAGTGAGTCTCTTGTAAACATATTACAGAGGCATCCATATGTTTGATAGTATGAAGAAGCATATATTTGGATTATATAGGTCTCTGACATTCCAGGACAAGACCCTCAGTTTGTTAGCCATGGTCCCATAGATGCAACATCAATTGCCCCAGAAACAGGAAGCATTGTCTCACATGTTCACATGAGTAGATCAACCATAGGGAGAGTATCCTGAGATCACACAATCTGTCTGGGCAGTGACAGGACACACAAGGGTAAAAAAAATATAGATTAGCATAGCATCTTGTTAGTAACAATCTAGAAAGCACAAACTAGTCAATACGAATGTTGGGCCACTTGCTAGAACAGAGAAACCAGTCTTGGGCCAACCGGGCCCCTAGAAAATATAACAGAAAAACAGTCAGTCCACATTGGACCATATGGAGGGCAAGAGTGGAAGCTCAACAGGAGGGTGAAAGGTTCCTACAGCAGAGCTTCTCTGCAGCGGATAAGGTAGTAGGAACAGTACCAAATCTTTCTGCTCTACCCAGCCATTGTGCAGCCATGTTGGGTTTGTCAAAGAAATTAACCTCCCCCTTCGCCACAACCCACAACCAAGCCGGGTAGAGCATTGCATATCGTAATTCCAGAGATCTAAGGCACCATTTCACATCGGTGAATTTTCTCTCTGTTTTTGTAACTCTGCAGAGAAATCAAGAAAAACTGATATTTTGGTATTGTCAATTACTAAAGCCCCAGACATGTTATGGGCCTTGGAGAGGATGATATCCCGGTCCTTGTAATTTTAAAGTTTGAACAGGAATGGACGGGGATGTGCCCCTGGTGGTAGTTGGCTCGCTGGGACCCTATGTGCCCCTTCCACCGAGAACATAGGGGTGAATGCATCAGCGCCAAATACAGCGGTGAGCCATTTGTCAATGAATGCGACTGGGTTTTTCCCTTCTGCTCTTTCTGGTATACCGATGGCTCGCATGTGGTTACGCCTCAGTCGGTTCTCCAGGTCGCCTAACCGGGCTGCATGCTGGGAGGTAAGATGGACATTGTAACTGAGATCACGCTTCATGGGTGCCAATTCATCCTCAATGGAACTAACTCTACCCTCCAAAGCTGATGTCCTCTCTTTAAGCTTTTGCATGCCCTGTATAATAAACGTAATCTTGGTTTTCACCTCCTTGACTTCATCTGTGAGAGCAGCCAGAGACATGTTACAAGTAGTATCCACAGAAAATATGTCCTAGAGGGTCGGTTCAGGATCCTCTGGTGCTGCCTGTGACTCAGATGGCATGGCAAACATATCTGCCAGGTTACTCACTGCGTCCCAGTCAAACCCAGATCTATTGCCATCCTCAAGTGAAGCTGTGTCATCAGCTCCTAAAGAGCCACCCTAAGGATCCTCCAGTGCTAAGGAAGGGTTCAGATTATCTTTAGGCAGGGTTTTGGAGAAGAGCTTATGCACCACTTCCCTGTATTTCTCCTTGGCAGTTTTCTGTGAGCCAGCGCCATCTTGGCCCATGAGGTCTGCAGACCAGAGTTCTTTCTGCCGCTTAGCCGTCTCAGTCAGCCACGTGGGACCCCTCAATTTGTAGTCCGAAGCAGCAGGGAGCTTTCGGGTCCTCGGGAGAGCAAACTAACCGGTAAAAAGGATTGCCCTCAGGATAATAGTAAGGATGTTCGGTGGAGAGAGCTCAGGAAACATCCGGCTACATCCGCTGCTCAGCCACGCCCCCTCGGCCTGTCAGTTTAGGTGGATGCCCATGTCTTGGTAGTTCTGCCATACTCTTTCCATTTTCCGTGATAGATTGAACAGTACTTTGTGAGATGTTCAAAGCTTGAAATATTTATTTATAACCTAACTCTGCTTTAAACTTCTAAACAACTTTATCCCTGACCTGTCTGGTGTGTTGATTGGCTTTCATGATGCTGTTTGTTCACTAAGGTACTTTAACAATCCTCTGAGAGCTTCACAGAACAGCTGTATTTATACTGAGATTAAATTACACACAGGTGGACTCTATTTACTAATTAGGTGACTTCTGAAGGCAATTGGTTCCTCTAGAGTTTAGTTATGGGTATCAGAGTAAAGGGGGCTGAAAACAAATGCATGCCACACTTTTCAGATATTTATTTGTAAAAAATTTGGAAAACCATTTATCATTTTCCTTCTAATTCACAATTATGTGTCACTTTATGTTGGTCTATCACATAAAATCTCACTAAAATACATTTACGTTTTTGGCTGTAACATGACAAAATGTGGAAAATGTAAAGGAGTATTAATGCTTTTTCAAGGCACTGTAAACTAAATGTTACTTTGACAACCATTGGCAGTGGAGCAAGAAGTTTAAAGGGGTATGAATACCTTTTCAAGGCACTGTAAATGAAATGTCACTCTCTTAACCATTGGCAGTAGAGTAAGGAAGCTGTCATATAGTATTGGGAGAAAAACCTGCTACTATATAAGAAGTTTGTATACTGCTAAAAAGGCTAAAATTCTGGTGTTTGGACAAACCCAAACTTGTCTTCAGAATGAACTAGGAGCTCATCCCTAACCATCACTTTTATTCAGTAAATGTATCAATTATTCTTCACTTTCCTAATTCTTCATAATGAACTCACTAATAAAATAATTGTGGAACAATATAGTTATTAGGGAACCTCTTCGTGTCCCTTTTCTTCAACTTGGCCCCAGTCCCTTACTATTAGATACTTCCCCCAAGTTTGCAGGAATTCATTATGATTGTTTCAAACCATCACAGGTCCTGAAGCAAAATATGATTACCGTAACTTTGATCTGTGTCAGGATATGCTATCGACTTTGTTAAACAGTCTTGTATTAAAAAAGCAGAAACTACATTGTTGTAAATATATTCACTTTAGGTGAGGAAAAGATGCACTTAAGTACTTGTGAATTTCATTATCTAAAGACTCAGGTCAACCATGCTTAGCTCTAGATATGATAAAACCAAAATGAATGGTTTCTCAGATTTTATTTGATGCAAAATATGCTCACTATCCTCTCAAAATTGACATTCAACATATGAATCAGTTTCAATATTATTTATGGAGGATGAGCTGCAACAATTTTACAACTGGTCAAAAATGCTTGTTTTAATCTGCCAAATCTGAAACATTATAATGTTCTCATCTAATTAAAATACTAAAAGACTTAATGCAGATAAAGTTTTACAAAACCCCGTAGAATTTTTATTCTGGGTCCTTTGACACATATCAAATATCTATTTAACTCAAACACTCATCTTTATAATTGTTAAAAAATTGGGAACTTGCGCTCGGCCACAATTGGTGCGAGAGTACTAAACTAGACAAATTCCGGAATACAGGACCTCCACAAGTTTAGTTTAAAAGTAATGCACTAGATCTCCAATCCCTGATAACACCTTGTATGGGGAAACACGTCGGGCAGAGCTAGCGGTGTGACGCCAGTGTGCACAGACAGGTTGACAGCCATTGCAGCTGTGCTTATCGGAGCTGTTTGCTTATACAGATGTCATACTCTGTAAGTGCAATTTTTCTTACAAATAAACCTGTTAGATGCAATTTAGCGCTATGAGTTCTCTTCCTTGTCCCTAATGCATGCATATGTGGGAGCTGGCTAGTGGAGTCCAAACTGTTTATCACTTTTTTCACAGCTACCACGTCAAGTAGTGACTGATCAAGACAGTGAATATATTGGTACTGGAGAACTGGTATTGGAGAACACTATGGTCTTGTTTAGGGATGAGCTTCGAGTTCGAGTCGAACTCATGTTCGACTCGAACATTGGCTGTTCGCAAGTTCACCGAACAGCGAACAATTTGGGGTGTTCGCGGCAAATTCGAATGCCGCGGAACACCCTTTAAAAGTCTATGGGAGAAATCAAAAGTGCTAATTTTAAAGGATAATATGCAAGTTATTGTCATAAAAAGTGTTTGGGGACCTGGGTCCTGCCCCAGGGGACATGGATCAATGCAAAAAAAAGTTTTAAAAACGGCCGTTTTTTCAGGAGCAGTGATTTTAATAATGCTTAAAGTCAATCAATAAAAGTGTAATATCCCTTTAAATTTCGTACCTGGGGGGTGTCTATAGTGTGCCTGTAAAGGGGCGCATGTTTCCTGTGTTTAGAACAGTCTGACAGCAAAATGACATTTTGAAGGAAAAAACTCATTTAAAACTACCCGCGGCTATTGCATTGCCGACAATACACATAGAAGTTCATTGATAAAAACGGCATGGGAATTCCCCAAAGGGGAACCCCGAACCAAAATTAAAAAAAAAAAATGACGTGGGAGTCCCCCTAAATTCCATACCAGGCCCTTCAGGTCTGGTATGGATATTAAGGGGAACCCCGGCCAAAATTAAAAAAAAAAAATGACGTGGGGTTCCCCCTAAATTCCATACCAGACCCTTCAGGTCTGGTATGGATTTTAAGGGGAACCCCGCGCCAAAAAAAAAAAAAAAACGGCGTGGGGTCCCCCCAAAAATCCATACCAGACCCTTATCCGAGCACGCAACCTGGCAGGCCGCAGGAAAAGAGGGGGGGACGAGAGTGCGGCCCCCCTCCCTCCTGAACCGTACCAGGCCACATGCCCTCAACATTGGGAGGGTGCTTTGGGGTAGCCCCCCAAAACACCTTGTCCCCATGTTGATGAGGACAAGGGCCTCATCCCCACAACCCTGGCCGGTGGTTGTAGGGGTCTGCGGGCGGGGGGCTTATCGGAATCTGGAAGCCCCCTTTAACAAGGTGACCCCCAGATCCCGGCCCCCCCCTGTGTGAAATGGTAAGGGGGTACATAAGTACCCCTACCATTTCACGAAAAAAGTGTCAAAAATGTTAAAAATGACAAGAGACAGTTTTTGACAATTCCTTTATTTAAATGCTTCTTCTTTCTTCTATCTTCCTTCATCTTCTGGTTCTTCTGGTTCTTCCTCCGGCGTTCTCGTCCAGCATCTCCTCCGCGGCGTCTTCTGTCTTCTTCTCCTCGGGCCGCTCCGCACCCATGGCATGGGGGGGAGGCTCCCGCTCTTCTCTTCTTCTTTTCTTCTCTTCTTCTCTTCTTCATTTTCTTCTCCGGGCCGCTCCGCAATCCATGCTGGCATGGAGGGAGGCTCCCGCTGTGTGACGGCGCTCCTCGTCTGACAGTTCTTAAATAACGGGGGGGGCGGGGCCACCCGGTGACCCCGCCCCCCTCTGACGCACGGTGACTTGACGGGACTTCCCTGTGACGTCACGGGGAATGCCACAGGGAAGTCCTGTCAAGTCACCGTGCGTCAGAGGGGGGCGGGGTCACTGGGTGGCCCCGCCCCCCCGTTATTTAAGAACTGTCAGACGAGGAGCGCCGTCACACAGCGGGAGCCTCCCGCCGTGCTAGCATGTGTGAGGAGCGGCCCGGAGAAGAAAATGAAGAAGAGAAGAAGAGAAGAAAAGAAGAAGAGAAGAGCGGGAGCCTCCCCCCCATGCCATGGGTGCGGAGCGGCCCGAGGAGAAGAAGACAGAAGACGCCGCGGAGGAGATGCTGGACGAGAATGCCGGAGGAAGAACCAGAAGAGCCAGAAGAACCAGAAGAACCAGAAGATGAAGGAAGATAGAAGAAAGAAGAAGCATTTAAATAAAGGAATTGTCAAAAACTGTCTCTTGTCATTTTTAACATTTTTGACACTTTTTTCGTGAAATGGTAGGGGTACTTATGTACCCCCTTACCATTTCACACAGGGGGGGGGCCGGGATCTGGGGGTCACCTTGTTAAAGGGGGCTTCCAGATTCCGATAAGCCCCCCGCCCGCAGACCCCCACAACCACCGGCCAGGGTTGTGGGGATGAGGCCCTTGTCCTCATCAACATGGGGACAAGGTGTTTTGGGGGCTACCCCAAAGCACCCTCCCAATGTTGAGGGCATGTGGCCTGGTACGGTTCAGGAGGGAGGGGGGGCCGCACTCTCATCCCCCCCTCTTTTCCTGCGGCCTGCCAGGTTGCGTGCTCGGATAAGGGTCTGGTATGGATTTTTGGGGGGACCCCACGCCGTTTTTTTTTTTTTTTTTGGCACGGGGTTCCCCTTAAAATCCATACCAGACCTGAAGGGCCTGGTATGGAATTTAGGAGGACTCCCAGGTCATTTTTTTTTTTTAATTTTGGTTCGGGGTTCCCCTTTGGGGAATTCCCATGCCGTTTTTATCAATGAACTTCTATGTGTATTGTCGGCAATGCAATAGCCGCGGGTAGTTTTAAATGAGTTTTTTCCTTCAAAATGTCATTTTGCTGTCAGACTGTTCTAAACACAGGAAACATGCGCCCCTTTACAGGCATACTATAGACACCCCCCAGGTACGAAATTTAAAGGGATATTACACTTTTATTGTTTGACTTTAAGCATTATTAAAATCACTGCTCCTGAAAAAACGGCCGTTTTTAAAATTTTTTTTTGCATTGATCCATGTCCCCTGGGGCAGGACCCAGGTCCCCAAACACTTTTTATGACAATAACTTGCATATAAGCCTTTAAAATTAGCACTTTTGATTATTCATGTTCGTGTCCCATAGACTTTAACGGTGTTCGCATGTTCGAACGAACTTTTTTCCTGTTCGCATGTTCTGGTGCGAACCGAACAGGGGGGTGTTCGGCTCATCCCTAGTCTTGTTCTTTTGTCCCTTATAATTGCCAGGTGGACCTCGGGACAGGAGGTACACCTATCCCTCAGGCAGACACAGAGTGAGGGGAACCGAGCTGTCTAGGGAGAGTGGTGCAGCAGCCGGGAACAACAGTTGTTCCATTTACTCACCTGAGGGGGGTGAATCTCAGCAAAGGAGATGTACCTCACCCTTGGAACATACACAGAGGATAAGGGAAAGTTGTTCTGGATTGAGAGAGCACTGGGTATATGGACTTTTAGTTGATACACTGTTAACATTTCCATAATATAAATATACCAACATACCAATGTATATAAGGTTTCTACTTGCTCCCCATTTATTTTTTTAGCCATTTATAGAGAAATGTTTTCCTGTTCCATGTCACCCAATATATACCTCATCTCAGAAACATCAATACAATGTATCTTGCAGATTCTCATAGCTGTCTATAATGTGAAAGTGAATCACTGTGCCCAACTCAACCTTCTATTTTTCCCCTTCACTCTAGAATGGTAAGATGTTGAATTTTAAACCAAAGAATGGCTTAGGGTATTTAGCCAAAATAAAAAACTTGTACTCATTCTGATGAATATGGGGAAACTCACACAGGGCCAGCCTCAGCCTACACAGAGATTTTCCAGCTCTCGGGACCGCAATCTAAGTGCCAGCTGAGAGTGATCAACAATGGGGTTTGTTAACTAAACAGTTAACTCATTAAACACCATAACAGCTGCCATCACATGTTCCAACGGCATCACACAGTGTTCACCATAATCACTGTAACAAGAATGATCATTAAGAAATGGCTTTAATACTTGTTGTCACATGGACAGGAATATTTCAAAATTCTGCCGGTTCAGCAAGGACAAGCCGAGATTCAACCTATCTAAGGGCAGGTTGATTTTACCCGAGTTGATTCATCAATTGACTTGGGTACAACCAGCCTGTCTGATTTTTCCACATGCGATTATTGCCAGCAGCTATAACTGTTCTGCTGGCCGGGAAGGTTCCCCGCAACCCCAAAAGTGATGTTGTACAAAAGCAAAATGTGCCAATTCCCCCATCCACATATTTAAGGTGGAAGGGGGGATCACTACCCCTGTGCTTTTCGACTTCTGTTCAACCAGGGTACCCATACATTGATTGAAATTCAACCGGTTCAGTATTTCGATCCATGTACGACCGGCATAAATGGTATCTCAATGCTGGAACCCCCAGAGAAACACCATATTCACCACTGAGTTTTTTTTTTAGGTTTTGGAGTGCCCCAATCTCATTACTGTAACAGTCATCATATAAACAGTGCACAGAAAAAGCAATCCTGCAAAACTGGATTTGGCCCAATACACCTTAATTACACTTAATTTAATTTTTGCATGTACTGAAATAATGAATAAAGAAAGTCCCACTTATTTTTTCCAACACTGAAAAGCTTTATTATTACCTGCAAAATGGCATTGAGATAGAAAATTGTGGAAGGCTAATAAATGACTACTCAGAAGTATATCTCCAAATATCTTGAACTTTTCATCACTTTAAAGTATTCCTGTTTCTGAAGCAATCTCTTCATCATCATTAATAAGTAATATCTTTGACCAGGGTGATGCTATCCCACTTTAACATGAAAACCATTTCCATATATTTAGCGAAAAAGGGGGAAAAAATGGCATATCACTGCAAAACACAGTTCACTTTTATTTTTAGAATAAAACCTTTGTATAATACGAAATGTTGTAAAAAAAATAGAATGATCTTTTTAGTGCTCTAGAAAGATATTGCCATCTTAAAGCAAATGTATAATTGTCTTATAAATGTCATACTTTCTAATACTGTCCAAAAATCAATCTCATCCCTCACTGGGTGACATTTAGTTTGTTAAAGCACTGTGTATACATAAACAATTGGCATTTTTTTTTTCACAAAAAATACATTTTTTACCTCTTTGTTTTTTTTGCCACTTGGTGCTACTGACCTCTACGATTCCCTTATGTCTTCATGCCCCTGTTACATTACTTGCAGCAAATCATTACACAGGACTAACTTTTTAATAATGACAGTGGCAGCCATGTCTATTTCTTCTAAATCATAAATGAAGCAGTGCTGTAAAATTCCCAAATAATTATTTCCACCAACCAAACAAACAACTATTGCATTATATTATTACTATAATAAATCATAATAAAATTGATTTTGTTTTTTTGGAACACAATTTAGGATATTATTTTTCAAGCCAGAAATATATTACAACATAACTAATGTAAAATGCGCCAAATAATGGTTTTTCTGATTTCTATTCAATTGACAGCAAGTAAAATATAGTTTTCAAAGGTTCATTTGTGCAACTATACATGATTAGGGCAAAATTCCATGTGCGCTAATGCTCTGTACACACGGTCGGACATTGATCAGACATTCTGACAACAAAATCCATCGTTTTTTTCCAACGGATGTTGGCTCAAACTTGTCTTGCATACACATAGTCGCACAAAGTTGTCGGAAAATCCGATTGTTCTGAACGTGGTGACGTAAAACACGTACGCCTGGACTATAGACGGGGCAATAGCCAATAGCTTTTGTCTCTTAATTTATTCTGAGCATGCGTGGCACTTTGTCCGCCGGATTTGTCTACACACGATCGGAATTTAAAGGATCGGATTTTGTTGTTGGAAAATTTTATAGCATGCTCTCAAACTTTGTGTGTCAGAAAATCCGATGGAAAAAGTCTGATGGAGCCCACACACAGTCGGAATTTCCGACAACAAGCTCCGATCACACATTTTCCGTCGGAAAATCCGACCGTGTGTACAGGGCATAAAGCTGTTCTGGCATGTCAACAAAACAACGGGTTTCTGACTATTTACTCACATTGTAATAATGGCACTCTCACAAAACTTTTCAAGAATGTTAAGTCTAAGTCTGTTGTAAACATTTAACAGTTTGACAATGTAGTATCTGAGTGTGATATACTAAAGTTTAGAATAAATGTATAGTGAATTATTGGTCTTATCTACATCCATATAAGCATTTGCACATCGAGGTCCATGAACATTTACTTACCTATACTATAAAAATGACTAATACTGTGTTATTTGGAGATCATAACAGAAGGCAGTGGCTTAGCCTTTTTTGAGATTTCATTTAAAACATTCCTGCCTAAAACTGCAAATTCTCCTGCATGGATACTTGGGCTTAAATCATAATATACCTGTATTTATAGTAATAGGTTTAATGTTATACATGTTCTTTGGGGAGCAGTTTTATCCAGAGAAAGTCTCCCAAAGGTTTCAGTTTGCAAGAAATTCATTATTGCAAATTGCAACCATGACATATTTCATCTAGGGAAAGCATCCTACTTACAAAACAAATAATGGAGTTCCATCTCATAACCATATTATTATCTGTGATTTGGCAATTTTATTAAAGTGGTTGTAAACCCTTACAGACCACTTTAACCTAGAGGTAAGCCTAGATTAAGGCTTACCTGTAGGTGCAAAAAATATCTCCTTAACCTACACGTTTAAGGAGATATTTTCCAAAAAACGGGCACCGATGTCTACGGCGCATGCGTAGACAACGGTGCAGGCGCACTGAGTGTGCCATTAGTGAAGGCGATCATGCCATCACTGGTGGCTCCCATGCGCATGCGCTGGAGTGACATCATCGCTGCTCCGGCCAGTCACAGTGCAGGAGCAGCAATGCCCGGAAGTCACTCCGGGAGATATGGCGGCGACGAGGGTCACTCCAGGCACTTCGATCTCAGGTAAGTAATTCATAATGAGTTAGTATGCTATGCATACTAGCTCATTATGCCTTTGTCCAGGGTGTTTTTTTTGTTTGTTTTTTTTTAGAGAGGGTTTACTTTCTTTTTAAACTAACTTACAAATAAGTAGCTATGTGTACTTTAATATTCTGCCATGTTACACATTAGCCACCACTAGGACCAATAAAATCTAGAACATTGGTCAGTAATTTTTACCAAATGATAAAACTGATGTAATATCTTTCAAAAGTGGAGCAAGGGTCAGAACAGACATACACTATTTATTGTACCTATTACAAACATCCTATAGGCTACAAATAAAGCATCAAGCCTTCTGTCTTTATAGTACACTAAATATTTTGTGAAAACCGATTTAAACAGTTATTAAAAATTGAGCTTTTAGGATCAGATTGCATAGACATGTATTGCAGGAGCCATACAGTGTAAATGTGTAACAGCTGCCTTAAAATTGAAATATCAATTGAATTTCATCTTTATTACAGAAAGCATGACATAGCTGAACTTTAATAAAAAATAATGTTCTTTAGCAAAGAACATACAAAAAACTACAAAAAAATTAGTATGTGCTATAAATTTCCTCCAGCATTGATCCTGTTTCTTCTTCCTGGAGGTTGCCATTTTGCTGAAGCCCAGAGCCCCTGAGCGGAAGTAAATCATAAAGTGGAACAAACCCATCGATTCAACCGTTTCCAAAAACAGTTAAATTCCTGGAATTCCGGGATTGCTAACTGTCACATTTGCTTGTTTTCTCAAACAAACTGTCAAACCTTTAAATAGCTGGTGTCATAAATGATCACATGTGCAACAATATGGCAGTTGCAGATCAAATAGAAACAGCTTCCCTGGCTGTAAAGGATAAGAGGGTTTAATTCTGCTTTAAGGCTGTCAGCAGATCGGCCTCTACAAACTCGGCAGTGCTTAAAAGTGCCTAAAAATAGAAAGCAACTGAGCATGTGCAGAGCAGGGTGAGACTGAGTATTATTGGATTTTAAACAGTATAGAGCAGGGGTCTTCAAACTATGGCCCTTTAGTTGTTCAAGAACTGTAATTCCCATCATGCCTAGTCATGTCTGCGAATGTCAGAGTTTTACAATCCCTCATGGGATGTGTAGTTTCGCAACAGCAGGAGGGCCGTAGTATGAAGATTCCTGGTATAGACACTTATTTTTAATGTTTTACGTACCTGCTATACCTGCAAAAGAAGTCAGCCTGAAGTGATCTAGCAGGACTTCGTTTTCTGAGTGAAGTTCCAATTTAAGAACAAATCATTTTTAAATTACAGCATAAATGAGATCTCTGACGTTGGTGGAGAAGGTCCAAGAAGAACAAAAGAAAAATACAGCCCTAAATCTTTTTTGGGAGTTCTGCATATTTTTATTTCCTCATATTATTTAAGCCAACTTATTTCGGGGCTTCAGAGTGTCCCCTTTATTGGAGCTTTAATGGTTGATGGAGAGAGGAAACATCATTGATGCACTGAAGTTTAAAATTCACATTGCAAAAAATAAAGAGGCACATGCAAAGGAAATGTAAATAAAACAGTATTTTTGCTCACATGCGACTGGATGATGGAAGCCAGCAGAGGTTTAAGTAAACAGCCTGTTTGACTTTTGTAAATCAACCCTATCGCATTTGGAGAGTTTATTGCAATCTTATTAACACACAAACTTGGAAACAAATTACAAAGTCAGGTTTCAACAGCTGATTGATTTGGGTAACGTGTATTAAAATGGTCCCATTAAGCTCTACAACAGTAACTAGTTTCTGTTTTAACCATCCATTAAAGCCCTGAAGAAGAAGGCATTCTAAAGCACACATGACCTGGCATGGTTTATAACTAAATATGGAATTTATTCTCTATATAGCCCACTTTGTTGAGGAAACACTTTCACCTTGAAAAACCTGTTATTTTTGGCCCAAATTAACTATAAAATAATTTCAAACATGTTCTTTTACAATTGTGGCAAAAGGGTTAGAACAGCTTTTTGCTGCGATCCTAGGCTGGGTTGGAGGTATTGCCCTTTACTTACTGTCTTGGTGACAAACGTTTCACCAGAAAATAAATGAGAGAAAATCTGCAACAGGGACACAAATGAAAAACTTCACAAATCCAAAAATGGATTGTCACAACAATTATTGAGAGTTCAAACAGAAAGTTTGTTGCCTCATATACTTTATTCCAACAAATATCAAGGGCTACCAGGTACTTCTTTCAACAGTGCTTTGATGTTGGTTGGAGGTCAAAGAGGCTCCTTCTAATTAAAAACAGCTTAATGTAAACAAAAGTCCATAGATATAAAGGACTCTTTATTGTATCTGGTTTCTGCAGCTGTCCATTGCAGTTGTTGCAATGGCCAGCTGCCGAAAAAACATTTAGCATTTGTTTTTTCTGTTCAGATCTTGCTTGAGGTGACTTTAGTTGTATTAGTGCTGTTGTGGGAAAAAAAACAACAACTAAGCACTGTCCATAATAATGTTTTTATTTGCACTAACATTTATATTTTCAGTACAAGTTTTGGGGTTGTTTTTTTTTTTACTTGGTTCAAGAAGCAGTTTTAACAAACAGTTTAGTATGACAATTTTTGGGGAAAAAAACCACACACACACAAACAACAATGTCAATTAAACTGGGATAGTTGGTAAGATAAGAAAGGGAAAGGGCTATGGAATGGGAGGGGGGACTAACAGTTAAAGAGTCATGTTGCATAGTGATTGAGAAAATTGAGATCCACACTGAATTTGTTATCTCTTGTGTCTTATAGAATTATCATTCACAGTTCAAAAAAGTTCCTTTCCTAAATATTTTTGAAATTCCTTTATGGTGTGTCTGTGTAAATTTATTCTTTTTTGTAGTTTGTAAATGTTACCTATCTAACCATAATTCCACCAGCATAGAGGGAATTTGGAAGCATAGGATTTAGCCAATTGAAAAAGGCTTTAAGTAGAAATGATACACAATTTTTTGCACTAATTTCTAGTAGTTGAGACAGTGGGATAAAGTATAGGTATATTTAAATGCAAGGAGCCACTGTGACATTGTGTAGGATTGGTTAAGATCTACCTCCCATTTCAATATAGGTTTGGTTTTGCAGAACACTAGCTTTTGTTGGAGAGTTTCATAAAAAAGGAGATACCCTTCTCAAAGGCAGCATGGGTGGTGCAATGTTTCCACACTTGGAAAGCGGGCAGCGGGTAGAGTGTGTTTAATCAAAAAGCAAGTGATGCAAACATGTTATCAGTTTTTTTTGTTATAAGAGACCCTACCTAAGCCATTTTTTTAACAGAGAGGTATGGGAGATGTATTTTTAGCATTTCTATGGGCATTTGTATCGCCTGGGTGCAGAAGGGATTATGTGGTAGACAAGTTAACGCACTCCATGCCAGAATTGATGTCCTGACAGTCAATAGTATATTCCCTAGTGGTAGAGGCTTCCAGAGATCCACTAGAAAAGGTTGTGAAGATGTGGAAGCTTCATAAGTGCAGATTCAATGCTCGACTAATCTGCAGAAATAATGGGATGAGATGAATAGTCAATTATTGGAGCTGATTTTATAAATGAATGGGGACTGTTCACTCAGCAGAGAATATTCCCTTTATTCATAAATATTAGAGTATAACAGAAGGCAAACATTTTTGTTTTTATTTTGGATTAGAGTGGAGATGGATTAGAGCACCTGTCAGTTTTTATTGCTGTCTGTGTCCCCAGTTAGGGAGATCCCCCCTCTCTATGTGCCTGTTCACAAGACTTCTGTTTCGGCTATGGGGCCACCAAAATAAGTATTGAGTATTCAAAAACAATACAACTTCACTTTGCTTGTTAAGCTAATTGTACATTTTATTTAGAAAAGTTAACAGACACAGCTACTTTACCAAATTAACCAATTAACCTGGTAGGTCAACCTAAGCCAAAAAAAATAAATAAATAAACAGACTTTAACCACTTCTGTTCCTAGTGATTGGGAACAGCAATCTCTCTGTACTCCCAGTCAGTCCACTCCCATGGGTGTCCGCAGGTAGGGGCAAGGGGGGGCGAGTGACCCCCCGTGGAATCGGCAAGGGTCTGCAGTGGCCGCATCTGTAGCTGTGCTGGCTCTCTGGGTTTGTGAGTCGGCTCCACAGCTGCTTCAGATCAGTGTCATTGAGCTTACAGAGCTCTTTACTGCCACCTCTGGCTGCTTCCTGTATGTGCGCCCCTCGTTTTTGCTTTGCTGCCTGTTGTATTTTCACAGCGACATGTGGAAACAGGACTTGGGAGAAAGAAGACCACCTTACAAGTGAGGGCTGTGAGTACAAGTGAAGGGAGGAGGCTGTTTGTGTATAGGGGGGGCAGAGCTGTGTGTGTGGGAGCCTGACATATATACAGATGAGGGGGGCAGCTGAGTGAATACAGGTATGATCAGCGAAGGGGGTGCTAGATATAGGAAAGATCATATCATCTGTCCTGTATACAGCTATATACACCCATCTTCCTTCCTGTTATTCCTCCATCACTGACTGCAGATATACATCATCTGTCCTGTGTATATATAGTTGTATACAGGACAGGTGATGTATATCTGCACAGTGATGGAGGAAGGTCTCTATATACAGGAAGGAAGGTGGGTATATACAGGTAGCTGTATATACCCGCCTTCCTTCCTGTATATAGAGACCTTCCTCCATCATCACTGACTGCAGATATACATCATCTGTCCTGTATACAGCTATATACACACACCTTCCTTCCTGTATATATATATTATTACCATCCACTATATATATATA
The DNA here is from genome assembly GCF_042186555.1 of Aquarana catesbeiana. Classification (NCBI taxonomy): domain Eukaryota; kingdom Metazoa; phylum Chordata; class Amphibia; order Anura; family Ranidae; genus Aquarana; species Aquarana catesbeiana. The sequence continues at coordinate 341,927,460 of NC_133324.1, read as the reverse complement.
TATATATATATATATATATATATATATATATACATATATATATATATATATATATATATATACATATATATATATATATATATATATATATATATATATATATATATATTTTACACCCTCCGTACTGTACAGGCCACATTTGATGGGCACAATGAGGCTGCAATTGATGGGCACATGCCTGCGCTTTATTAGATAATAACTAAGCCCCTCCCCTTCATGACATTGTCAAAAAGGGGCAGAGCATGGGTGATAAAAAATGATGCCCCCCCTGAAAAAAGTTCTACGGACACCCATGTCCACTCCCCCATAGTTAGAATCACCTCCCTAAGGAAAACTTAACCCCTTGATCCCCCCTAGTGTTAACCCCTTCCCTGCCAGTATAATTTATACAGTGATCAGTGGCTATTTTTAGCTCTAGTCACTGTAATAATGATACTGGTCCCAAAAAAAGTGTCAAAAGTGTCCGATCAATGTCGAAGTCCTGCTAAAAATTGCTGATTACCACCATTACTAGTAAAAAAAATTATAATAAAAATGCCATAAATATATTCCCTATTTTGTAGATGCTATAACATTTGCGCAAACCAATCAATATACGCTTATTGCAATTTTTTTTACCAAAAATTTGTAGAAGAATACATATTGGCCTAAACTGGTGAATACTTTTTTTTGGGGGGATATTTATTATAGCAAAAAGTAAAAAATATAGTTTTTTTTTTTAAATTAACTTTTTTTTTGTTTATAGCGCAAAAAATAAAAACCACAGAGGTGATCAAATACCACCAAAAGAAAGCTCTATTTATGGGGACATCAATTGTGTACAATGTCGCATGACCACTTAATTGTCAGTTAAAGCGACGCAGTGCTGTATCGCAAAAAATGGCCTGGTCGTTAAGGGGGTACATCCTTCTAGGGCTGAAGTGGTAAACTTAAAGATGTTTAATTTCCATTTGAAAAATTTTGCATACATGTAATATAAGCTAATATACACCATGTGCTTGCAAAATATAAATACCAATTTTATGATGTTAATGAAGCATCTTTTCGCATTTCATAGAATCTCGAATGCAATCTTTTACATTCTGATTTCTTAATGTATAAATAAATGGATTTAGTAAAGGGGCAATTACAGTACTTACCAGATTAACAATTTTGTCTGCTGCCACAGAATACTCCTTAGGGGGCCTTATTACAATGAATATGGCACCTCCAAAAAATATTGACAGCATGGTGAGGTGAGACAGACATGTTGAGAAGGTCTTCTGTCTTCCTGTATCTGATGGCATTCTTATTACGGTGATCACAATGAAAAAATAAGATACTGCAGTAATGGTCAAACATCCAATCAGAATTAACACTGATGTAATGATTGTATTCATTTTAATTAAACGTATATCTACACAGACCAGCTTAAGCATAGCTGCACTCTCACAAAAGAAGTGGTCTACCACATGGCCACAAAATGGAAGATTAGTTATAGCTATTGTGGGGTACAAAAGACATAGAAATGGAGTAATGAAGCAGCCAGTCACTAGTTTTAGACAAATACTAGTTCTCATAATAGTGTTATATCTGAGTGGGTAACAAATAGCTATATATCGATCTATGGACATAACAGTTAAAATGAGAAAATCTGCAGTGGTTATGAAGTAATATAAATAGGATTGTATCAGACAACCCACTTTAGAAATGGTATTTTCTGCAACAAGTATTGCTAGCAACTTAGGAATCACAAAGGAAACCATAAGTATATCAGTGAAAGACAAGCACACCAGGAATAAGTACATAGAAGAGTGAAGACGAGAATTGCTACAAATGATAACGATTATTAGGAGGTTTCCAGCCATTGTAATAAAGTAGGCCAACAACAGTGCTACAAATATTATGATCTGTAATGCAGTGTTACCATAAAATCCTTTGAGAACAAATTGCTCTAATATGGTTCCATTTGTTTCATCCATTGAGGCTCAGCAACTAAAATAATTATCAGTCTGACAATCAAAAATTCCATTTACAATATTGGCCGTTTTAAAGCTGAACTCCAGGCATAAAGCTAAATTAACATGTGAAATATATACATAATATGGTGTCTCCTTTACGTGCAAAAAGGCTTTGTATTTCTGCTCATCCAGTTCTGAGGTTTATGCAGCTCTGCCACACAGCACAGCCCTTTTTGGCAGGGAAGGAATTCTAATCTTTCTCTGCTGCACTTTCACCTTTACTTCCAGGTCCCCCACTAACCGAAACCCTGTTACTGGACAGTGAAAGGAGACAGCAAAATGATGAGTTTATCTCTCTGTCATTTTTCTCAATTCTTATATCAGAATGTTCCTTGTATTGCAACACACCCGATTGGCTCCTTCTGCTGCTTCTCCTTCCCTTCTTTGAGCTCTTCTTTACAGGGTCTGTAAGAGGCTGATACCTAATAAAGGTAAATACGCTGCATTAAAAATACATAAAATTGTGTAATAATAAATAGAGAGCTACTTTATTAGTGTGTTTATTTTTGCCTGCAGTTTATATTTAAATAATATTTAAAATTGAAACAGAACACATAACATATCATTGTTAAATTAAAACCTGAACCATTATAATTATTTTTCTAAAGAAAATTCTAAATTATTGAATGAATAACTGTAGCTTGTACAGCAGGGGCACCCGACCAGTGGCCCGGGGGCCACATGTGGCCTGCGGAGCCCTCTGATGTGGCCCGCAACCTCCTGCTCTGAGATGGTGGGTTGGCAAGCCACCACATAAGCCTGTATAGTGCTCCTGTCACAGGCGGAGTGATATCAAATGCACTCTGCCTGGGGCAGCAACAGCCGGCGATAACTGAATGGAAGACTGTTTTTAAAAGTAAGTTTACTACTAAAATCACAGTATATATATATGGGTGTAGAAAAACCCAAATTTATTGCACTGGGAGCATATAATATCTTAAATTAAAAAAGTATTAAACAGCAGCTATCACAATATGCATGGAGAAAACACAAACAAAATACAGTATATAGAAAATGGTGAAGCGCTTGAAAAAAGTCCAACATGAACCCAAAATATATTGCTGGCACAGACTCAACTGACAAAAGCATATAAATGTAATCCACTTTTAAAAAGTCTGAAATAAACCAAAGAGATGTGTCTTGACTCTTGAGGTATCAAATTGTTGAAGAGACTGCCACTATCACCCAAACACACTGCCTCTTACCCATAGGTAGATGTTAACAAGTATGGATATATCCAGCGTTTCCAACCCACAAAATGCCCGGCGTGTCCCAGCATGCAAGTCATGCAAGTGACTTGCATGCTGGGACACGGTGGCCATATTGTGGGTTGGAAACACTGGACGTTTCCTACAATGCCTATATTAACCTGCTGAAATGTGAGAGCAAAACTTTTTAGCTTTTTATCAATAAACCAACATTTGGATGTTTGCACTATGAGGAGACTCTTTTTTCTCTTACATACATATCAGCCATAAAAGCCCTGAGAATGGAGCAGAATAGTGTAGAAAAACAACTCCAGGACAAAGAACACGAATGCGCTAAGGCACATCCGCTAAGGCGGATTCACCTTCTCCTGACACGTTGGCTCAATTGCAGTTCGCAAGGCGGAATGTATCTCTCCATTATCAGGATATGACTACTTGTCAACTGCAAAGGAGTGCGGCGCGTGTTTTTGAAAAAGAAGATAAAAATGGCAAGCTCTTGGCTCTTCTGGCGGCAGGGGACACGTCCCCGACAGTAGTTCCCTGCATACGGTTCCCATCAGATCCCTATGACACTGGTGACCTCAGGGACACATTGGGGACCTGAGGTCCTGAGGCCTGAGCTGCTGGAGGAATCTAGCAATTTTCTGGATGCCGCGTTCAGGGAGGAGGAGGTAGTTTCCGCAATAAGGTAATTTCCTAGTGGTAAAGCTCCTGGACCCGATGGTCTGCCAATTGAGTCGTACCACCAATACTCAGAGACCCTGGCACCCAGACTACTACAATTATACACAGACTGTTTTCAGAAGGGAGGCCTCCCCCTCTCCTTTTATGAAGCTCATGTTGTATTATTGACTAAGCCGGATAAAGACCCACTGCAGTGTTCGTCATATAGGCCCATCTCTTTATTAAATATGGACTTCAAAATACTGACAAAACTGTTAGCTACTAGACTTATGTCGGTCCTGCAGCATGTTATTTCCCCTGATCAGGCAGGTTTTATGCCCAAAAAGGCTACGGATATTAATCTGCGCAGGGTTTTCACTCACACACAGTTGGGTCCAGATATTTCCAGCGGTGGGATACTGGTCTTTCTGGATCAGGAAAAGGCCTTTGAGGGTGGTACTGGAGGTATTCGGTTTCGGTCCTCAGTTCAGGAAGTGGATCGACATTCTATATCATAGCCCCACTGCAGCCATAAAGCTAAATAATATGTTGTAGGAGTTTTTTCCAGTACATCGGGGCACTCGCCAAGGATGCCCTTTATCCCCGGGTCTTTTCTCTATTGTAATTGAACCATTGGCGGCGGCCTTGCGAGCCTCTGACAAGGTACAGGGGATACAGGTGGGTAATTTGACCGAAAAAACTGAACTATATGTGGATGACATGGTTCTTTTTTTGCGAGACTCCAAGAATTCCCTATCGGCAGCTTTAGACATCTTTAATTCCTTTGCTCATTTTTCGGGTCTGAAAGTCAACTGGGGAAAATCCCAGATTCTTTCACCTAGGACACCATCCCCCAAATGTGAGATTGTCCCTTGCAGAGGGTAGAGGTAATCAAATATCTGGGGTTACATATCTCCAACTCTGTATCAGACTTTATTACCTTGAATGTCGATCCACTTTTGACTAAACTAAAATCCAGACTGCAGGCATGGCAGAATCTACCTTTTACACTCATAGGTAGGGTGAATTTAGTGAAAATGACATTTTTACCTCTGTTTTTATATACATTTCGTAATTCCCCTGTTTGGATACCGAGATATATATTCAAAAAAATAGATCAACTCATAACGTCTTTCCTGTGGCAGGGGCGACATCCCCGAATTAAACTCCGGGTGTTACAACTGCCGTGGAAACAAGGGGGACTAGCGGTCCTGGACTTTCACAGGTATTACTTAGTGGGTCAGCTAGTATTCGTGCACAGGTGGTTCACTCTACCAGAGGATGACACTGGCAATACACTAGAGGCGGCTACTGTTGGTTCTTATGAGGCGCTGACACATCTTCCGGATCAGGGTATCAGAGCTCTGTATAGACTCACAATATCCATGCGTGCAACCAGCAGGGCATGGGTAGCAGCGACCAAGGGTAGCATTTCTGAGATTTCTCCTCGCACACCACTTTGGAAGAACCCCAAATTAACGCACTTTTGTGAGTACCCTGATCCAATCATCTGGACTAAATTTGGTATTAAGACACTGACTGTCATAGTGGGTGGTGGGAAACTTCTATAGTTTGACGCACTGAAAACTAAGTTTAATCTTCCCAACACTCACTTGTTCCGTTACCTTCAGCTCAGACATGCATACCACGCCCAATTTGGAGATATGGGTATTACCTTGAAAATGAGCGATTTAGAATCTTTACTGAAGAAGGACACTTTGGACAAGGCCTTGTCTAGAATATATAAACAACTGTTCCATGAGGGAGGAGATCTCCTTGCAAGGTATAGGGCTGTGTGGGGTGAAGTGTTCCCCCAGATGGACGAGGATGACTGGGATGATGTATGGGACATTAATTTTACTAGATTGGTCTCTGCTAGGGACCAACTCATTCAATTTAAATTCCTGCATCGTATATATCTTACTCCAGCTAGATTGGCTAAGATGTTCCCTACCCAGTCACCTGGTTGCTGGTGGTGCAGTTCCCTCACTGCTGATTTCATGCATATCTTTTAGAATTGCTCGAACATCCAAACATTTTGGAAGGGGGTCACAGAATGTATAACAGAAGTAACTGCCATTCCTATACAGCCCATGATAGAGGTGTGCCTTTTGGGACTGGTGGACAATCTAGCCCCAAAAAGAGTAACTCGTACTCTGCTGACGATCCTAATATATTATGCTAGGAAAATTATAGTGTTATCATGGAAAAAGCCCAATCCTCCATCTGTATCAGCATGGGAGGGTGTGGTTAATAGGGCTGCACCTTTATACAAGGCTTTATAGGGGCATACCACAGAAATTTGATAAAGTGTGGGGCAGTTGGATGAATAGTGAAACTACAGTGGCGGATTGAGTGGCACCTAATAGAATACACCTGCAGTAGGATTTAACATGTATGTAATTGTCTGACATATCGTAACGTACCATTGACTGTTACTAAAAAATAGGTGGCCTTGTTATTATTATTTTTTTTGTCACTGAGTGAGGGTCTGGAAGGAGGAGGAGAGAGTCAACACTGAAGAAATGTACAGGCATACCCCACTTTTAAGTACACAATGGAGTTTATTTACTAAAGCTGGAAAATGCAAAATCAGGCTCACTTCTGCATAAAAACCAATGAGCTTCCAGGTTTAATTACCAAAGCGTAATTGAACAAGCTGGGGTTAGAAGCTCATTGGTTAATATGCAGAAGTGAGCCTGATTTTGCACTTTCCAGCTTTAGTAAATAAACCCCATTGTGTACTTAAAAGTGGGGTATGCCTGTAAATAGTTTATTTTTGAGTGTGGCCCATTGTGTATACGTGTTATGTTAAAAAGCAATAAATAAAACTTTAAAAATAAAAAATACTGTACAGTGTGCGCTGGTGACTTGGTCCTTTCGTGCAGCTGTGAGGTCAGCATTGAAAGTGCACAAATCCTTTGGGACTCAATCAGATATTCAGAAAGGTTAGTGTCCCCTTTTCTACCTTTGCTAATCCTTAGTAATCTACCATTTTCCCCGGGTATGGAATAGATGAAGTCCCTTTTCCAGTGGACTACCCACAGCTTTACCCATGTACACAACTTCTTGACCTCATGCACTTTTCCTACCTTGGCTTCCCTGCAGGAACACCATGAAGCACCTAACACAGAGCATTTTCATTATCTACATCTCCAACACTGGATCTCATCCCCGAGAAAGCATTCTGAATTTCCATATAAAAAAAAAAAATCCGCCTTTGAACATATACAGTATGTCTACATTCCGTGGGATCACCCAGACTCATATCACTTTTATATTCTACATTAAATGCTTGTGGGTCTCATTCCTCTGTCTTGTATGTCCTGAAATGAAAATGAGACCTCACTGCCCCCCCAGACTTGGAGGACTGGGGGTTAAATCTGGTTCAAAATTGTGAAATGTTCCTTTAGTCTATCGTAGAAACTGCATACAAGGTTCCCATTTAGTAGTATTGGGTTCTAGCCTGAATAGCGCATGCCAACTGTAACTACAGCAACAGGTTCTTTAGAGGATGTGGTCAACGTGGTGATGTATTAAACATTTGGTCGCCCTGTCTGAAGCTGAACACATTTTAGTCTAGAACATTTGGCTTCCTCCAAATCATATTTAATTTATTAGTCCACGTGGATGTGAGGATTGACACATAGTTGTTTCTGGCTGCAAAGAAAATTGTATCCAAAGCCTGGAAGAAGCCTACAGTCCCCTTTCAAGTGGTCAAAGACTGTATGAATTTTTTGCTGGTTGATGAGAAATTGTCTAGCATCCTTAACTTTTCATAACCTAAATTTGTCAAAATATGGGAACTGTGGCTCACCTTTGCCTTTCTGTCTCTGAACCCTTGTAGCCTGAGTTGCATATAGTTCACCTACCTGATCCTTAGGCCCGAGTCTGTGGGGGATATATCCTGTTGTATCCTCTCCCTGCATCTTCCTTCATGTTGCCTATACTTCCCTATCCTGACCTTATAGTTGGTAAGGCTGAATAATGACACCAGTCCATGTAGTTCAACTTGTGCAGGTGTTGTATGTATGAATGTATGTATGTGGGTGAGTGTGTTTATGTCAATACCATTTTCCACATCCCTGTTTATTGCGTTCTCTGAAATTATTGACACTTCCTGCTGAAACCACTGATTGTTGAAGTGAGTTCCACATCCTTACTGCTCTAACAGTAAAGAACTCTCTACTCAGTTTAAGGTTGAACCGCCTCTCTCTTTCATTGAGTGCCTGTGTGTCTTCTTAAGCTTCCTGAAACTGAAAAGTTTCCTCACTATGCTAGAATTACCATTAAGGTATTTGTATATTGCTATCATATCGCCTCTCAAGTATCTCTTCCCAAGTGAGAATACGTTTCTTGTTTGTAGTCAATCTTTGTAACTGAGAACCCCCAGACCCCTTATTAGCTTGGTTGACTTTCTCTGGACTCTCTCCAGTTCCAGCGCATCTTTTCTGAGGACCGGTAACCAGAACTGGAGGGTATATTCAAGATGTGGCCGGACCAAAATCTTGTTAAGTGGTACAATAATTTTTTTTTTCTCTGAAGTAAATTTTTAATGCATGCTACTATTCTACTTGCTTTGATTTTTTTTCTATCCTAGATTCCCCCACCGGCTCTCCCTCTAGTGAGTAGAGATGAGCCGAACACCCCTCGGTTCGGTTCACACCAGAACTTTTCGGACGAACACCACGCAAAACACCATTAAAGTCTATGAGACACGAACATGAAAAATCAAAAGTGCTCATTTTAAAGGCTTCAAAAGGGTCTGGTATGGATTTTGGGGGGACCCCTATGCCATTTTAAAAAAGAAATTGGCGCAGGGTTCAACTTAATATCCATACCAGACCTGAAGGGCCTGGTATGGATTTTAGGGGGTCCCCCACGCAATTTTTTTTTCATTTTGGTTTGGGGTTTCCCTTAATATTCATACCAGATCCAAAGGGCCTGGTAATGGACTGGGGGGGAACCCATGCTGTTTTTTTTCAATGAGTTTTATCTATATTGAAGGGATCCGACAATTCATTATAGCCGCGATCAGTTTTAAATTACTTTTTTTCCTTTAGAAATGTCATTTTGCTGTGGTATTGTTCTAAAGACGGGAAAACTGTGCCACTTTACAGGCATACTATATACACTCCCCAGGCATGATATTTAAAGGAATATTTCATTTTTATTGATTCACTTTAAGCATTATTAAATACACTGCTCCTGAAAAAACCTCCATTTTTAAAACTTTTTTTTGCATTGATGTCCCCTGGGGCAGGACCTGGGTCCCAAAACACTTTTTATGATAATAACTTGCATATAAGCCTTAAAAATGAGCACTTTTGGTTTTTCATGTTAGTGTCCCATAAACTTTAACGGGGTTCCGCGGCTTTCGAATTTGCCGCAAACACCGCATAATGTTCTTTGTTCGCGAACGTCCGAACAACCAAAGTTCTGCCCAAACTTATGCTCGGGCCGAACCATTCGCCCATCCCTACTAGTGAGTAATTTGCATTTATGTTTTAGGCCCCCAAGTGCATTACTTTACATTTCTTATCATTAACCTCACTTGCCAAGTAGTTGCCCACCCCTTTAATTTATTGAGGTCTTCTTGTAAGGTTTCTATAGCCTGCTGTGAAGTTATTGAAGTACCCCTTTTACCACGCCAGACCATTCTGAGTACACACTGTTTTTCACCATCCATGCCCCTGTAACCAGTTTTCTACCCATGTACATACTCTATGCCAAAAGATCTTCTAAATTAAAAGGTTATGGGGAACTGTATCGAATGCTTTTGCAAAATCCAGATACAGCTCACTTCCTCATAGAATGTTAGCAGATTGGTCTGGCAAGAACAATCTTTCATAAATCCATGCTGATTACTACTAATGATACTGTTTTCATGTGAAAATGTTTGAATATAGTCCCTTATCATCCCCTCAAATAGTTTACAAACAATGGATGTTAGACTGATTGGCCTGTCATTTCCAGGTATATATCTTTGCCCTTTTTTGAATATTGTCCATTGTTTTCATCCCTTTTTTTGACTATTCCCTTTCCTCCTATCTTTTTCCACCATCTTAATTTTTTACCGCTCAGACCCATCTGCCTATATAGCAGTTTGAATTACCTATCTGCTACTGTAAGCTCATAAAAGGTCTTAAATTACATCTTTCTATGGAACTGGAAAACTGAATAATATGCAGGATCTGCTTTTTTATTTCATTTTAACACCTTCCCGCCCAGCCTATAGCAGAATGACAGGCAGGTAGTGGCTCATCCTGACTGAATTTCATATAGGCGTCCTTCGCACCGCGCTGCTCATTTGCGCCCCCGGGGGCGTGCAGTACGACGATCGGCGGTGAGCTGTGTCCCTTGGGTAGGTGCTTTACCATATGATCAACTGTATCCAATCACAGCCAATCACATGTAAACAAATGCCACTTATCGGCATTTCCTTTCCTCAGCGCTGTCAGGGTCTGAGAAAAGGAAAGCCGATTACCGACTTTCCAGTTACAGGGGACATTTACACTGATAATCAGTGCACTGATTATCAGTGCAGCCCCATCAGTGCAGCATATTAGTGTCTATAAGTGCAACATATCAGCGTCTGTCAGTGCAGCATATCAGTGCCCATCAGTGCAGCATATCGGTGCCCATCAGTGCAGCATATCAGTGCCGCCTATCAGTGACCATCAGTGCCGCCTTATCAGTGTAGCCTTATCATTGCCCATTAGTGCCCATCAGTGCCAATCAGTCCCGCCTTATCAGTGCCCATCAGTGCAGCCTCATCAGTGCCCATCAGTGCAGCTGGTGATTAAATACCATAAAAAAAAAAACTCTATTTGTGTGAAAAAAATGATAAATATGTCATATGGGTACAGTGTTGCAATTTTCATTTAAAGTGCAACAGCGATGAATGCTGAAAATTGGCCTGGACAGGAAGCAATGGCGACCCTAGGTAGGGGGGCAGAGGGGGCCCTGATCCCCCCAACATTATGCTGGGCCCCACCATGTGGCCCCCCCCCCCAAAAAAATATATTTTTTATTTATTTTTTATTTTTATTTTTTTACAAAAAGGCAATTTCTTTTTGTTTGTATTCATATCGGATGTGCCGCATCTTACTCGGGCCACCGCTGGGGTAACACAGTCTCTATTGAGAGGGAGAACATCCCCAGTCAGCTCCTGCGGGTGATTCCTCCCCCCTCCCTCTGCTCGCTGACACTGCATAATGCAAGCGCTCACACAACCACGGCCGCCCGATCTGCTCCTTCCCCAGCATCCTCATTGGCAGGGAGAAGAGCGACTTGCAGGAAGGACTCCACCAGGACTCTCAGTTACTGAAAAAACAGACTGATTTCTCCCGTCCTTAGGACAGGAGAACCAGCCTGTAAATTCCAAGAGATGCCAGACCAGCGCTGTCAATAGCAGGGGCAGGAGAGCAAGAGGAGGCTGGGGAACCCCACAATGGCAGAACACCAGGGCCCAGTGGCAAGACAACCTTTGCAACTATGATAGTTCTCCCACTGCTTTGGACCCTTATATTTTCTTGGTATGCTGGTGACATATATCTCTTGTTCTCTGTCACCCTGGGGGGGCCCCAATACAGTAGGAAGGGAGCTCACTGCAGAACATGTGAAAGGGCCGTTGTGGGATCGTAGTAAAGGGGTAAAGGGCTCCAGGATAGATAAAATATAGATAGATAGATAGATAGATAGATAGATAGATAGATAGATAGATAGATAGATAGATAGATAGATATATTTTATATTGCCCCCCTATTTTTGTCCCTGTCCCCCCATGTGCCCCCCCTAAATATGAAAGCTGGAGACGCCACTGACAGGAAGGGGGTGAAAGTGCCCACTACTGAAGTGGTTAAATGTCCACACATTTTATCAGATGTTTTAGCCCCTGTGTGGACATTACTGCTGTTATTCCTCCTTAAAAACAATAAAAAGTATTAAAGCAATAGTACACACATCTTTTAAATAACATGAGGAATGTTGTACATAGTGTTATGGAACAGTATGATTTTACCTATCCCCTCTAGTAATAGTTACGAGCGGCTGCCAATCCCGAGTCCATGTCAGGAGCTGTGTCCATGAATGAGAGGATCCTGAGAGACTGCCGCACCTCTCTAGTAATGCATTCTAGAGTTATATTTGATTTTCTCACTGCATTGCCATACTATATGCTCATTTTGCAGTTATCTGAATAAATATTCCTAAATATATTTCCTCTGTAGTGCTGGCCAACACTGTACCTCCAATATTGTAGATGAAAAAGGGGGTTATATGGTACAATGAGTGGTGTGTGCACACTGATAGTATAATGAGAACAGTAAAAAGTCCATAAAGTCCAACTGGAACGTCCAGGGAAACTTCCTGCTGACTTCAAAACACTTGATGTTTTGAGGTCAGCAGGAGAGACTGAAATATCTCTGAGTGAACAGCTAGAGAAGAGAACAAGAGGGTGTGATCTAAGTGTATTATGTTACATATTATTGTGGTGAAAGACAATTGACAACTCACGCTTGACAGTTAAAAACTGAGTTGTCAACAAAGTAAGGTGGACAACCTCAGCATGGAAGAGTATCTCAATCCAGGGAGGACACACTAGGTTTGGTCAGTGGAATCAATCTGTAGGGCAGAGAAAACACACCAGGGGATGCCAAGTGCAGTAGTGTATAGAACTGGTAGGTGTATGTAAATAGGCAACTCACATATGAAGAAGAATTGGTACTTTAGGTTTACTCTCAGTTGGTGGCTTGCTAATGCGTATAGGGTAAGATCCCAGTAAAATTTCTGAATGTTTGAAAGTGAGGAGCAGCCAGGAGTGAATATCCTGTAGGCCTACCTTTCACAGAGATTCTTAAAATGTTCTGTGGCAGAGTTTATTTTTGGAATGGATTCAATCACCCAAACTTGTAGATCTGTAGATGATTAATTGTGGTGTTCAGCAAAGTGATGAGATACACTTTGTTTAGAGTTTTCCTCTTCCACAAGCCTTTTGTGTTCCCCCGAATCTGCCATTTGGTATGCAAATGGTTCTGCCAAAATAAAGGAGACCACACGGGCATGTAAGGCAGTACGCCATGAACTGGGAATAACAACCGTGACCTGTGTTGATGGGATAAATTTTGCATTGGCTGAAAAAAGTTTTTGTTTCATGTGCCTGCAGGAGACATTTTAGATTTCTACATTGGTACATGCCCATGAGGTGTCCGAATAGATTTCCAGGTCCCACAGTCGGCTTGGGAGGGGCGGTGCCCATGATCCACACTTGAAGAACACCATTACCCCAAAACCAAAATGACAGCATCCTCAAAAGCCATTACATTTCTTAAATATGAATAAAGCAACTATGCCACACTATAAGTTACACCAACTGAAGAAACATAATTATGGAAATATCCTGTTATTCTACCGTAGATTAGGAAAACAAATATTATAATTATTTTTAATTTAAAAATGTCTGTTTAAAGCAACTAGCTAGATTAGTGTATATTAACCCCCAATAATTATACTTCCTGATTTTTATTCAGTGGTCAAAAACATTGAGCATCTTGAGCAGTTATAGATTTCAAATGTTCTATAACCTGTAAATCCAACCAAATCTACATTTATGACTATTAACTTATATTGCAATTTACGATTCTGCACCTATTTAAGCATGTTGCATCTAGTGAATGCTACAGCTCACACCTACCATATATAGTAAGCCTAATGCTGTAGACCAGTTGTTCTCAACTCCTGTCCTCGGGACCCACTAACAGGCCAGGTTTGCAAGATAACTGAAATACATCACAGGTGATATCATTTGCTGCAGTATTCTAGTCTGCATCTCCCCAAGGTAATTCTTAAAATCTGGCCTGTAAGTGGGTCCTAAGAATAGGAGTTGAGAACCACTGCTGTAGACATTTTACAATACATCAGGGATTTAATTGAAAAATAGATATGAATAATAAAGGTAATGTTTTAAAATAGTCAGTTGACTGCAAATTGTAATATTCAATCCTGTTACTATAGTATAGAATACATATACAGTGGATCACTGGACATTGCTACAATGTTCACATTCAGGCCAACGAACACTTACCTATTGTAAACCACAACAAGTCACTATAGAAATATAACAGGCATATTTGTGAATTCTAGGTGTGTTGTCTGCAGGTAACCAAAGTAAATGAGGTGGCCTATTTCACTTAAGGAGTACTCCAGAAAACACATTAGCATGCTACAAACTGTCTATATCCTTTAGAAATAAGAGTGCTGAAATCATAACACACATTTGTATGAATACATATAAGATTATGACATTTCTTTGGGGAACATTTTCATCCAAACAATGTTTCCCAAAGGCTTTAGCTTACTAGATTTTCAGCATTGCAAATTACAGTCATTAAAATACAGTAAATGTGCAGCGCTAGATAGAAGTGACATCATATTATAGCAAAAGTATATATGCAATAAACCCAAAAACTGCTGAGATGCAAATATATAGAGTTAAAATGGGAAGTCCATATCATGAAAAAGTTCATTCAGTATGTAGCTTACAGTTGTGCTATCAGCTCACCAGAAGTAAAAGATAGTAAGGCATAATCTGACATCCATCAAATATCACAAAGTTGCATAAGAATATCTCCATATCTGAGCCTTCACTCAAACAATGCACTCATCGGATAGAGGATTATTTTAAGCATCAATCAATAGTCAGTGATCTGTCCTCCTTAGTGAATGCCAGAGGCAACATAGGGAGTTGCTTCCAATACACCACACTAGATGTAAAAAAGCTCACCAGCCAGGAGCCCAGAAAAAGATTATATAGAGTAGGTGATATTTATTGAATTACTTTAAAATCTATAAAAATATTGCAGCATGATAAAACATACGTAAGTGCACCTAAAATGGTGGCCGCCACTCCAAACACGTGGACACGGTGGCGTGACATCAGTACATCGACCCCTGCTGATGTGTTTCGTGCCACACATGTTATCAAGGCAATTTGGAGGACTGAGCACTGACTGTTGATTGATGCTTATATTAATCCTCCGTCGAGTGAGTGCATTGTTTGGGTGAAGGCTTACATGTGGAGATATCCTTATGCACCTTGATGATACTTGATGGATGTCAGATTATGCCTTACTATCTTTTTCTAGTGAACTAACTTTTTCATTATATGGACTTTGCATTTTAACTCTATATATTTGCATCTTAGCAGTTTTGGTTTTATTGCATATATACTTTTGCTATAATATTGTGTTAGTTCTATCTAGCGCTGCACATTTACTGGATTTTATTGGTCAGTACAGTCATCTTTTGTGCTACAGTAGCTGTCTAGTGATTGCTGTTTTTAATTACAATCATTATATATTAGGGATGCACCGAATGGGTTTTTTGGTGCCGAAACCGATACCGAAAATAAATCTTCCTTGATCCCGAAAACCGAAACCGATAGCAAAACAACACCGATACCGAAAGTGACTGTTTTTAAAAATATTTATATACAGGAGATGGTCAGCGACTGGGGACATGGTACAGGAGATGGTCAGAGACTGCAGAGATGGTACAGGAGATGGTCAGAGACTGCAGAAATGGTACAGGAGATGATCAGAGACTGCAGAGATGGTACAGGAGATGGTCAGAGACTGCAGAGATGGTACAGGAGATGGTCAGAGACTGCAGAGATGGTACAGGAGATGGTCAGAGACTGAGGACATGGTACAGGAGATGGTCAGAGACTAGGGAAATGGTACAGGAGATGGTCAGAGACAGGGGCGGACTGACCATTCGGGCACTCGGGCACTGCCCGAGGGCCCCATGCCACTGGGGGCCCCATCAGGGTTGCCAGCCTCAATAAAACCAGGGACAGTATGTAAAAATCTGTTTTTTTAAAAATCCCAAGATTATAACTGCCCCGCCTCTCCAGTACCTTTTCAGTGTGTGTATGTGTATTCTGTGTGTGTATATTGTGTGTGCATATTCTGTGTCTGTGTGTGTATACTGTATATGTGATTGTGTATACTGTGTGGCCCCATAATCTATTGCCTGGGGGCCCCATAATCTCCTATTGCCTGGGGGCCCATAATCTCTTATTGCCCAGGGGCCCCATAATCTTCTCCTATTGCCCGGGGGCCCCATAATCTTCTATTGCCCAGGGGCCCCATGAGTTGTCAGTCCGCCCCTGGTCAGAGACTGAGGACATGGTACAGGAGATGGTCAGAGACTACGGACATGGTACAGGAGATGGTCAGAGACTGAGGACATGGTCAGAGAGTCAGAGACTGCGGACATTATACAAGAGATCAATGCAGCCTCACCAGTGCCCGTCAGATGCAGCCAGCCAGTGTCCCCATTGCAGCCAGAGTCCCCATTGCTGCTAGTGTCCCCAGTAGGGCAGCCAGTGAGCCAGTGTCCCCAGTAGTGCAGCCAGTGTCCCCAGTAGTGCAGCCAGTGTCCCCATTGCAGCCAGTGTCCCCATTGCAGCCAGTGTCCCCAGTAGTGCAGCCAGTGTCCAAAGTAGTGCAGCCTGTGTCCCCAGTTGTGCAGCCAGTGTCCCCAGTAGTGCAGTCAGTGTCCCCATTGCAGCCAGTGTCCCCAGTAGTGCAGGCTGTGTTCCTATTGCAGCCAGTGAAGGGAGAGGAGAGCCGCCGCCGCCTGTTTGATTACTGTGTGTTCCCCGCTGCGTTCCGTCACATACAGCCCCTCCCCCTTATCCTGGGATGGGTGATCTGTCTATCAAAGTGCTCGGACAAGGAGGAGGGGCTGTATGTGACGTTGTGCAGCGGGGAAAACACAGCTATTGAAAGCTGTGATGTTCCCGACGCTGTAATACAGGCGGTGGCGGCTCTCCTCTCTTCTACAACATAGGAAGCTCCCCTGATAGGCGGCACCAGGGTGGGGGCGGAGCCCCGCTAGGCCCCGCCTCATTTTCGGCACCAGTATCGGCAAGAATTCTCTTTCGGCTTTTTGTCGAAAGGGCCATTTTCGGCCGATATGTTTCGGTGGACGAAATTTCGGTGCATCCCTATTATATAGTGTAGATAGAGAAATAATTTTACTTACATGACAAACAAAGGGGCTAAATTTTATTTTCCGTGATTTTGGCCGTTTTAGTATAGAAAAAGTAACTTACATTTAAGTAGATACAGTACATGCACTATATTGTACTGCTGTGTTCCAGTGTCTCCTTATTCCCTAGAGGACCAGAATTAGGATACTCCAGAGGCCTGCCAAATCTGTAATATAAACAGGTAAACAGCCATAAGACAAAATATTGTGTTGAAGAACACAAGATTCTTCAAAGATGAGGGTGTGGTTTGCCAGTGGCTTCCAGCAATCCTGTGTACACGCGAGCGGACTTTTCGACGGACTAGGTCTGGCTTCTGGCTTTGAACTTCCTTATTTTAGTCCGGTCGTACGTCATCACGTACGAATCCATCGGACTTTGGTTGATCGTGTGTAGGCAAGTCCGTTCATTCGAAAGTCCGTCAGAAAGTCAGTCGAAAAGTCTGCCGGACCTAGTCCGTCGAAAAGTCCGCCCGTGTGTACGCGGCATTAGGGTCTTCCAGCCAAAGACTAAGGCATTAACACAAAAGAGATGTTAATTTGCCTTTTTTGCATATTAGCATAAACTGGAACTTAAGAAAAACACACCAGAACTCCAGCCAAATGGTCCTCCTGACTATAAAGATAGCTATTGGGACCCTTTTCTCAAGACAGCAGAGTGGAAAAAGTCATATATGACACTGGACCCAATTGAAATGGAGTCCCTATCCACCACCTGCTCCCTAGACTTGAGAAATCCTCTTGGATCCAAGGTCTCCTGAGATTCCAACAGGGAGGTAGAGGTAGAAGACTTAGCAACCTTGAGTGCATTTAAAAAATATTTTGCCCTTCTGCTTACCAAAACCGCATAAAGACTGTACAATAAAAAAAAATACTGCAGAACTACATGAAGGCCCGCAAAAATTCATCAGTGCCTAGATGCCATCGAATTCACTTTCATAAGCTTAACCACTTGGACTGGCAAATTGCAATCCACAGTTTGTGATCAACAGCCTTTAATACAGTGTAGCGGTCTCCCCGACTTCCAAGGGCCTGATGGTGACCCCAGAGCCAGGGAGAACTGACATTCCTCCTCAGGGTGTAGGTTACTGGGCATAGTGGGTGTGGTGCAAGGTGGAAAGATTGGGCGCCAGTCACTTTTTGTAAAAATGTACAAAGAGATTTTATTTCTCTTAACAGGAAGGGTGGGAGAGAGGGTTAAGGCACAGGACACCCTAAGGCAAATGCAATAGCAATTAGGCAAACTCCACAGACAAAAATAGACAGATATCTCCTATAGCAACAAATTCTCTAACAGTATCCTACTGTAGATCTTCCAGTTTAACTCACGGGCTCCCACTGTAGATCCTCAAGCTCAGCTCGCCATCTCCCACTAGACTTATTGGACTCATAGTTACTGGCTGGATCCCTCGAGCTTCACCCACAGCTAACCGCTGTACTTATCGTCAAGCCTTACTTACAGCTACCCACCGTACTTATCTTCAAGCTTTACTCACAGCTGCCCGCTGTCTTCCTGGATGAGTCTCCACTGAAGCTTTCCCACTTACTTCACCATCCCCGATTAGTGAAGCGTCTGCTTTGGAACTCCTCCAGAACTTCATCCCTTCCAAACTTGCATCTGGTAACAGGAGTGGTCGTCCCTCTGGCAACTGATTCTCCTTTACCCCCGGCAACGTACAGGCTCCCCTCAGGCCGAGCCTCTAACACACGTGGTTCTGTCCCAGGCCTCGTGCTTAACCTCTGCTGCTCCTCCTTTGCGGAACCTTAAATTACTAGATAGGCATATACACATAGACCTAGGAGCAAGTAGAACTCCAGGATAGGCCTCGGGCTTTAGGCCTAGCATCCAGGAGCTGTTTGACACACATCCACCCAGGCCGCAGCCCCGGGTGGGAAGAACCCTGATCACCTGACTCCTCCCGAATAAATAGCCTCTCCCAGCATGCAAACCAGCCAAAAGAAACTGCTAATTGGCTGAGACAACTTATTTACCCATCACCTGAATTCACTATAATCCATCATCCTAATGCGAAAGGCAGCAGTGCCACCTATTGACTGAAGAGAGAGAGAGACTACAAATTAAACTCTGACTTCAAACTCTGACTAAACTCTGAAATCAGTGGATCAAAACCTACTAATTAGCCAGGCTAGTTACCACCTAGTGCAACTAGATTTATTAGCAGCCCCGTTTAGGACCAGGGTGCTACAACAGCAACTGTGGTACCATGCAATTTGGAGGACAGACATCACTGGATCAATACTGCTTCCAATGGTATAGGACAGCCTTTCTAAACTGGGGTGCTGCAGCACCCTAGGGTTCCACCTGAGGTCGTTAGGGTTGCTGCGGAATCTTGGTTGAGAGAGGTTATGGATTAAATTCTGTGTACTGATGTACAGTGTGCCAGTCTCAGCCTGCATACACAGACCGCCAGAGCTCCAAATTCTACACCTGCACACTCAGGGTAACAAATAGAGCAGTGGGGGGGAGGGAGGTGTCTTCCTGAATCCTAATTTGTCCACCTCCCCCCTGCAGTCAACAGTGTAAGCAAACCATTGCAAGTGCAGTTAAAGTCTGCATTTGGAAAAAAGGCTATGGGATTAATTTGTTAAAAATGAAGAAAAAATCTGGTGCAGTTGTGCATGGTAGCCAAACAGCTAGTAACTTCAACTTTTTCAATTAAGCTTTGACAAAATATGGAAGCTGTTTGGTTTCTGTGCAGAGCTGCACCAGATTTTGCACTCTCCAGTTTTACTAAACAAATCCCTGTGTGCATGTGAATGGGAGTTTATGTATGTGTGTATAGGAGTTTACTTATGTACAGCGCCTTGCAAAAGTATTCACCCCCTTGGCATTTTTCGTGTTTTGTTGCCTCACAACCTGGAATTAACATGGATTGTTTGAGGATTTGCATTATTTAATTTACAGAACATGCGCACAACTTTGAAGATGTTTTTATTGTGAAGCAAACAACAAATAGGACAAAATAACAGAAAAAGTCAATGTGCATAACTATTCACCCCCCCTAAACTCAATACTTTGTAGAGCCACCTTTTGCGGCTATCACAGCTCCAAGTCGCTCTGGATAAGTCTCTATGAGCTTGCCACATCTTACCACTGGGATTTTTGCCCATTCCTCCTTGCAAAACTGCTCCAGGTCCTTCAAGTTAGATGGTTTGCGCTTGTGAACAGCAATCTTTAAGTCTGACCACAGATTTTCTATTGGATTGAGGTCTGGGCTTTGACTAGGCCATTTTAATACATTTACATTTTCCCCTTAAACCACTCAAGTGTTGCTTTAGCAGTGTGTTTGGGGTCATTGTTCTGCTGAAAGGTGACCCTCCGTCCTAGCCTCAAATCATACACAGAGTGGTACAAGTTTTGCTCAAGAATATCCCTGTATTTAGCACCATCCATCTTTCCCTCAACCCCTACCAGTTTCCCAGTCCCGACTGCTGAAAAACATCCCCACAGCATGATGCTGCCACAACCATGTTTCACTGTGGGGATGGTGTTTTTTGGGTGATGTGAGGTGTTGGGTTTGCGACAGACATAGCTTTTTCTTTGATGGCCAAAAAGTTAAATTTTGGTCTCATCAGACCAGAGCACCTTCCTCCATACATTTTGGGAGTCTCCCATATGCCTTTTCACAAACTCAAAATGTGCCATTTTGTTTTTTTCTGAAAGTAATGGCTTTCTTCTGGCCACTCTGCCATAAAGCCCAACTCTATGGAGCGTACGGCTTATTGTTGTCCTATGTACAGATACTCCAGTCTCTGCTGTGGAACTCTGCAGCTCCTCCAGGGTTACCTTAGGTCTCTGTGCTGCCTCTCTGATTAATGCCCTCCTTGCCCGGTCCGTGAGTTTTAGTGTGCGGTTGTCTCTTGGCAGGTTTGCTGTTGTGCCATGTTCTTTCCATTTCGTTATGATAGATTTGATGGTGCTCCTAGGGATCATCAAAGATTTGGATATTTTTTTATAATCTAACCCTGACTTGTACTTCTCAACAACATTGTCCCTTACTTGTTTGGAGAGTTCCTTGGTCTTCATGGCAGTGTTTGGTTAGTGGTGCCTCTTGCTTAGGTGTTGCAGCCTCTGGGGCCTTTCAAAAAGGTGTGTATATGTAATGACAGATCATATGACACTTAGATTGCACACAGGTGGACATCATTTCACTAATGATGTGACTTCTGAAGGTAATTGGTTGCACCAGAGCTTTTTATGGGGTTCATAACAAAGGGATGAATACACACGCACATGCCAATTATAATTTTTTTTATTTCTGAAAAATAGTTTTATGTATATATTTTTCTAATTTTACTTCACCAACTTAGACTATTGTGTTCTGATCCATCACATATAATTCAGATTAAAAAAACATTGAATTAAAGGCTGTAATGTAACAAAATAGGTAAAAAGCCAAGGGGGTGAATACTTTTGAAAGGCACTGTATGTACTGTATGTATGTATCTATGTATGTGTGCCTGTGTATAATAGTTTATGTTTGTGTGTGTATGGGAGTTTATGTGCTTGTGTGTGTGTACAGTATGTAATATGCATGTGTGCATTTATGTTTGTACATTTTTTTTAATCCTTACCCCTAATACTGTAGATAAGAACTGCTTTTTCAAGGCAACGGGACTGCTTTTTTTTTTTTAGAACTAGTTCACAATAGGATTGACAATTCTCTGAAAAGCAATCCATGCTCAGACTGCTTTTCAGATGCATTTGACAGGTGGTGAGGAGGAGATGTGTTGCCTGTTTTAACCCCCTAATGCAGCACCACTGTGCTGTGACTGCGTACAGTGCATGCCCTTCCGAGGCAGTTGCAGCACAGCCATGTTCATCTGAATGGGTCATATTCAGCTGGCAGTTGTGCCCACCAAATGTGACAGGGGATAGTCCTGCTGTGGCTGCAGCATGTGTATAACCTCTGCAGCTAAAGGTGGAGCAGTTGGGGGAGGGGGGTAGTAAAAACACAGTTCAACCATATGATTTTACCATCCCCCTACCCTCACATGTGAGCCTTTAGGCTGGGGTGTTTCTAGACTGAAAACATTGTAAAGGACACCCTCACTGAAAAAAGGTTGAAAAACACTGGTATAGGGTATCTTCAACACCTTTATTGGTAAAAAAATAACTGATATCATAGAAATTGATCAGGTCCACTGAACCCCAGGATTTCAAAATAAAAACCTCTCTTAACCACATGATGTACTTTGTTGAGTGTAGAAAATATTTTAGGTACATTCTACAACAGGAGGAAATAATGAAAATGTTTCATTTGGCATATTGGACTTTGATGAAGCCCAGATCTCCATGTATACCAATCTTTCAAGAAGAACCTTATCATATAGCAGAGCCATGCATATTCTCACTCGCTCCTTTACTGATGCCAATGTCACCTATCGCTGGGGATACCCATTTCATGTTTTTGTTAGGAAAATGGCAGATTTTTTTTAATTCCCAGAGGACCTTCCTAAATTTACCAAAGCCCACAACCTGCCATTGATGGAGCTTGAGCCTTGACTGAATCCTTCCTTCAGGTCCAGTCATCCACCCCTTGCTATAGAAGCAGATATTTTGCCACCAGCTGACTGGTTACTGTGCATAGCTGCACCAGGTTCTAAGTGCACCAGTTTTCATAAATCTAACCCTGTGTTTACCACTTCTTGCCAAACGTGATTTGCATTGTTCCCTCTCTGACCTATCTGGCCTACACACTGTATAAATTTATTTTCTACTTCCTGTCATCCTTTCCCAGTTTTGGATTTTGAATGTCTTCAAATGTACAAAACTCAATCAATTGGATCCTAATTGTGTCTTAATTATACTAGTTATTGTACTTTTAGATCTAAAAGTCTGAGTGTGTTTTTGCACTGTTTGCATTTGTTTAATGGGGAGACCTCTGTGTGTGTGGCCTCCCTGAACCTGTCCCCTCTGGCCTCAAGATCCTCTAATGCCCTGTACACACGGTCGGACATTGATTGGACATTCCGACAACAAAATCCTAGGATTTTTTCCGACGGATGTTGGCTCAAACTTGTCTTGCATACACACGGTCACACAAAGTTGTCGGAAAATCCGATCGTTCTGAACGCGGTGACGTAAAACTCATACGTCGGGACTATAAACGGGGCAGTAGCCAATAGCTTTTGTCTCTAACTTATTCTGAGCATGCGTGGCACTTTGTGCGTCGGATTTGTGTACACATGATCGGAATTTCCGACAACGGATTTTGTTGTTGGAAAATTTTATAGTAAGCTCTCAAACTTCGTGTGTCGGAAATTCCTATGGAAAATGTGTGATGGAGCCTACACACGGTCGGAATTTCCGACAACTAGGTCCTATCACACATTTTCCATCGGAAAATCCTATCGTGTGTACAGGGCATAACACCTCTACATACCAAATGTATCATTCTAGTTCCCTTGAATGGTTGTTCCCTGAAGTCAAGAGTTGGAGCCTCAGGGGAGCACTGTGGGTTGGTTGCTCCATCCTAATACTTTTCTCATACAAGCAGTGGACAGTGAATGCTGATACATTTCTCTTGATGTGTAGATCTACTCATCTCCAATGCAGAATGTATTAACGTTCTAATGGAAACTTGCATTCTGAAATTAATCTAAATTGAACCCTAAAGTCACCCAATTGCTTTTGACGAGAGCTACTGTAATTAGCTCCTGGAATTTTGTTATTTATTCCTTGTGGTAGCAATGCCTTAACAATCCGGTTGATCGCTTCCTCTAATAGGCAGAGTTCTGAAAACTATTCAGCACCATTCAACAAAAACATCAGCACCATTGTGTGTGCAGATTAGGTTCACATATATGTGTAAAAAAAAAAAAAAAAAAAAAAAAACACCAAAAGAAACCTCAAATAAATTTCCAAACCACAAATATTTCCAAAATAATGAAAACATTTATTATAAAAAAGTGATCAATACAATATAAAGGTAAATAAATGAAGAGGCTTCCCACAGATATAATCTACTTACTTAAAGCTCTATATATAACACATTTGTTGGATGAATATCACACACTTCCGTGCATGCTGGAATAAATTTGACCATAATGTATCTAATAGAGTAATTCCTATGATTGTGAATATATCATGAATGGCAAATGTATGAGTGTTTGTTGTGACAAACAAGATGTGGATAGATTAGTGCAACAAGGCATGTGGAAAAAATGAACTACCTTACCAAGTCAACAATATCACATAAACATGAATGACATGTAAACAGTGACCCAAAGTGTAGTGCATCCGTGCAAGGATAAACCTATACATACAAAATGAATGAAAAAAAAACATGTGCATATGTGAAAAATAGTAAAAAATCACTAAAAAGTGAATGAAGTTCAATGAAAACTTAGTCAAACTTGGTCTGCTGAAATGTCCACACTCAGAACCAAACTGGATCAAAAGGATCAAAGTCAAACACAAAGGCTAATAGAAGAATCGAGGCTGATGTCAAAATCACCTGGGATAGTGCATCCTCCACAAGGGGTCAGGGATGGGTACTCTTACCGGGACTGTGGACCCATGTGCCAGCAGCAGCAGCGAGTCAACCAAGCTGAGAGGAAGGGAACCGGAACTCCAATGCAGGACATCGATAGTCTCAACGATGCACACGAAGATCCCGTCCAATGGATATTCAAACATAGGAGTCATAGGAAGAAAAAATGCCTCCAAATGGTGTAGATGAAAACAGTGGATTTATTTAAAAAATAGTACATACATCGCAAAGATGTGTACAAATAGAATGTGATCACAGATTCAAACGCAATATGAAGAGCTGGACTAGCAAACCTGATGCGTTTCGTCCCACTGGACTTCAACTGGGGTACACCCCAGTTGAAGTCCACCTGGAATATTGTAGACTTTGTAAGGCAGTTCATTTTTTCCCATGCCTTGTTGCACTAATCTACATCCATCTTGTTTGTCACAACAAACACTCATACATTTGCCATTCATGGTATATTCATAGCGCTGCACTTTTATATATTTAAGTTTTACATTTTGTTATATTGTGGTGTCAGCTGCTGTATTTTCACTGTTGTATGGTAAGCACAGTGATTTCACCAAATCTTCCATTCAAGTATTTTGAAATAGAGTGAGAAAATACATTGCATTTTGGCCACTAGATGGAGCTAACCATCATAGAGCTGAGTCATATAGGTCTTGGAAAGTGGCAATTTGGGAGGATTTGATTTGCTCAAATTTATCTAACCACATGTAGCACCCTCTAGTGTGCTACTAGTGCCAGTGTAGGCAAATTTATGTTTATGATTCATGGTAAGCTATGTGAAGCAGAAATTGGTTAGGTTGCTGCAGGTCATTGCTGGATGGTTCTACAGAGGCAGGTCTCTGGTACCTCCCCCTGAATCTGGAAGCATAGAGAAGCTTCTGGAAATGAGTGGGTGAGTGAGTTTGCTTCACAAATATCAAGATGATGGCAAAAAGTACCATCAGCCAGCATTTTTCTTACTGGTTCTGAGGAGCTACAAGCAATGGTGCACGGAACGAGCACTGAAGTCCTGCTGGGCACACAGAGGAGGCCAGAGACATACCTCTCTCTAATTCCCTAATATACTTTTTACAAAAATGTAATGGTTTCTAGGCCCTAGGCTTTCAAAGTAGATATGAACCTCTTATGCCCCGTACACACGGTCGGATTTTCCAACAGAAAATGTGTGATAGGACCTTTTTGTCGGAAATTCCGACCGTGTGTGGGCTCCATCACACATTTTCCATAGGAATTTCCTACACACAAAGTTTGAGAGCTTGCTATAAAATTTTCCGACATCAAAATCCGTTGTCGGAAATTCCAATCGTGTGTACACAAATCCAGCGCACAAAGTGCCACGCATGCTCAGAATAAATTAAGGAAAGAAAGCTATTGGCTACTGCCCCGTTTATAGTCTCGACGTACGTGTTTTACGTCACCGCGTTCAGAACGATCAGATTTTCCGACAACTTTGTGTGACCGCGTGTATGCAAGAAAAGTTTGAGCCAACATCCGTCGGAAAAAATCTATGGATTTTGTTGTCGGAATGTCCGATCAATGTCCGGCTGTGTGTACAGGGCATTATAGTCTAGGGATAGCAGGAAAGGACCAGATGAATCATAATATAGATCTAGTAACGGAGCTGTTGAGAACAGCAACAATATTATGCAGAAGCATGCCCTATTGACAACATTTTGTTGCAGGTAATGGCACTAACGGCACTATGAACTTTGGTGCTCTTTTAACCACTTCAGCTCCAGAAGGTTTTACCCCCTTCATAACAGGCCATTTTTTGCTATTCAGCACTGTACTTTAACTGGCAATTGTGTTGTCATGCAACACAGTACGTAAATTAAATTTATATAATATTTATCACACAAATGGAGATTTCTTTTGGTGATATTTGATCACCACTGGGTTTTTTTAATTTTAAAATAAACAAAAAAAAAAGCTTTCTGTGAAAGTTATAGCGTCTACAAACTATGGAGTATATATTTGAAAATTAATCAATCCTGATGTACTGACAGCTATCTAATTTCTTGATGCCCTAAATTGCCAGGACAGTACAATACCCCCCCAAGTGACCCTTTTTTGGAAAGTACACAGTCTGAGCTACTTAGTAAGAGGCATGGCACGTTTTTTAAATACAAATATATATATATATATATATATATATATATATATATATATATATAGCGCCAACCACAGAGCCTATAAAATAGGCAGCTGCCCCTTTAAGTGGATATACCACTAGTACAAATGGATGGTGAATAAAGTAAGGTGCTGTACCTGTTTAGGCTTAAATGGTAAATAATGACAAACTAGTGTAAAAAATTATATATAAACCATTACAGAATTATTTGTGACTTATACTCTACAATCACTTTGCAGTGTGTAAAAATAAGTGCCATATAGTGCTCATCACCACAATTTAACAAAACACTTAAATCACTATGCACATATTTTTAAAAACAATATCTATAAAAAATGTTATATGCAAGAAAAGGTTAAAAATAAAGTCCAAGAGTATCCAAAGAAATTGTCTAATTGTCTTTGTGTCATAGTCTTTGTGTTTACTTGGTACACTTCATGCTGTGTGATATTGGTCAAATTCTCTCTACTCCCAAATCACCAGTGCGAAGTTGTACATTTTTTGTAATAATTCTTAAGGAAAATTAAGAAATTAAATAAAATGTTTTTTTTTTTCATTTTTTTTTCTTTAACATACTGTCACCCACCAGTGCAGTACAGCATCATCATACAACTGGTGTGGCAGTGATCAGGTATACTGACCAGTGACAATATGTAAAAAGCACAGATAAATATTTTATTTATTTCAGGTTCTTATATAGCGCCATCAATTTACGCAGCGCTTTACATATACATTGTACATTCACATCAATCCCTACCCTCAAGGAGCTTACAATCTAAGGTCCCTAACTCACATTCATACATACTAGGGACAATTTAGACAGGATCCAATTAACCTACCAGCATGTCTTTGGAGTGTGGGAGGAAACCAGAGTACCCGGAGGAAACCCACGCAGGCACAGGGAGAACATGCAAACTCCAGGCAGGTAGTGTCGTGGTTGGGATTCGAACCAGCAACCCTTCTTACTGCTAGGCGAAAGTGCTACCACTATACCACTGCTACTAAGTAAGAAAAACGATGTGTCTCCCCGCCTAGTCAATCCTATCCCCATACAGTTAGAACACACTGATGGAACACACAATTAACCCCTTGATCAGCCCCTAGTGCATTTTTATATCACTGATCGCTGTATAAATGCCAATGGTCCCAAAAAAGTTTGAAAAAGGCCTCTCGCGCTACTAAAAAGAAGTAAACTAAACCAATAAAAGTACAAGTAAAAGTGCAGCAAAATCTTTAAGTGTATCACATAATACTAAACATTCAAGGTGAGTAAAGTGATTTCGCTCAAATTGTAATGAAATGTTCTAAATAAATCGTCCCAAATGGGATATATAAAATAAAGAAATCTTAAAAACGTGTATTTAAACCATCTGACTGAAGTGACAATGTGTAATATACAAAACTACACGTATAGGTCCATATATTCTCAATCATGCCGTGTATATTCCAAATGTGCCCTTATATAAACTCATGTGAAAATAGGTGTGTACCACCTTGTGTGAAAGAAAAGCAAAAATCAAAAAATAAAATATAAAAAAATAAAAAATAAAAATTCAATATATCACAAATCTAAATAAAATATTATAATCCAAGTGTCAATAAATGTCCAATACCTCCTAAGGTGAATAAAGAGTGATGAGGGTAGATGGAGATGATTATCCATACATGATGCTGCTGTGGCTTCCTAAATATTAAAGTCTCCCAGAACTCTCACCTCAATGCTATAGATAGCAGGCAATCACCATCTGGGATCTCCACTGGCCTCCCTGGGTAGTAGATGTGGCCTCCCTGGGTAGTAGATGTGGCAGTGCTCCTCCTACGGGTGCAGCGGTATGCTCCCAGATCACAGTGGTATGGGGGGGTGCCTCAGTGTGAGATAGGGGACAAAAAGGGAAGAAGCCTCCAATAGTGTAATATGTCAGGGCTAAAAACGTCTTATTAAAGCATAGTAAAGTGGACTCTTACACAATAGTATTAAAAATAGCAAGGGAACAAATTTGGCGTTGTTCCTCGCCTTCTCACGTTACTTCCGGTTGCAGCTATCCCGGCCAATCCCTACGCGTTACGTTGCCTCTTGCAACGTAATGAAGATGAACATTTCATTACAATTTGCGCAAAATCACTTTACTCACCTTGGTCCCAAAAAAGTGTCAAAAGTACCACTAAAAATCGCAGATCATCGCCATTACTAGTAAAAAAAAAAAAAATGCCATAAATCTTTCCAATAGTTTGCAGACGCTATAACTTTTGCACAAAACAATCAATATACACTCTTTGCAATTTTTTTACCAAAAGTATGTAAAATAATATATATTGGCCTAAACTGATGAAGAAATTAGTTTTTTTTTTAAATTGGGGGATATTTATTATAGCAAAAAGTAAAAAATAATGTTTGTTTTTTTTTCAAAATTGTCGCTCTTTTTTTATATAGTATATATATAATATATAGTATATATATAGTTTATAGCGCAAAAAATAAAAAACCCAGAGGTGATCAAACACCACCAAAAGAAAGCTCTATGTATGGGGAAAAAAGTACGCAAATTTAGTTTGGGTACAGCGTTGAATGATTGTGCAATTGTCAGTTAAAGTGACGCCGTAAAAACGGCTCTGGTCAGGAAGGAGGTAAAATCTTTCAGGGCTGAAGTGGTTAATAAGCTTTAAATTAGAGGCTTAAATCAGTTATGATGATTGATTGCATGGTCAAAGAGCACAGGCATGGCTGCTTAATCTTCCTTCCTTCCTGCAGCACTATCTGATCTTCCCAAACACATGGCTGTGTGATCTCATTTCCTTCTTCACTGCTTTTCTTGTCAATATAGCTTCCTGTTTTAGGTAACTAGGCAGCGTAATTAGCATTGAAATAGGGGAAGCACAGCTTTGTGCCTTAAACACAGTAAACCTTTAACTTCCAAATGCTATCTAAAGCAGGCCATACAATATGGAATTTTCTTTCCTTCAATCCCCGAAATGACTGACACTGTGGGGAACTGTGTTAATGAGATAATTCCTCCCTCAGGAGACAGCACTATTGTGTTCTGCCGGTGGGGAGCGTGGGGAGCCCAAATCAGCAGAATACAAAGATTAATGCTGGCAGCTATAGCCGCCGACAGTGATTGGGTGAAAAATCCAACAGGCTGGTTGTAACCAAGGTGATCAATGGATTGACTTTAGTACAACCAGCCTGCCCATAGATGGATCGGAATTTGGCCAGTTGCTGCTGAATAGAGATGAGCCGAACACCCCCTGGTTCGGTTCGCACCAGAACTTGCGAACGGACCAATAGTTTGCGCGAACCATCGAACCCCATTAAAGTCTATGGGACTCGAACGTGAGAAATCAAAAATTTGAATTTTAAAGGCTAATATGCAAGTTATTGTCCTAAAAAGGGTTTGGGGACCCGGGTCTTGCCCCAGGGGACATGTATTAATGCAAAAAAAAGTTTTACAAACGGCAGTTTTTTCAGGAGCAGTGATTTTAATGATGCGTAAAGTGAAAAAATAAAAGTGAAATATTCCTTGAAATATCGTACCTGGGGGGTGTCTATAGTATGTCTGTAAAGTGGTGCGTGTTTCCCGTGTTTAGAACAGTCCCTGCACAAAATCACATTTGTAAAGGAATAAAAGTCATTTAAAACTGCTTGCGGCTTTAATGTAATGTCGGGTCCCTGCAATATGGGTGAAAATCATTGAGAAAAAAGGCATGGGTAAACCCCCCCCCCCCCAGTCCATTACCAGGCCCTTTGGGTCTTGTATGGATATTAAGGGGAACCCCACACCCAAGTTAAAAAAAAGGAAAGGCGTGGGGCCCCCAGGCCCTATATACTAAGACAGGTACTGTAGGTCTGTTCTTAAGTAGAATCTGTTTGTAATTTTGAACTGGTACATTTTTAAAGTGTAGCTCCAGCCAAAAAATCTATTTTTAAGCTCTTTGGAAAACATAGGGAAGGGTTATCACCCCTAAACCTTTGTTTTGCTGTCTGTGCACCTGTTCAGAAGATTTCACCTCACTTTCTGTCCTGATGACAATTGGATATTGAAAATTTGTTTTTTTTAAGGGAAACAAGGATTGGTGATAAATCAGTGGAGGAGACACCTTTTTCCCATATTAATTCTTACAGGAGAGAATTTCCCTTCCTAGTGGTAGATTTCCTCTCACTTCCTGTTGTCTCCTTCTGTTTGAAAGTAGGAGTCGTTTGTAAGTTGGATGTTTGAAAGTGGGGGCCTGCCCTATATACTCTGCAGAAATTTGGGCCTTAGCTGTTGGTGTGGTGGTTAGACTATATATATATATATATATATATATATATATATATATATATATATATATATATATATATATATACATATATATATACAAGCCTGTATATATATTTATTAAATGCACTGAGCTCAGTGAGTCACCTGCCTGGCTGAATGTGTCTTTGAACACGCACTCAGGCAATGGCCTAGTCATGTATAGGCTTGGCTAGACTATATACACACAAGCCTGTATATATATCTATTAAATGCACTGAGCTCAGTGAGTCACCTGCCTGGCTGAAGTATATTAGACACAATACACCAGGAACAGTCTGCAGTGAAATTAAGCTAAACTGTATACAGTGTGTATATATATATATATATATATATATATACAAAGACGGGATGTATATACATACTATCTCGCCCGCCTGCCTGAAGTATATTAGTGACAGTACACAAGGAACAGTCTGCAGTGAGATCTAGCTAAACTATATACAGTGTGTATATATATATATATATACACAAAACCGGGATGCATATATATATACACAATACACTGCAGCTATCTAACTGTCTCGCCTGCCTGCCTGAAGTATATTAGCAACAGAACACCAGGAAGGAATTGCCTGCCTGCTGAAACTAAATGAAATGACAGTCTCTCTCTTTAACAAATTACACCAACACACTACACACGGCTGACGTGCAGGCGGCCTTATATAGTGTGGGGCGTGTACTTAACCCCCTGAGCCATAATTGGCCACAGGCACCCTGCCTGTGGCCAATTATAGCTCTCTTCGCTGACGGCTCTGTGATTGGCCAAAGCATGCCGGTCATAGTGCATGCTTAGCCAATCATCAGCCAGCAATGCACTGCGATGCCGCAGTGAATTATGGGCCATGACGCGCCACTCGAATTTGGAGCGAACAGCCCATAATGTTCGTGATTTGACGAACGGTCGAACGGCCAATGTTCGAGTCGAAATTACGTTCGACTCGAACTCGAAGCTCGTCCCTACTGCTGAACCGACTGCATTTCGATCCATCTATGGCCGGCTTAACAAAGATATTCCTTTTCTTCTACAAAAAAAAGTCATTAAAATTGTTGTCCTATCCATTTGGAAAATAGTAGAGGTGGGGGGGGGGGGGGAGAGTGCGAGGATGGGGAGGTGGAGAGAAAGGGAGGGGGAAGAGAAAGATGGGGGAAGAGGGTGAAAAAGAAAAAAAATTGGGGGTGGGGGGCAAGAGGGAGAGAAGGGGGAAGAGAGAATGAATGAGAATGACAATGAGCTAAAGGAAAGGACATATTTATAGCCTACTACACCTTATATAACAGCCATGCTCACATTACATTGTATATGCACTGAGGGAGAATATGCTATATTCTATTTTATTAAAATTAGATAAGGGCAAACATGAAATCACTGTGCTTAGGTGAACCACTGAAAACAAATAAAAGCTACCAACACAAAGGGGGTTATTTACGAAAGGAAAATCAACTTTGCACTGCAAGTGCACTTAGACGTAAAGTGGCTGTAGGTCCGAGGGGGATATGCAAGGAAAATAAAAAACAGCATTTTGGCTTGCACATGATTGGATGATAAAATCAGCAGAGCTTCCACTCATTTTAGATCTACCCCTTAGATTTAGAGCGACTGCACTTCCAAGTGCACTTGCAGTGTAAAGTGGATTTGCCTTTCGTAAATAACCCCCAAAATGTGTTATACCATGTCTTCTAATGACATAACCTGTGATTAAACATGTAGGGCATGGCCTACAGGAGTGATGTCATCATGCACACTAGCCAACAGCCAACTGTGACCAAACTGCTTGCCCATGGGATTAGCATTGAGCAATGTATGCTCTGATGATTTTATTTATGTAAGTGCGCACTTTGTTATGAGAATATGCTATGGGGTTGCCCTGTGTCTCCTTTCTCTATCTTTATTGAGAGGTGGTTCAGAAATTCTCTGGCGATTGATTCTGGAAGGTGATATGATATCCAAAGGGGATATACTGTATTAACCTTTTATGCATTAATTGACCATTTTTTCATTCAATGGTCAATATGATCCAGTAAGAGACTGGAGTGTGTTTGTGGGTGCACTAGTATTCTCCTGCACTGGTGTTCACATATGGACTGAAGCAACACTGTTTTTGTGTGGACTTTGTATCTACACTATATGGTGATACAATTAATAGGTTATAGATCGGCTTGTGTATGGGTTATTGTCATGGAACATTTTAAACTATACACTAATTATTTTCACATATGTGTGATTTTGTTTTTAATTTGTTTACATTTTTTACAAGATTTGATTTCTTCACACTTACAATATTAGTGCTGCACTATATTAATATTGATTTTTTATTTGGTATCACAAATTTTGTGTTTGCAGCTTTTATTTATTTTTCAGTGGTTCACCTAAGCACAATGATTTCTGGCCGATAAGCCTAGTAGTCGTTGAGAGCTGGTGTTGCTGACTTTCACCTTCTCTCAAGTTTTGAAACAGCTACCAAGGTATCTGTTTGTAGCATCCCTGATACAATTCTTTACTTTCTCGTTTCTTAATGTATAAATAAAAGGATTCAGCAAAGGGGCCAGAATAATGCTGGTGAGATTCACAGCTTTGTCTGTTTCTACTGAATAGTCCTTTGGGGGCCTTATATTAATAAAAATGGCACTTCCAAACACAATCAAGACCATTAAGAGGTGGGACCCACATGTAGAAAAGGTTTTCTGTCGACCTTTTTTTGATGGGATTCTTATTACAGTGATTACAATTAAGATATATGAAATCACAGTAAGTGTTAGACATCCAATCAATAAAAAAACAGCTATAATAATGTTACTACGTTTTATCACTCTGACATCTACACAGGCCAGTTTTAGCACAGCTGAGCTGTCACAGAAAAAGTGATCCAGCACATGACCACAGAAAGGTAGCTGCAGTCTAGTTATCATAGAGAATAAAATACATAAAGATGATGTTATTAAGGAGCCAGTGATCAGCTTTACACAGAGACTATTTATCATAATGGAAGAGTACCTGAGAGGGTGGCAAACAGCCAAATAACGATCAAAGGACATAACTGTCAATATAAAAAAATCTGTACTAAATGCAAAATAGTAAAAGTAAGTTTGTGTATGGCATCCATTCTTGGATATTGTTCCATTTTCTGTAGCAATGATTGATAAAAGTTCCGGAATCACTGTAGAAATGGCTAATATTTCCATAAAAGATAAGCAGGACAAGAAGAAATACATTGGTGACTGGAGACGATAGTCAATAGAGATGATAACAATAATGAATATATTTCCAGCCATTGTGACAATATAGACCAGCAACAGGGCTGTAAATATAAATGCCCGTAACGTGGGACTACCAGGAAACCCTATCAGAACAAATTCTTCCACTAATGTAATGTTTGCCTTTTCCATTACAATCCAATAGCAAATTAAAAAGATTACTTAGGGCTGTCATACAAAAATGCTATATCAGTGCCGTATCCAAGATAAATGATGCACCACACAAAATTAATAATGTAGCAACAGGTATACTAGGCACTCAAAGGGTTTCCACAAATGAACAAGGAGGATAGTATAACAGCTTCATTGCACCAACATTTAGGGGAGTTACAGCCCACCTTTCTCAAGGAGAAAATTAAAAGAATGTTTTTTCCTATTGCAGAATTTTAAAATATCCAGTGAATAAATAGCTAAGGTAGGTAGATAGACAGATAGATGTTTGAGAAATTTGGAAACATAGTTTATTTCAGACAAATAGGCTCAAAAACGCACTTAAACATTTTATATATAAAAGTACCGTATTTCTATAATGTCCCATTTGGTTTTGCAATGCTGTGATCTCTTACATTTGATAGATTTGAGTACATTTTAAAAAATCAGTCATCATTTAGCCCCATGTCTTCAAAAAGAATCATACAGTATAAGAAATCAGTATGAATATAAAGGAAGCTCTCCCTTATATGTGTAAAACAGTTTTACTAATTGCTCATTATACTCAAGGGGCAATTTAATTAGAAAAATAATCTTTACATTTAAAATCGTTCTCTAGAGAATTTCTCTCAGCTGTCCAGCTGGCACTGTTTTCTACAGTATTATCTAGTAAATACACATGCTATAGTTCTTTAATAATGATGCTTTACAATAAAAATATGTATGCACTATTATATTTCCCATGTACATTTTGTTTGGCTCCCAGGTGACATGAAATGTATACAGTGCCTTACAAAAGTATTCACCCCCTTGGCTTTTTACCTATTTTGTTACATTACAGCCTGTATGTTTAATCTGAATTATATGTGATGGATCAGAACACAATAGTCTAAGTTGGTGAAGTAAAATTAGAAAAATATATATATATATATATATATATATATATATATGGCACAAAGGAAACAATACAAAAATCAAATATCAAATTAATAATATACAATGTGTATCTGATTAATAATACGTGAACAAATCTTCTTGTGTATGCTCCAACACCGTGAAAAATAAAATGCGCTCACCAGATCGCCTCGGCCACAAAGTGTCCTCAAAGCATGACTAATGGGAAGGACTCCTTAATTCAATGCGGTGGCTCCTTTAAACATCCCATTCAAATCAAGAAGTCATATATGGAGGAATCTGGAACCCAATCCGCTTTGCAAGCATACAAATGTAGGTGTCTTCACCTTATAATATCTTGATGCAAGTTGATATATGCAGTGGAGAGATGTTATAAGGTGAAGACACCTACATTTGTCACCTACGCCAACACCCCACACTTTCCCCCTAGGAAAATATACATACAACTTTTTTTTCAGAAATAAAAAACGTATAATTGGCATGTGCGTATGTATTAACCCCCTTTATTATGAAGCCCACAAAAACCTCTGGTGCAACCAATTACCTTCAGAAGTCACATAATTAGTGAAATGATGTCCACCTGTGTGCAATCTAAGTGTCACATGATCTGTCATTACATATACACACCTTTTTGAAAGGCCCCAGAGGCTGCAACACCTAAGCAAGAGGCACCACTAACCAAACACTGCCATGAAGACCAAGGAACTCTCCAAACAAGTAAGGGGCAATGTTGTTGAGAAGTACAAGTCAGAGTTAGGTTATAAAAAAATATCCAAATCTTTGATGTACCCTAGGAGCACCATCAAATCAAAACTCATAGACCGGGCAAGGAGGACATTAATCAGAGAGGCAGCACAGAGTCCTAAGGTAACCCTGGAGGAGCTGCATAGTTCCCCAGCAAAGGCTGGAGTATCTGTACATAGGACGACAATAAGCCATACTCTCTTTAGAGTTGGGCTTTATGGCAGAGTGGCCAGAAGAAAGCCATTACTTACAGAAAAAAAAAAAGGCACGTTTTGAGTTTGCGAAAAGGCATGTGGGAGACTCCCAAAATGTATGGAGGAAGGTGCTCTGGTCTCATGAGACTAAAATTGAACTTTTTGGCCATCAAAGAAAACGCTATGGCTGGCGCAAACCCAACACATCACATCACCCAAAGAACACCATCTCCACAGTGAAACATGGTGGTGGCAGCATCATGCTGTGGGGATGTTTTTCAACAGTCGGGACTGGGAAACTGGTCAGAATTGAGGGAAAGAGGAATGGTGCTAAATAAAGGGATATTCTTGAGCAAAAACCTGTACCACTCTGTGTATGATTTGAGGCTAGGACAGAGGTTCAACTTCCAGCAGGACAATAACCCCAAACACACTGCTAAAGCAACACTTGAGTGGTTTAAGGGGAAACATGTAAATGTGCTGGAATGGCAAATCAAAGCCCAGACCTCAATCCAACAGAAAATCTGTGGTCAGACTTAAAGATTGCTGTTCACAAGCGCAAACCATCCAACTTGAAGGAGCTGGAGCAGTTTTGCAAGGAGGAATGGGCAAAAATCTCAGTGGTAAGATGTGGCAAACTCATAGAGACTTATCCAAAGCGACTTGGAGCTGTGATAGCTGCAAAAGGTAGCTCTACAAAATATTGACTTTAGGGGGTGAATAGTTATGCACATTGACCTTTTCTGTTATTTTGTCCTATTTGTTGTTTGCTTCATAATAAAAAAAAAAAATCTTCAAAGTTGTGGGCATGTTCTGTAAATTAAATGATGCAAATCCTCAAACAATCCATGTTAATTCCAGGTTGTGAGGCAACAAAACACGAAAACTGCCAGGGGGGGGGGGGTGCATACTTTTGCAAACCACTGTATATACTATATACATGCATCGCTACCCCCACAGTAGCCACTAGATAATTTAGGCTCTCTGTTCTGTGGCTTGACTCCAAGAACAACCTTTGCCCTTCTGACACATCTGGTTGAATAAAAGTTACTGCAAGCACTTATAGGAAAACACACATAGATACCTTTAATGTGGATGTGAAATAAAACTAGGAAATAGACACAAGACTGTTTAGTGGTAAATTACCTCAATTAATTGGTAAGGGTTTGAGCAAAAAAGGTGGTTTGAGCGTAAATTAGCACACCGAAGGTAGATTCAGACACAATCCGCTAGACAGTATAAGCACTATGCCAAGCTAACTTACAATAAAGTTCTGTACCACTATACTGGAATTAACTCATGAATCAGCAAAGTTAGGATTAAACAGTGCAAATAAGCTCTAAAGTGGTTGTAAAGACAGAAGTTTTTTTTATCTTAATACATTCTATGCATTAAGACAAAATGCCTTCTGTGTGCTGCAGCTTCCCTCAGCCCCCAATGCTTTCCTGAGCCCCCTGTCTATCCAGTGATGTTGCAGGAGAGACTTGGCTGCCCAGAACTCTCCCTCCTCATTAGCTGAGACACAGCAGCGGTGTCATTGGCTCCCACTGCTGTCAATCAAACTCAGTTAGCCAATCTGGAGAAAGGGGGCAGGACCAAACTTCAGCTTGGATACACAGAGCTGCAGCTCGGCTTGGGTGCCCCCATAGCAAGCCACTTGCTGTGGGGGCACTCAACAGGAGGGAGGGGCCAAGAGCTCCAGCCAGGGACCCGAGAAGAAGAGGATCCAGGCTGCCCTGTGCAAAAACCACTGCACAGAGCAGGTAAGCATTACATGTTTGTTATTTTAATTAAAAAAAATAGACTTTACAATCACTTTAAGTGCAATGTAAATAATAGTACTATAAGTTATTTAGAGTGCACTCTAGGTGAATGGCTAGGATAGAGTGCAATGTCCCCAGAGAGGTACCTTTTAGCATAAGCAATAGGTAAAGGTCTCTGTGTAGTAGCTGTAAAGAGGCAGTTTTAGGCCTAACTATTCAGTCAGTTAGCGTTGGGGCGAAGTTGTACTGTTGCTGCACATGAGTATAGTCCCAGTCACACCTGCAGGCAGCAAATAAGGTTGCTAGATGTCTGTATGGTCAGCTCCTAAAGGGCTTGGTTTCTTATAGGGATGGGCCCACGGTCGAGTGTTCACATGTTTGCCAAAGACTGAACATTATGGGATGTTCACTGCAAATTTCAGCGCCACGGAATGCCCCATAATGCACTGCGAGATTGCAGTGACCTCCCCTGACCTGCATGCTTTGGCCAATCACAAGCACCAATCGCCGCTCTGCTGTCAGAGCCATGATTGGCCAAAGGCAGAATGATTGGCCAAAGGCACTATATAAGGCTGCTTACACGACGGCCGTATGTAGTGTTATGATTGAGAGAACGTTAACTAGAGGCAGGTTAGTTAGTCGCATGCAGGCAGTTTAGTATATATATATATATATATATATATATATATATATATATATATATATATATATGTATACAGTGTAGTCAATGTAGTGTAGACTATATATACAGTGCAGGCAGTGTATTATTATATATAAATACCGTTTAGTATAAATATAAATATATATATATATATATATATATATATATATATATATATATATATATATATATATAGTCAGGTCCATAAATATTGGGACATCAACACAATTCTAATCTTTTTGGCTCTATACACCACCACTAGGGATGAGCTTCGTGTTCAGGTCGAACCTATGTTCGCCTCGAACATTGTGTGTTCGGTCATTTGCCGAATTACGAAAGATATGGGCCGTTTGTGCCAAATTCGAGTGCCGTTTCACGGCCCATAATTCACTGCGTCATCGCAGTGCATTGCTGGCTGATGATTGGCCAAGCATGCACTATGACCCACATGCTTGGCCAATCACAGCACCATCTGAACAGAGAGCCGTAATTGGCCAAAACCAAGGAGGCTTTGGCCAATTATGGCTCAGGGGGTTTAGTACACGCCCCACACTATATATGCGCCTGCACGGCGGCCCTGTGTAGTGTGTTCCGGCATTCAGAGATAGAGAGAGAGAGAGACAGACAGTGTCATTTGATTTAAATTAGATAGAGTAGGCAGGTCGAGTCAGTTAGCTACAGTTAGGGATGAGCCGAACACCCCCCTGTTCGGTTCGCACCAGAACATGCGAACAGGAAAAAAGTTTGTTCGAACACGCGAACACCGTTAAAGTCTATGGGACACGAACATGAATAATCAAAAGTGCTAATTTTAAAGGCTTATATGCAAGTTATTGTCATAAAAAGTGTTTGGGGACCTGGGTCCTGCCCCAGGGGACATGGATCAATGCAAAAAAAAGTTTTAAAAACGGCCATTTTTTCAGGAGCAGTGATTTTAATAATGCTTAAAGTCAAACAATAAAAGTGTAATATCCCTTTAAATTTCGTAGCTGGGGGGGTGTCTATAGTATGCCTGTAAAGGGGCGCATGTTTCCCGTGTTTAGAACAGTCTGACAGCAAAATGACATTTCAAAGGAAAAAACCCATTTAAAACTACTCGCGGCTATTGCATTGCCGACAATAGTTCATTGATAAAAACGGCATGGGAATTCCCCACAGGGGAACCCCGAACAAAAATTTAAAAAAAAAAATGACGTGGGAGTCCCCCTAAATTCCATACCAGGCCCTTCAGGTCTGGTATGGATATTAAGGGGAACCCCGGCCAAAATTTAAAAAAAAATGACGTGGGGTTCCCCCTAAATTCCATACCAGACCTGAAGGGTCTGGTATGGATTTTAAGGGGAACCCCGCGCCAAAAAAAAAAAAAAAACGGCGTGGGGTCCCCCCAAAAATCCATACCAGACCCTTATCCGAGTACGCAGGAAAAGAGGGGGGGACGAGAGTGCGGCCCCCCCCTCCTGAACCATACCAGGCCACATGCCCTCAACATTGGGAGGGTGCTTTGGGGTAGCCCCCCAAAACACCTTGTCCCCATGTTGATGAGGACAAGGGCCTCATCCCCACAACCCTGGCCGGTGGTTGTGGGGGTCTGCGGGCGGGGGGCTTATCGGAATCTGGAAGCCCCCTTTAACAAGGGGACCCCCAGATCCCGCCCCCCCGGTGTGAAATGGTAAGGGGGTACTTACCCCTACCATTTCACTAAAAAACTGTCAAAAATGTTAAAAATGACAAGAGACAGTTTTTGACAATTCCTTTATTTAAATGCTTCTTCTTTCTTCTATCTTCCTTCATCTTCTTCTTCTGGTTCTTCTGGCTCTTCTGGTTCTTCCTCTAGCGTTCTCGTCTAGCTTCTCCTCCGTGGTGTCTTCTATCTTCTTCTCCTCGGGCCGCTCCGCACCCATGGCATGGGGGGAGGCTCCCGCTCTTCTCTTCTTCTTTTCTTCTCTTCTTCTCTTCTTCATTTTCTTCTCCGGGCCGCTCCGCACCCATGCTGGCATGGAGGGAGGCTCCCGCTGTGTGACGGCATCTCCTCGTCTGACGGTTCTTAAATAACGGGGGGCGGGGCCACCCGGTGACCCCGCCCCCTCTGATACACGGGACATGACGGGACTTCCCTGTGGCATTCCCCGTGACGTTACAGGGAAGTCCCGTCAAGTCACTGTGCGTCAGAGGGGGCGGGGTCACAGGGTGGCCCCGCCCCCCGTTATTTAAGAACCGTCGGACGAGGAGACGCCATCACACAGCGGGAGCCTCCCTCCATGCCAGAATGGGTGTGGATCGGCCCGGAGAAGAAAATGAAGAAGAGAAGAAGAGAAGAAAAGAAGAAGAGAAGAGCGGGAGCCTCCCCCCATGCCGCGGAGGAGATGCTGGACGAGAACGCCGGAGGAAGAACCAGAAGAGCCAGAAGAACCAGAAGAAGAAGATGAAGGAAGATAGAAGAAAGAAGAAGCATTTAAATAAAGGAGCTAAAATATAAAACCAACAGGTGTTTCACCAGGCCCGCAGAAACACCACTCAGCGCCAGGTCACTATGCTGATCCCAAATGCAGATAAGTATAAAAATAAAAAATGCAAATAAGCATTCATAAGTGCATATATATATAAGCAAAATCCACTTTGCAGCTATGCAGAGAGGAAAAAGCATCAAAGCAGGGGAAATTAAGCAGCCGTCTAAAACAGAATAATAAATGTAAACACAGTGTTTCAAATGATCTACAAATAGACTAAATTGTAACACTAGACAGCGCTAATGTTGAGCAGTTATCAACTAAACATGCGGCCAACAACACATGCATAGGAAAATCCTGTAAAAGAAAGTCCCATAGGAGAAAGTCCCTTAAAAAGAGAAGTGATGTAAAGTTCAGGGTGTAGTTCCAAAAATCTATCAGGTGATCATGAAAGCATTCCTCAGCGTGCACCTTCCACAGATCACTCCGAATTCCACCCAGTGCGACCACTCTCCCCCTAGGGGGTTAAACTCACCAAAATTGGGAAGTAATAGAGCATTCAGAATACTAATCCATGCCAGCAACTTGTTGTTAACATCACTCATGAAGGATCACGGATGTTCAGGGCTCATAATAAGTCAAAAAGCAAACAGAGAAGCGCACATAGCGTAATCCTGTTTATTGACTGTATTCCCTTCCACATATAAAAAACAACACCCCCCCTTCAATAAATATACTACATCAATTTTCTTAAAAAACGAGCAATCAATCAAGCAGGTAGTTAGAGTGTGTTTACTTCACCATGAGACGCCAGCGCCGCTACACAGGAGACGTTGACCAATTCCTGGTTGTGTAGTTGGCTCAGGTGGAGCGCACACGTCACTTCCTACGTCGCGTAAGCGACGCACTGACGCGTTTCGTCATAGCCTGACTTCGACAGAGGGCGTGGCTACACGACGCAACACTCGGCTTAAATATCCCTTTACAACCTGCCTAGCCAATCATAGCGCAACAAGGGTGCCGGCGGGTGCACGTCGCCAGCCCCTGTCAACACTGACGGCTTGTAACAGGAGGGGGAAAGGGACAATAAGGCTCTGCACATATTACACAAGCATAAAAAAAAATCGGACATAAACAAACTTAGAATGAGTGAATTTACATCCCTGTCAATCACATGAGCCAGTCCCTAGATATACAAATCACTATACACCGTCGCTACACAGCAATAGATACTGCCCATAAAACGCACTGTGGGTTACATTCTAGCCTGGCGTGCTTTACCATTATGCTAGCAGATCTAAAAAAGACTTACTCCAAATTAATGTGTATAGGTTAAGGACACCATTGCTCACCATGTTCCTATTGGTATAGACGCTCAGCCATAAAAAGAATTTGTGCTCACAAAATGCAAATGTACATAGTTATAAAACAGTGAGATATCTCAATAAATAAAAAGGAAAGCACTGATACACACTACATTTTCACTGCTGTGCAGTGTCATCTCACAAAAATCATTGAGGTACACGC
Source organism: Aquarana catesbeiana (assembly GCF_042186555.1). Lineage (NCBI taxonomy): Eukaryota > Metazoa > Chordata > Amphibia > Anura > Ranidae > Aquarana > Aquarana catesbeiana. The sequence continues at coordinate 341,884,925 of NC_133324.1, read as the reverse complement.
AGCTCTATGCTAATCTAGATACCTCAGCTTCAAACAGGAGATATAATTAAAGGAGAACCGGAGGAAACTAAAAATTACATATAAATATATGAACAAAATTTATCCATATCCAATTGTTATGGTAAGATAAATTAAAATAAAAATAAAAAAGTATCAATATTAGAGGCATTACTGCAAGAAAAAAATAACAACAAAAATATGGGAAATGATCCCAAACAATAAATAGGATATAAGTCATAATACTAGAGGCATTAATGCAAAACAAGGAATAAAATCAGAGGAGTGACACCAGACTAAAAGTAGAGCAACAGGAAAATGAACAGATAAGGCAAGACCTTAATCGCAGATATTAATAGTCGCTTATGAAGCAGTTAATATCGAGATCAACGTTTAATCCCCTTGGTGAGAATGTATCTGCCAAGAAGATCCACTGGGTCTCTCTTCTAGACAGATCTTGAACTAGGTTAGAACCCCTCCATTTTGGTTTCAAATGATCCACACCCCAAAATTTGAGGCCCGATGGATCTCGGTTATGTTTTAACTTGAAATGGAGCGATAGATTGTGGTCTTTGAAACCAATTTTTATGTTTGCTATGTGTTCTGCGATTCTGACCCTCAACAGCCTTTTAGTGCGTCCTATATAAATAAGACCGCAGGGACATTGTATAGCGTAAACCACGAAGGCCGTGTTACACGTAATAAATTCATTTATGGTGAATTCTCTACCATTTGAAGTAGACGTAAAGCTTTCCAAAGCCCTCATTGGTCTGTCCACTTCCCTACATGCACGGCATCTTCTGCAACTGAAGAACCCTTTTCTGTCCCAGAAGGTTAAGGTTCTGGAAGGGGGGTCCAACACTTTCTGCACTATCCTGTCCGCAAAGCTGTGGGATCTTCTGTAAATAAATTTGGGCCTACAGGGTAAGACGGGGCACAGTGTTTTGTCCATACGTAACACATGCCAATGGGCATTAAAAATGTCTTCCACCTCCCTATACTGGGAGTGAAAACCCGAAATAAAGCTCCACTCATAGTTTTCAGTATTTTGGACCCTTGGTAGATCTTCTAAAAAAGAGTCTCTGGGTCGCACAGCCAATTCTTGAATAGTGGAGTCCAATACCTCCTCCACATATCCCTTTTCCATAAACTTTTTCTTAACAATCTGGGCCTGCATCAAAAAATCAGCATCCTCTGAACAGTTCCTTTTCACTCTAGTGAATTGTCCCTTGGGTATGTTTTTTAACCACTTAGGGTGATGCCCACTGTTAATTGGTAAGTAGCTTTTAAAGTCTGTGGGCTTAAAGTTAACTTTAGTCCCCAGTCTATTCCCTTGTCTGAAGATGTTCACATCCAAAAAATGAATGTCGCTCTGACTAAAATCGCTGGTCAATCTGATGTTATTACTGTTGGAATTAAGCTCGTTCAGAAATTCCTGCAAACTCTTGCTAGACCCCTCCCAAATAAAAAACAGGTCATCAATATACCTCTTGTATAGCAAAAGTTGGGTACGGGCGGTAGAAAATATCGTTTTATCCTCCCATTCCCCCATAAACAAATTTGCTATACTTGGGGCAAATTTTGCCCCCATAGCAACGCCTCTATGTTGGGAGAAAAATTGACCATCAAACCAAAAAAAATTATGGCTTAAACAGAAGTCTAGCGCATTTCTGATAAAAACTTTTTGGTTATGTGGCAAATCATCCCGCTGACAGAGAGCCCAATTAAGGGCTAGGAGGGCATCGTCATGTTGTATGATTGAATAAAAAGACGCCACATCCGCCGTTAGTACAGGTACAGTTCTTGCTTCCCTGTTAAATCAACCTGTTGTAGGATCTGTAGGAGACTCTTAGTATCCCTCAGATACGCCTTGGTGTGTACAACACTTTCCTGAAGAAAGTGGTCAAGGTATTGGCCCATCCGAGACGTGATGGAGCCAATCCCATTGACTATCGGTCTCCCTGGAGGCTTATTCAGATCCTTGTGTATCTTAGGCAAGGTGTAAATCGTGGGGATTCTGCTATCGCTGGGTACAAGATACCTTCTTTCTCTGTTAGACAGAACCCCCGTTGAATAACCCATTTCAACTAAATTCCTAAGATCCTTTTCATATTGTACAGTAGGGTCCTTTGATAATTTCACATATGTTTCATCATCATTTAGCATCTCAGTGAACTAGTTCAAATAGAAGTCCTTATTCAAAATCACTACCCCCCCCCCCCCCCTTTATCAGCCGGCCTGATGACTATCTCCTTCCTTTTTTCCAGCAAGGAGATCCCATCCATAATATGCTGGGGATTAACATTCTTTTTCGGCGCAAGCTGTTCTAAATCGCACATCGCCAACCCTTTAAACACCTCAATGTGTTGGTTAGCGCTATTAAGGGGGTTAAAAAGGGACTTATTCCTAAGTTCACTGTCCACAGGCCCTGAGATGTTCATAACGGCCGGTCGAGGATCCTTGTTTAGAAAATACTTTTTGATGTTTACTTTCCTCATGTACCTATGTACATCAATAAAAACATCAAACTTGTTAATGGGCCTTTTCAGGCCACATTTCAGACCCCTAGTAGGGGAGATGCTGGTTATGGAAAGAGAAATGATGGGAGGAATGGATATAATCAACCGTATTGCTATACACCTTCCAATAACCATTATCAGCTCCCTGTTTATAATAGATTTGACCCTTTGAGAGGGAATGGAGAGAGAACTGGTTACCAATCTCCCCGTCCTTTTTTAGGGAGGGGGAGAGGCTGGCAGAAACGGGGTCGGGGGAACTCTCACCAAAGGGGGAGGCCTCCTGGACAGGGACAGCCGAGACAGGACTACCACGAATCACAGTGGAGGGAACAGCCGCGACGAGAGGGGGAGCACCCTCATTACCCCAACCAGTGGAGAGAAGAGCAAGGAGGTGTAGAGCAGGAAGAAGGGCCCAAAAAAAGAAGGAGAGGGCAGGACTAGGAGGCATTTTTAATTTAAGTAATGCAATTTTATCCCACAAAGAAACTAACATCTTATATCTAGGTCTGAAATGTGGCCTGAAAAGGCCCATTAACAAGTTTGATGTTTTTATTGATGTACATAGGTACATGAGGAAAGTAAACATCAAAAAGTATTTTCTAAACAAGGATCCTCGACCTGCCGTTATGAACATCTCAGGGCCTGTGGACAGTGGACTTAGGAATAAGTCCATTTTTAACCCCCTTAATAGCGCTAACCAACACATTGAGGTGTTTAAAGGGTTGGTGATGCGCGATTTAGAACAGCTTGCGCCGAAAAAGAATGTTAATCCCCAGCATATTATGGATGGGATCTCCTTGCTGGAAAAAAGGAAGGAGATAGTCATCAGGCCGGCTGATAAAGGGGGGGGTAGTGATTTTGAATAAGGACTTCTATTTGAACCAGCTCACTGAGATGCTAAATGATGATGAAACATATGTGAAATTATCAAAGGTTCCTACTGTACAATATGAAAAGGATCTTAGGAATTTAGTTGAAATGGGTTATTCAACGGGGGTTCTGTCTAACAGAGAAAGAAGGTATCTTGTACCCAGCGATAGCAGAATCCCCACGATTTACACCTTGCCTAAGATACACAAGGATCTGAATAAGCCTCCAGGGAGACCGATAGTCAATGGGATTGGCTCCATCACGTCTCGGATGGGCCAATACCTTGACCACTTTCTTCAGGAAAGTGTTGTACACACCAAGGCGTATCTGAGGGATACTAAGAATCTCCTACAGATCCTACAACAGGTTGATTTAACAGGGAAGCAAGAACTGTACCTGGTAACGGCGGATGTGGCGTCTCTTTATTCAATCATACAACATGACAATGCCCTCCTAGCCCTTAATTGAAAGGAGGGAGGTGTCATCCCAGTAGGCACTGTATATTTTTCTAGAGGTAAGCCCCCATCCCAATTTTTGCCAAACCTAAGCACCCCCTGAAGGAGTGCGATTCCTCTAGCGGGACTTTTTTCACGGGGTTACCTCTAATAAAGTAGAAAGTAGTAGAAGTTTGTAGTTTTTGTATAAAAGTATTGTAGTTTATTAATTTAGCATCTAAAAATCATTACACATGACCTAACCATATATACAATAAAATGGATGCATGTAAATGGGAAAAAGTAATTCTACAAATAAATGACCAAATGCAATGATACAGGTAGTAAAGAACCAATGATCATAGAACCCGACGTTTCGAGGTAAGCAAAAGGGGTTGACCTCTTCTTCAGGGGTAACGACAGCTGCTACTGACACCACACAGACGTGTTTGGAGGAAGCTGAGACAGGCAGACCTATGCGTATTCACACCCAACAAGGGAACCTGCATATTTCCTTGGACTCCTGACCATTTTGATTCTGGGGTATTATTCAAATACTTCCTGCTGCTGAAATTGGGACACATGATCTGGTTCGTTTTATCCTCAGTTTTTAGCAGGAATGTACCCCCCACCCTTTAACTCCATCAAACAGGCTGTCTCAAGCCTTCGCAGTGAGGGGAGGACTGTGTCTGTTCTTATATTGGGGATATCCTTTGTGAAGCAACCTCAGTCCACCCTGGTTCTTTTTCCTGTGATTCACCTGGTATCTTCCCTATCTCCTTGAGCCTCGGTTCTGTGATCCCTGTGTGGCCTTGACGGGCGGCAAATTCTTGATTCGCATTGGATGCTGATAATGTCCCTGGGAGTACTTATATGAATCTTAAGGGATGAAATATCCATTTTGACCAATTGTCATTACTCCTAGCCCTTAATTGGGCTCTCTGCCAGCGGGATGATTTGCCACATAACCAAAAAGTTTTTATCAGAAATGCGCTAGACTTCTGTTTAAGCCATAATTTTTTTTGGTTTGATGGTCAATTTTTCTCCCAACGTAGAGGCGTTGCTATGGGGGCAAAATTTGCCCCAAGTATAGCAAATTTGTTTATGGGGGAATGGGAGGATAAAACGATATTTTCTACCGCCCGTACCCAACTTTTGCTATACAAGAGGTATATTGATGACCTGTTTTTTTATTTGGGAGGGGTCTAGCGAGAGTTTGCAGGAATTTTTGAACGAGCTTAATTCCAACAGTAATAACATCAGATTGACCAGCGATTTTAGTCAGAGCGACATTCATTTTTTGGATGTGAACATCTTCAGACAAGGGAATAGACTGGGGACTAAAGTTCACTTTAAGCCCACAGACTCTAACAGCTACTTACCAATTAACAGTGGGCATCACCCTAAGTGGTTAAAAAACATACCCAAGGGACAATTCACTAGAGTGCAAAGGAACTGTTCAGAGGATGCTGATTTTTTGATGCAGGCCCAGATTGTTAAAAAAAAGTTTATGGAAAAGGGATATGTGGAGGAGGTATTGGACTCCACTATTCAAGAATTGGCTGTGCGACCCAGAGACTCTTTTTTAGAAGATCTACCAAGGGTCCAAAATACTGAAAACTATGAGTGGAGCTTTATTTCGGGTTTTCACTCCCAGTATAGGGAGGTGGAAGACATTTTTAATGCCCATTGGCATGTGTTACGTATGGACAAAACACTGTGCCCGGTCTTACCCTGTAGGCCCAAATTTATTTACAGAAGATCCCACAGCTTTGCCTACAGGATAGTGCAGAAAGTGTTGGACCCCCCTTCCAGACCCTTAACCTTCTGGGACAGAAAAGGGTTCTTCAGTTGCAGAAGATGCCGTGCATGTAGGGAAGTGGACAGACCAATGAGGGCTTTGGAAAGCTTTACGTCTACTTCAAATGGTAGAGAATTCACCATAAATGAATTTATTACGTGTAACACGGCCTTCGTGGTTTACGCTATACAATGTCCCTGCGGTCTTATTTATATAGGACGCACTAAAAGGCTGTTGAGGGTCAGAATCGCAGAACACATAGCAAACATAAAAATTGGTTTCAAAGACCACAATCTATCGCTCCATTTCAAGTTAAAACATAACCGAGATCCATCGGGCCTCAAATTTTGGGGTGTGGATCATTTGAAACCAAAATGGAGGGGTTCTAACCTAGTTCAAGATCTGTCTAGAAGAGAGACCCAGTGGATCTTCTTGGCAGATACATTATCGCCAAGGGGATTAAACGTTGATCTCAATATTAACTGCTTCATAAGCGACTATTAATATCTGCGATTAAGGTCTTGTCTTATCTGTTCATTTTCCTGTTGCTCTACTTTTAGTCTGGTGTCACTCCTCTGATTTTATTCCTTGTTTTGCATTAATGCCTCTAGTATTATGACTTATATCCTATTTATTGTTTGGGATCATTTCCCATATTTTTGTTGTTATTTTTTTCTTGCAGTAATGCCTCTAATATTGATACTTTTTTATTTTTATTTTAATTTATCTTACCATAACAATTGGATATGGATAAATTTTGTTCATATATTTATATGTAATTTTTAGTTTCCTCCGGTTCTCCTTTAATTATATCTCCTGTTTGAAGCTGAAGTATCTAGATTAGCATAGAGCTGCGTGTACCTCAATGATTTTTGTGAGATGACACTGCACAGCAGTGAAATTGTAGTGTGTATCAGTGCTTTCCTTTTTTATTTATTGAGATATCTCACTGTTTTATAACTATGTACATTTGCATTTTGTGAGCACAAATGTCTTTTTATGGCTGAGCGTCTATACCAATAGGAACATGGTGAGCAATGGTGTCCTTAACCTATACACATTAATTTGGAGTAAGTCTTTTTTAGATCTGCTAGCATAATGGTAAAGCACGCCAGGCTAGAATGTAACCCACAGTGCGTTTTATGGGCAGTATCTATTGCTGTGTAGCGACGGTGTATAGTGATTTGTATATCTAGTGACTGGCTCATGTGATTGATGGGGATGTAAATTCACTCATTCTAAGTTTGTTTATGTCCGATTCTTTTTTTATGCTTGTGTAATATGTGCAGAGCCTTATTGTCCCTTTCCCCCTCCTGTTACAAGCCGTCAGTGTTGACTGGGGCTGGCGACGTGCACCCGCCGGCACCCTTGTTGCGCTATGATTGGCTAGGCAGGTTGTAAAGGGATATTTAAGCCGAGTGTTGCATCGTGTAGCCACGCCCTCTGTCGAAGTCAAGATATGACGAAACGCGTCAGTGCGTTGCTTACGCGACGTAGGAAGTGACGTGTGCGCTCCACCTGAGCCAACTACACAACCAGGAAGTGGTCAACGTCTCCTGTGTAGCGGCGCTGGCGTCTCATGGTGAAGTAAACACACTCTCACTACCTGCTTGATTGATTGCTCGTTTTTTAAGAAAATTGATGTACGTATATTTATTGAAGGGGGGGTGTTGTTTTTTATATGTGGAAGGGAATACAGTCAATAAACAGGATTACGCTATGTGCGCTTCTCTTTTTGCTTTTTGACTTATTATGAGCCCTGAACATCCGTGATCCTTCATGAGTGATGTTAACAACAAGTTGCTGGCATGGATTAGTATTCTGAATGCTCTATTACTTCCCAATTTTGGTGAGTTTAACCCCCTAGGGGGAGAGTGGTCGCACTGGGTGGAATTCGGAGTGATCGGTGGAAGGTGCACGCTGAGGAATGCTTTCATGATCACCTGATAGATTTTTGGAACTACACCCTGAACTTTACATCACTTCTCTTTTTAAGGGACTTTCTCCTATGGGACTTTCTTTTACAGGATTTTCCTATGCATGTGTTGTTGGCCGCATGTTTAGTTGATAACTGCTCAACATTAGCGCTGTCTAGTGTTACAATTTAGTCTATTTGTAGATCATTTGAAACACTGTGTTTACATTTAAATAAAGGAATTGTCAAAAACTGTCTCTTGTCATCTTTAACATTTTTGACAGGTTTTTAGTGAAATAGTAGGGGTAAGTACCCCCTTACCATTTCACACAGGGGGGGGGCCGGGATCTGGGGGTCCCCTTGTTAGAGGGGGCTTCCAGATTCCGATACCTGAAGGGTCTGGTATGGAATTTAGGGGGAACCCCACGTCATTTTTTTTTTAAATTTTGGCCGGGGTTCCCCTTAATATCCATACCAGACCTGAAGGGCCTGGTATGGAATTTAGGGGGACTCCCACGTCATTTTTTTTTTTTTAATTTTGGTTCGGGGTTCCCTTGTGGGGAATTCCCATGCCGTTTTTATCAATGAACTTCTATGTGTATTGTCGGCAATGTAATAGCCGCGAGTAGTTTTAAATGGGTTTTTTCCTTCGAAATGTCATTTTGCTGACAGACTGTTCTAAACACGGGAAACATGCGCCCCTTTACAGGCATACTATAGACACGCCCCAGCTACGAAATTTAAAGGGATATTACACTTTTATTGTTTGACTTTAAGCATTATTAAAATCACTGCTCCTGAAAAAATGGCCATTTTTAAAACTTTTTTTTGCATTGATCTATGTCCCCTGGGGCAGGACCCAGGTCCCCAAACACTTTTTATGATAATAACTTGCATATAAGCCTTTAAAATTAGCACTTTTGATTTCTCCCATAGACTTTTAAAGGGTGTTCCGCGGCATTCGAATTTGCCGCGAACACCCCAAATTATTCGCTGTTCGGCGAACTTGCGAACAGCCAATGTTTGAGTCGAACATGAGTTCGACTCGAACTTGAAGCTCATCCCTAGCTACAGTGTATTGTGTATATATATGCATCCCAGGTGTTGTATATATATTTATACACTGTATTCGGTTTAGCTAGATCCTGTTCTTCTCTTCCTAATATACTGACAGGCAGGCAGGTGTTTTTACAGTATTTCCAGCTACTGTACTGTGTACCCTGCACAGTCTGACCTACAGTATAGCAACCTGCAGCCAGGTGCTTGTGTAGGCTCATTGAAGTATTTCCAGCTACTTTACTGTGAACCCTGCACAGTCTGACCTACAGTATAGCAACCTGCAGCCAGGTGCTTGTGTAGGCTCATTGAAGTATTTCCAGCTACTTTACTGTGTACCCTGCACAGTCTGACCTACAGTATAGCAACCTGCAGCCAGGTGCTTGTGTAGGCTCATTGAAGTATTTCCAGCTACTTTACTGTGTACCCTGCACAGTCTGACCTACAGTATAGCAACCTGCAGCCAGGTGCTTGTGTAGGCTTATTGAAGTATTTCCAGCTACTGTACTGTGTACCCTGCACAGTCTGACCTACAGTAATAGCAACCTGCAGCCAGGTGCTTGTGTAGGCTCATTGAAGTATTTCCAGCTACTTTACTGTGTACCCTGCACAGTCTGACCTACAGTATAGCAACCTGCAGCCAGGTGCTTGTGTAGGCTCATTGAAGTATTTCAGCTACTTTACTGTGTACCCTGCACAATCTCACCTACAGTATAGCAACCTGCAGCCAGGTGCTTGTGTAGGCTCATTGAAGTATTTCCAGCTACTGTACTGTGTACCCTGCACAGTCTGACCTACAGTATAGCAACCTGCAGCCAGGTGCTTGTGTAGGTTCATTGAAGTATTTCCAGCTACTGTACTGTGTACCCTGCACAGTCTGACCTACAGTATAGCAACCTGCAGCCAGGTGCTTGTGTAGGTTCATTGAAGTATTTCCAGCTACTGTAATGTGTACCCTGCACAGTCTCACCTACAGTAAAGCTACCTGCAGCCAGGTGCTTGTGTAGGCTCATTGAAGTATTTCCAGTTACTGTACTGTGTACCCCGCGCAGTCTCACCTACAGTATAGCTACCTGCAGCCAGGTGCTTGTGTAGGCTCATTGAAGTATTTCCAGTTACTGTACTGTGTACCCTGCACAGTCTCACCTACAGTATAGCTACCTGCAGCCAGGTGCTTGTGTACGCTCTTGACGTATTTCCAGTTACTGTACTTGTACCCTGCACAGTTGCACCTACAGTATAGCTACCGGAAAACAAGTGCAGGGGTTATCATACTAATAATACTACAGGCAGGCAGTTGATTCTGCTAGCTGTAGTATAATCTGTATATATATATATATATATATATATATATATATATATATATATATATATATATATCCCAGTTTTGTGCAGCTCACTGCAGGCCAATAGTATGTCTGGTAGGCCAACAAGGAGAGGCAGACAGTCACAAGCCAATAAAAGAGGGCAAGCAGGCTCTGTGTCTAGAGGCAACAGTGATGGTCGTGGACACGGTGCATCCTCATCAGCATGTGGCCGTGGGACATGGCCTTTTTTTCAGCAGCTGGCCGTGTTGAGTGGATGACCAAGCCGTCCTCATCCTCCTCATCCTCTCTCATCCAGGCTCAGGGTACTTTGTCTGGCAAAGCAGCTGCCAATGTGGCCTCTTCCCTCAGCTCAATGGCATCAGTGACTCCTCCCTTGCCCCACCATGAACTCCTGAGGAGTCCCTCGAACTGTTTGACCACAGTGTTGGGTACATGCTCTAGGAGGATGTCCAACGTTTTGAAGGCTCTGATGATGATACTGAGCTAGATAAAGGCAGTAACGTGAGCACGGACAGAGGGGGTGCCCAAGAAGGACATCAATCTGGCAGTCATGTTCCCCCTGCTGCAGCATACTGCCAGGTTTGCTCCAGTGATGAGGAGGGAGGGGATGATGAGGTCACTGACTCAACGTGGGTGCCTGATAGAAGAGAGGAGGAGGAGGAGAAGGCACATCACCAATGAGGCAGGATGCCCTCCAGGGGCCAGCCTAAGGGCAGCACACTGACTGCATCACACCTCAGAGCTCCGCATGTGCAGGGCGCTGCTGTCTCTACACGTTAATCCAAAATTTCTTTGGTGTGGGCCTTTTTTGAGACGAGTGCATCAGATCGCACCACTGCTATTTGCAACATATGTCTCAAGCGTATCTCGTGTGGCCAAAACATCTCCCGCTTGGGCACCACATGCTTGACCAGACATATGTTGACCTGCTATGCAGTTCGTTAGCGTACCTAAAAGACCCACACCTAAGAACAAAGAGGACCTCTCCTTGCTCCTCATCAGCTGGGATCTCCAACCCCACTATACCTTCAGTCCTCTCTGAGACCTGCACTGAGAGGAATGAAGGTATAGAATTAGGTGTGTCACAGCCAAGTACTTGCGGGCAATCTGCTATCGGTACACCAACGTCAGATTGTACCAGGCAAATTTCCCTGCCCCAGCTGCTGCACCGCAGAAAGAAGTTTGCTCCCAGCCATCCACATGCCCAGTGGTTGAATGCTAGCTTGGCAAAATTGCTAGCACTTCAACTGCTACCTTTTCAGTTGATAGACTCTGCCCCCTTCCGTGAGTTTGTGGAATGTGCGGTTCCTCAGTGGCAGGTTCCCAAACGCCACTTTTTCTCACGGAAGGCGATTCCAGCTCTCTACCGGCATGTGGAAGGCAATGTCTTGGCCTCGCTGGACAGGGCGGTCAGCGGTAAGGTGCATATTACCGCTGACTCACGGTCCAGCAGGCATGGACAGGAACGTTACCTAAGTTTTACGGCGCATTGGGTGACTCTGCTGGCAGCTGGGAAGGATGCAGGACAAGGTGCAGTAGTGTTGGAGGTTGTTCCGCCACCACGCCTCCAAAATGCCACTACTGGTGATTCTGACACACCTCTCTCCTCCACCCCCTCCTCTTCTTCTTCCACCATGGCCTCTTCCTGTGCTTTGTCCTCGGAATCAGCGGTGCTCCGTAGGCGTTCAAGGGGCTACGCAAGTACGCAGGCCAAAAGATGCCATGCGGTGCTTGAGCTGGTGAGCTTGGGGGACAGGAGCCACACTGGGGCAGAGGTTCTGTCAGCTCTGCAGGGGCAGGTCCAGAGGTGGCTGACGCCACACCAACTTAAGGCAGGAATGGTGGTTTGCGACAATGGCACCAACCTCCTCTCCGCCCTCCGACAGGGACAAATGACCCATGTGCCCTGTTTGGCTCATGTCCTTAACTTGGTGGTGCAGCGGTTCTTGGGCAGGTACCCGGGCTTACAGGATGTCCTGAGGCAGGCCAGGAAAGTCTGTGTGCATTTCCGCCGGTCATATAATGCCAGTGCTCGGTTGGCAGACCTCTAAAAGGAATTTAACCTGCCCAAGAACCGCCTAATCTGTGACATGCCCAACAGGTGGAACTCAACGTTGGCCATGCTGCAGCGGCTGCACATGCAGCAGAGGGCCATCAATGAGTACCACTGTCCCCCTTGTCCACCTGTTGGAGCACACGCTGCGTGGAATAATGGACAGGGCACTTGAGGCAGAACAGAGGCAGGAAGAGGAGGACTTCCTTAGCTCTCAAGGCCCCCTTTATCCAGACAGTGTTCCTGCGTGCCCAACGATCACACAGGAAGAGGAGGAGGAGGAGGAGGATTGTGTCAGCATGGAGGTGGAGCCTGGCACTCAGCATCAGCAGCAGTCTTTAAGGCAGGGGTCTCAAACTGGCGGCCCTCCAGCTGTTGCGAAACTACAAGTCCCATGAGGCATTGCAAGGCTGACAGTTACAAGCATGTCTCCCACAGGCAGAGGCATGATGGGACTTGTAGTTTTGCAACAGCTGGAGGACCGCCAGTTTGAGACCCCTGCTTTAAGGGATCATTTACAGTCCCAAGAAACCCATGGACTTGTACGTGGCTGGGAGGAGGTGGCTGCGGATCATGTCGTCCTTAGTGACCCAGAGGACTCCGGACCGAATGCATGAGCAAACCTACGCTGCATGGCCTCCCTGAGCCTACAAAGCTTGCGGAAGGATCCTCGTATTCATGGTATCAAGGAGAGGGATCAATACTGGCTGGCAACCCTCCTTGATCCACGTTACAAGGGTAAAGTTGCAGACCTTATCTTGCCATCCTAGAGGGAGCAGAGGATGAAACATCTTGCAGAAAGGTCTGTGCAACGCGTTCCCAGAGACTGTGAGGTTATAAACTCCTGTTCCTGGACAATGTGTTGCTGAGGCTTCGGACAGTCAAAGAAGGAGCGGTGGAGAAGGTGGCCGTCTGACTGATGCGTTCAGACTATTTTTCAGTCCGCAGCCCCATGGCATGATCGGTTCCAGCAACCATCGCCAGCGTCTGTTTTACATGGTGCAGGAATACCTAGGGGCAAGATCTGAATTGGACACCTTTCCCACCGAAAATCCTCTGGGTTACTGGGTCTTGAGGATGGATCACTGGCCAGAGCTTGCACAATATGCAATTGAGCTACTGGCCTGTTCTGCATCCAGCGTTCTTTCGGAACGCACATTCAGTGCTGCTGGAGGCTTTGTAACCGATCACAGGGTGCATCCACCGACTCGGTCGATCGACTGACCTTCATAAAAATTAATCAGTCTTGGATCACCACCAGCTACCAAGCACCTGATGCTGATGTAACCGAATAATGTTTTTTGAAATGTCAGATCCCTTCAAAGACTGCCTATGCTGATGCTGAGTGACTATCCTGTTATGCTGAGTAATTACCCTCTTTCTCCTCATTGATCATGCTGATAGCTTGTAAGAACATTTTTGGTTCTGGGCACCGCCACCAGTGCCTAAGGCCCAATTTTTCAGCCCCTGTTTAACAGGGGTGTGTAATTACAATTTTTGATGCAATTCTTTGCAGCAGGACTAGTTCCTGCGCTCCAACTAGAGTATCTGTGAGTGGTTGCAGTGTTGTGGCACCAACACCAGTGCCTAAGGCCCAATTTTTCTGCCTCTGTTCAACAGGGACATGCAATTAGAATTCTTGATCTAATATTTTACAGCAGGGCCCGTTCCAGGCCCACCAAGAGTAACTGTGAGGACTTACAGTGTTGTGGCACCAGCACCACCACCACCATCACCAAAGGCCCAATTTTTCTGCCTCTGTTCAACAGGGGCAAGTAATTACAATTCTTGATCTAATATTTCATAGCAGGGCCCTATGAGGGCTTACAGTGTTGTGGCAACACCAACACCTAAGGCCCAAATTTCTGCTGAGTATATAGGGCAGGCCCCTACTTTCAAACATCCAACTTACAAATGACTCCTACTTGCAAACGGAAGGAGACAACAGGAAGTGAGATGAAATTTACCCCTAGGAAGGGAAATTCTCTCCTGTAAGAGTAATGCCCCGTACACACACGGTCGGATTTTCCGATGGAAAATGTCCGATCGGAGCGTGTTGTCGGAAATTCCGACCGTGTGTAGGCTCCATCGGACATTTTCCATCGGATTTTCCGACACACAAAGTTGGAGAGCAGGAGATAACATTTTCCGACAACAAAATCCGTTGTCGGAAATTCCGATCGTGTGTACACAAATCCGACGGACAAAGTGCCACGCATGCTCAGAATAAATAAAGAGATGAAAGCTATTGGCCACTGCCCCGTTTATAGTCCCGACGTACGTGTTTTATGTCACCGCGTATAGAACGATCGGATTTTCCGACAACTTGGTGTGACCGTGTGTATGCAAGACAAGTTTGAGCCAACATCCGTCGGAAAAAATCCTAGGATTTTGTTGTCGGAATGTCCGAACAAAGTCCGACCGTGTGTACGGGGAATTAGTATGGCAAAAACGTTTCTCCTTTCAACTGATGCTTTATCACCAATCCTTGTTTCACTAAAAACCCCAAATTTTCAAAAAACATTTGTCATTGGGACAAAAAGTTAGGTGAAATCTTCTGAAGAGGAGCACAGACAGCAAAACAAATGTCACAGGGGTGATAACCCTTCCCTATGTTTTCCAAAAAGCTTAAAATAGATTTTTTGGCTGGAGCTAAACACGTTAAAAATGTACCAGTTCAAAATTACAAACAGATTCTACTTAACAACAAACCTACAGTCCCTGTCTTGTTTGCACCGCCTGTATTCAGAGTATATAGGGCCTGGTGGCTCCACACCTTTCCTTTTTTTAATTTGGGTGCGGGGTTCCCCTATATAACCATACAAGACCCAAAGGGCCTGGTAATGGACTGGGGGGTACCCATGCCGTTTGTCTCACTGATTTTCATCCATATTGCCAGGACCCGATATTACATTAAAGCCGCAAGCAGTTTTAAATGACTTGTATTCATTTAAAAATGTCATTTTGTGCAGGGACTGTTCTAAGCACGGGAAACATGTGCCACTTTACAGGCATACTATAGACACCCCCCAGGTACGATATTTAAAGGAATATTTCACTTTTTTTTTTTTTTTTTAACTTTAAGCATCATTAAAATCACTGTTTCCGAAAAAAAGGGACATTTTTTAAACTTTTTTTTTTGCATTGATATATGTCCCCTGGGGCAGGACCCGGGTCCCCAAACCCTTTTTAGGACAATACCATGCATATTAGCCTTTAAAATTAGCACTTTTGATTTCGAATGTTCGAGTCCCATAGACGTCAATAGGGTTCTAACGTTCGTGCAAATTTTCGGTCCGTTCGCAGGTTCTGGTGCGAACCCAACTGGGGGGTGTTTGGCTCATCCCTAACCACCACAATGGAGTTGAAATGAAACAAACAAGATATGCTTTAACTGCAGACTTTCAGCTTTAATTTGAGGGTATTTACATCCAAATCAGGTGAACGGTGTAGGAATTACAACAGTTTGTATATGTGCCTCCCACTTTTTAAGGAACCAAAAGTAATGGGATAGATTAACAATCATCCATCAAACTTTCACTTTTTAATTCTTGGTTGCAAATCCTTTGCAGTCAATTACAGCCTGAAGCCTGAAATGCATAGACATCACCAGACGCTGGGTTTCATCACTGGTGATGCTCTGATGCTACTGCAACTTTCTTCAGTTCCTGCTTGTTCTTGGGGCATTTTCCCTTCAGTTTTGTCTTCAGCAAGTGAAATGCATGCTCAATCAGATTCAGGTCAGGTGATTGACTTGGCCATTGCATAACATTCCACTTCTTTCCCTTAAAAAACTCTTTGGTTGCTTTCGCAGTATTCTTCGGGTCATTGTCCGTCTGCACTGTGAAGCACCGTCCAATGAGTTCTGAAGCATTTTGCTAAATATGAGCAGATAATATTGCCCGAAACACTTAAGAATTCATCCTGCTGCTTTTGTCAGCAGTCACATCATCAATAAATACAAGAGAACCAGTTCCATTGGCAGCCATACATGCCCACCCCATGACACCACCACCACCATGCTTCACTGATGAGGTGTTATGCTTTGGATCATGAGCATTTCCTTTCCTTCTCCATATTCTTCTCTTCCCATCACTCTGGTAAAAGTTGATCTTGGTCTCATCTGTCCATAGGATGTTGTTCTAGAACTGTGAAGGCTTTTTTAGATGTTGTTTGGCAAACTCTAATCTAGCCTTCCTGTTTTTGAGGCTCACCAATGGTTTACATCTTGTGGTGAACCCTCTGTATTCATTCTGGTGAAGTCTTCTCTTGATTTTTGTCTTTGACACACATACACCTACCTCCTAGATCTGGCCAACTGTTGTGAAGGGTGTTTTTGTCACCAGGGAAAGAATTCTTTGGTCATCCACCACAGTTGTTTTCCGTGGTCTTCCAGGTCTTTTGGTGTTGCTGAGCTCACTGGTGCGTTCTTTCTTTTTAAGGACATTCCAAACAGTTGATTTGGCCACACCTAATGTTTTTGCTATCTCTCTGATGGGTTTGTTTTGTTTTTTCAGCCGAATGATGGCTTGCTTCACTGATAGTGACAGCTCTTTGGATCTCATATTGAGAGTTGACTGCAACAGATTCCAAATGCAAATAGCACACTTGAAATTAACTCTGGACCTTTTATCTGCTCCTTGTAAATGGTATAATGAGGGAATAACACACACCTGGCTATGGAACAGCTGAGCAGCCAATTGTCCCTTAACTTTTGCTCCTTTAAAAAGTGGGAGGCACATATACAAACTGTTGTAATTTCTACACTGTTCACCTGATCTGGATGTAAATAACCTCAAATTAAAGCTGAAATTCTGCAGTTAAAGCACATCTTGTGCGTTTCATTTCCAATGCATTGCGGTCGTGTATAGAGCCAAAAAGATTAGAATTGTGTTGATATCCCAATATTTATGGACCTGACTGTATAGTATATATATATATATATATATATATATATATATATATATATATATACTCTGCATCTGCATTCAGTGTAGACTATACATACAGTGCAGACAGTCTAGTATATATATATATATATATCTATATATATATATCTATATATATATAGATATATATATATATAGATATATATATACATAGTGCAGTCAGTGTACAGTAAATAATACAGTGTATTGAAGTGGTTAATTGGAACCCTGTGACAGAATTAGGAAAAAATTGCTATGGGGTCCCCCCAAAATCCATACCAGACCCTTATTCGAGCATGGGTTGTGGGGACGAGGCCTTTGTCCCCCTCAACATGGGGATGAGGCCCTTGTCCCCATCAACATGGGGACAAGATGCTTTGGGGGACCCCAAAGCACCCTCCCCATGTTGAGGGCCTGTAGGGATGAGCCAAATACCCCCCGGTTCGGTTCGCAGCAGAACATGCGAAAAGGCATAACATTTGTTCAAACATGCAAACACCGTTAAAGTCTATGGGACACAAACATGTATAATCAAAAGTGCTCATTTTAAAGGTTTATATGCAAGTTATTGTAATAAAAAGTGTTTGGGGACCTGGGTCCTTCCCCAGGAAACATGTATCAATGCAAAAAAAAAGTTTTAAAAACAGCAATTTTTTCAGGAGCAGTGATTTTAATAATGCTTAAAGTGAAACAATAAAAGTGAAATATTTCTTTAAATTTCGTACCTGGGGGGTGTCTATAGTAAAGTGCCGCATGTTTCTCATGTTTAGAACAGTCCGAGAGCAAAATGACATTTCTAAAGGTAAAAAAGTCATTTAAAACTACTTGCGGCTATAATGAATTGTCGCTCCCAGCAATACACATAAAAGTAATTGAAAAAAACGGCATGAGATTCCCCCACAGTCCATTACTAGGCCCTTTGGGTCTGTTATGAATATTAAGGGGAACCCCAAACCAAAATTAAAAAAAAAATTGCATGGGGGTCCCCCCAAATTCCATACCAAGCCCTTCAAGTTTGCCTTACTAGGCACTTAAACCCCCCTCCTATCCCAACCAATTTTCAGCTTTCAGTGCTCTCACAATTTGAATGACAATTACTCAGTCATGCAACACTGTACCCAAATGATTTTTTTTGTCCTTTTTTTCATACAAATAGAGCTTTATTTTGGTGGTATTTGATCACCTCTGGGTTTTTTATTTTTTGTGCTATAAATGAAAAAAGACCGAAAATTTTAAAAAAAAAACAAATTTTTCTTAATGTCTGTGATAAAATTTTGCAAATTAGTAATTTTTCTTCATAAATTTTGGTCACAATTTATACTGCTACATATCTTTGGTAAAAATAACCAAAATTGTGTGGAAATTATTTGGTCTGTGTGAAAGTTTTAGAGTATACAAGCTATGGTGCAAATCATAAAAAAATTATCACATCTGATGTACTGGTGGCCTATCTCATTTCCTGAGACCCTAACAAGCCAGGAAAGTACAAATGCCCCCCAAATAACCCCTTTTTGGAAAGTAGACATTTCAATGTATTTAATTAGAGGCATGGTGAGTTATTTGAAGTTGTATTTTTTTCCCACAATTCTTTGCAAAATTGAGATTTTTTTTTTTTCCCCCCACAAAATTGTCATTGTAATAGCTTATTTCTCTCACATGGCATGTGTATACCACAAATGACACCCCAAAATACATTCTGCTACTCCTCCTGAGTATTACGATACCACATGTGTGGGACTTTTTCACTGCCTGGCCACATACAGAGGCCCAACATGCATGGAGCACCATCAGGTGTTCTAGGAGCATAAATTACACATCACATTTCTCAACCACCTATTACACTTTTGAAGGCCCTGGAGCACCAGGACAATGGAAACACCCACAAAATGACCCCATTTTGGAAAGCTAACACCCCAACATATAATCTGTGAGGCATAATGAGTCTTTTGAATGGTTTATTTTTCCAGAAGTTTTTGGAAAATGTGGAAAAAAATGAAAACGCATTTTTTTTTACACAAAGTTGTCCGTTTATAAGATATTTCCAACACATAGCATTTAGATAGCAAAAATGACACCCCAAAATACATTCTGCTACTCCTCCTGAGTATTACGATACCACATGTGTGGGACTTTTTCACTGCCTGGCCACATACAGAGGCCCAACATGCATGGAGCACCATCAGGTGTTCTAGGAGCATAAATTACACATCACATTTCTCAACCACCTATTACACTTTTGAAGGCCCTGGAGCACCGGGACAATGGAAATACCCACAAAATGACCCCATTTTGGAAAGCTAACACCCCAGCGTATAGTCTATGAGGCATAATGAGTCTTTTAAACGGTTCATTCTTTTCCAGAAGTTTTTGAAAAATGTGGAAAAAAAATGAAAACGCATTTTTTTTACACAAAGTTGTCCGTTTATGAGATATTTCCAACACATAGCATTTGGATAGCAAAAATAACACCCCAAAATACATTCTGCTACTCCTCCTGAGTATGGCGATACCACATGTGTGAGACTTCTACACAGCCTGGCCACATACAGAGATCCAACATGCAAGGAACACCGTCAGGTGTTCCAGGGACACATAGCATGCACATACCAAGAATTACACCCCAAAATACATATAGTAAAACAAAGGATTAGCCCTGGGACTTTAAATGAAGTGGGTACCGTTTCTGCCAGTAAACATAACAGTAGTAAATACAGTATATAGTTTATTCAAGTAGAATTGTTTACATGTATAGATAACACCAACAGTTGCCAAAAAAAAAGATATATAAAACAAGAAATATTGGTACATGGATGTAATAACAGTCATAGTACACGGGCATCATACTACCCGACTAGTTTCGCGAGATCCAGCTGGCTCTTCAGGGGTGGATGTATGTAACATTGTACCACTGAGCTTGACCATGGCTACAGGTGTGCGGCTCCAAGATAGCGGCAGAAAGTGCCTCACCCGGGAGCTGAGGGGGCGAAGTCAGATGGGACCCCACCAGGGGCCAAACGGCGAGCAGGCATGGCATGGGTATAGTGATGTAACCCTAGAGACCTCGTTAGTTCATAAAGAGTGTAGGCTGAGTGTGGTGAATATCTTGAATATAAGAGTAATGAGACACAGCAGGCAACCTCCACAGCTGTGTGTGTCCTCAATGAAGAGTGAAATTGATGCAAGGAACACCGTCAGGTGTTCCAGGGACACATAGCATGCACATACTGAGAATTATACCCCAAAATACATTATGCTGAGCAAAGCGTAAACAAAAGATTACCTGTGGTTGTAGTAGCGCAGTTGTACACAGGAGGATAGCACTGGTCCAGGCAGAAGGCAGGGACTTGGTCAGCAGCGGCGAACATAATTGTCCAGGCAGCAGGCAGGGTTACTGTCCATATAAAGTCCAGGGTCAGTGCAGGCAGAGATATTGTCCGCAGTGCCAAAAATATTGGTCCTGGTAGTAGGCAGGTCCATGTGGTGTGGTCAATGCGACAGGCAGAGGCATGACGGCAGTAAGTCCTACAGGCAGAAGTAGGGCCTCGTTCAGGACAGAATGGGGACAGGGGTAGAGGCTTCTCCCACCCAAATCTCTTTGAAGCCTCTGAGTCTCCAGACCCTAATCTAGGATTGAGAAAACAAAAAAAAATGTTTTCTTCATCCAGAAAAACTATTCTGGAGCCCCTCACATATGTGAGACCCCTGTATTGAATCTCACTAGTCCAGTATCAGGGTACAAGATCAGTCCAAGAGGCAGGCAAATATCATGGTCAAACAGTCCAAGGTCAGTTCCAGATCAGGCAGATGTATGTACAGAATCGTTAGGCAGAAGCATGGTCGAATAACAGTCCAGGGTCAGTTCCAGATCAGGCAGAGGTATGTGCAGAATCGTTAGGCAGAAGCATGGTCGAATCGTTAGGCAGAAGCATGGTCGAATAACAGTCCAGGGTCAGTTCCAGATCAGGCAGAGGTATGTACAGAATCGTTAGGCAGAAGCGTGGTCAAATAACAAGCCAGGGTCAGTTACAGAGGAGGCAGTGGCATAAGGGGTGTGGGGGTAAATTGCAGGAACGGAGGCTTATGTTTACCATACTTCACTAATAATTTAGTGAAGTATGGTAACGGCGAAAACATTCACCTACGCAGAGGCCTGGTTCAGAAGGACATTGTGCACAATAAAAAGATGTGTCTCTTCTGAATCCTGCTCTGGTACACACCTTACATTTTTTTTGCCGTCGTTGGCCTGTTGGTTTGGGAGGGATTTTATCGGGAAAGTGGCGTTCGGAGAGTCGACTTAGAACATCTGATCGGATATTTTCTGGTGGGCCGTTCGGGAATATAAGGGCAGTGAAAACTTCCTCCTGGTAGCCAAGGAAGCGTTTGGGGTTTTGGGTGGAGTTACAATAAATGACATATGAATTGTAGATGGCCAAATAAAAAAAATAAATTGCGACTTTCTTATACCAATGGTATGTCCGTCTTGTAGCAAGGTATGGTTCCAGCATCTGGTCATTCAAGTCGACTCCCCCCATAAACAAATTATAATCATAGATGCATTTAGGTTTCTGTATGGGGCCATTTCTTCTGGGGATTTCCATGAAGGTATCATCGTGGATTGAAGACAACATGTACACGTCTCTTTTGTCTCTCCACTTCACTGCCAAAATCTTGTTGTTTCGTAGACTTGCCGTTTCTCCTTTTCTCAATTTCTTATTGACCAGACTTTGAGGAAAGCCCTTCCGGTTCTTTTTTACAGTACCACATGCAGGCGTCTTCTTCCGATGAAGGTTGTGGAACAGGGGCAGAGATGTGCAGAAGTTGTCTACATACGGGTGGTAGCCTTTCTCCAGTAGGGGGTATGTGAGGTCCCAAACAATTTTCCCGCTTGATCTCAAGTAGTCTGGGCAATTAGGGGGTTGCAGCTGGGTGTCCTTCCCTTCGTACACTTTGAAGGCATACATGTAACCTGTGACTCTGTCACATAATTTGTATACCTTCACCCCATAGCGGGCCCTTTTACTGGGAATATATTGTTTTATTTTAAGCCTGCCACTAAACTTAACAAGGGACTCATCCACACATATGTTTTGGTCCTGGGTAAACAGCAGGGGGAATAGTGCAGAAAAATAATTTAAAAGTGGCCGAATTTTGAAAAGTCTGTCATAGTTTGGGTCATTTCGGGGAGGGCACTGGGTATTGTCATTGAAATGAAGAAACCTCAATATCATGAGGTATCTGTTTCTGGGCATTACCTTGGAGAATACTGGCATATGTTGGAGGGGGTGGGTTGACCAATAGGACATCAAAGTGTTTTTTTTTGTGAGTCCTATATTAAATGTGAGCCCTAAAAAAACCTTCAACTCCTCCACCGTTAGGTCTCTCCACTCATAGGGACGGGTATAGTAGGACGTTGGATTATTCAAAATAAATTGCTGTGCATAAAGGTTGCACTGGGCCACAATATTTGACAGCATGTCCTCGGTAAAAATTAAATTAAAAAAATCTATTGGGGAAAAATTCTCCATGTTCACCTGGACTCCTGGCTGGGCAGTGAAAGGGGGAATGTTGGCTTCTCCTGAATTAGGAGGAAACCACAAGGGGTTCTGCAGGGCATAGGGAAGGCTGGCATGGGTCCTTGGCCTTTCTTGCCGAGGCACTGCGGTGCTGGTGGATGGCACTGCGGTGCTGGTGGATGGGACTGCCGTGCTGGTGGATGGGACTGCCGTGCTGGTGGATGGCACTGCGGTGCTGGTAGATGCCACTGCCTCCTCACCAGCACGCCTTCGTTTGGCGGGCCAAATATCTTCCTCCTCTGAGTCACTCAGTGTTCCACTACTGAGGACTGGCTCATAAATTATGTCCGACTCAGAATCGGAGTCAGAAAGGGAATCCGAAAAAGAGAGCTCCCCGTTGCTCTCATCGGCCTGGGACAGTATTTGGTACGCCTCCTTGGCGGAAAAGCTTCTTTTGGACATGGTTGCTAAGCCTGCACTGATGGGCACTGATGAGGCGGCACTGATGAGCACAGATGGGCACTGAGGTGGCACAGAGGGGCACTGATGAGGTGGAACAGATGTGCACTGATGAGGTGGAACAGATGTGCACTGATGAGGTGGAACAGATGTGCAGATGTGCACTGATGAGGTGGCACTGGTGGGCACTGATAAGGCGGCACAGGTGGGCACTGATGAGGCGGCACAGGTGGGCACTGATGAGGTGACACAGGTGGGCACTGATGAGGTGGAACAGATGTGCACTGAGATGGCACAGATGTGCACTGATGAGGTAGCACAGATGTGCACTGATGAGGTGGCACAGCTGGGCACTGATGGGACGGCACAGATGGGGTGGCACAGATGGAGCGGCACAGATGGAGCAGCACAGATGGGCACTGATGAGGCGGCACAGATGTGCACTGATTGCACAGATGTGCACTGAGGCAGCACAGATGGGCACTGATTGGCACAGGTGGGCATTGATGAGGTGGCACAGGTGGGCACTGATGAGGTGGCACAGGTGGGCACTGATGAGGTGGCACAGGTGGGCACTGATTGTGCAGATGTGCAGCTAGACACTGATCACCGCTGGGCAGACAGGACGGCACCGATTGGCACAGGTGGGCACCGATTGGCACAGGTAGGCACTAATTGGCACAGGTGGGCACTGTACTGATGGTGCACTGTACTGATGGGGCACTGTACTGATGGGCACTGTATGGATGGGCACTGTACTGATGGGCACTGTGGGCATTGTAGGCACTGTATAAGCATTTTTGAAAATTCACAGATCGCTGACAATAGCTCTCTCTCCTCACATGCTGTCTCTGTGTGAGGAAAGAGAGCCGGCAATGAGAGATGATCTGAAATGTTTACATTTGAGATCATCGCTCATTGGCCATGGCGATCGCGCTGTAAATGGCCGCTGTGATTGGCCATTTACAGCGATCTGTGATTGGCTGTGTCCAAGGGACACGGCCAACACAGAATTTCCCCCTTGCGCGCTCGTGAGCGCGCACAGGGAGCGAGGAAAGGGGAGGCCGTCATATGATGGCCTCCCGGGAATTGACATCCGCGCTGTAGCCGTCATTCAGCTACGGCCGGATGTCAGGTGGTTAAGGGGAACCCGCGCCAAAATTTTTTTTAAAAATGGCGTGGGGGGTCCCCCTCAAAATCCATACCAGACGAAGGGTCTGGTATGGATTTTAAGGGGAACCCCAGCCAAAAAAATGGCGTGGGGGTCCCCCCAAAAATCCTTACCAGACCCTTATCCGAGCACGCAACCTGGCAGGCCACAGGAAAAGAGGGGGGGATGAGAGAGCGCCCCCCTCCTGAAACATACGAGGCCACATGCCCTCAAACAGCCAATGTTTGAGTCAAACTCATGTTCAACCCGAACATAAAGCTCATCCCTAGTGGCCTGGTATGGTTCGGGGAGGGCGTGCGCACGCCCCCCCCATCCTTTCCTCCAGGCTGCATGCTCAGATAAGGGTCTGGTATTGATTTTTGGGGTTCTCCACGCCAATTTTTTTATTTTGGCATAAAGTTCCCCTTAAAATCCACACCAGACCCAAAGATCCTGGTATGGATTTTGGGGAGGACCCCATGCTGTTTTTGTTTTTAAATTTGGTGTGGTGTTCCCCTTAATACCAATACCAGAAGGGCCTGGAATGGACTGGGGGGGACCCACACCAAGTTTTTTTCTTGAGCTGGCAATACATTACAGCTGCAAGCAATTTTGAATGACATTTTTTCCCTTAGAAATGTTATTTTGCCGTGGCACTGTAAAACACATCAGACAGATGCACCACTTTACAGGCAGGCTAAGGGGATCCCCCAGGCACAATATTTAAAGGAATATTAAGCACTATTAAAATCACTGCTCCTGAAAAAACGGTTGTTTTAAAAACTTTTTTCTCATTGATACATGTCCCCTGGGGCAGTACCCGGGTCCCCATACACTTTTTTTGGCAATAACTTGCACATAAGCCTTTAAAATTAGCACTTTTGATTTTTCATGTTCGTGTTCCATAGACTTTAATAGGGTTCACATGTTCACACAAATTTTTTGCCTGTTCACATGTTCTGGTGCAAACCAAACAGGGGGATGTTCGGCCTATCCCTAGTCTCTTACTCTAGCAGCAGATAGTAAATCCCCACAGCAGCAGCTCACCAGTCCCAGTGATATTGCAGTTCACCATCATTCAGTCACACACAGCGAATAGTCCACTCTCTGCTCTGCCCCAGGCAACTCTCTATCAGCAACCTTAAACTCAGCACTCTGGATCCTGTTTAGGCTGCTGATATGTAGCAGTGATTGTGCATATTACCAATGTGCACTCTCTGGTCTCCCTCAGAGCAAGAAGAAGCTGTGTCCTGTGCAGCTTGAGATACAGTAGAGTCTCTCATCTCTGGACTACAGATCCCACAGTGCAGAGCTACCTGATGCAGTCTATCGAACTCATCCTGCTCAGCAGTTTCCTCCCCATGCTGTTAACCAGTTTGGCACCACAGTGCAGCAGATACAGAGAGCAGCTGTAGACAGTGTTTCTCTCATTCTCCTTTCTTAGTCAAGTACCTGGCTACTTACAGTATATTTTCTAAGAGCTCTGGGTAAAACTATATACAAATTGAAGTACTTCAAGGTATTCAGCTGAAAGAAAAAATGTTTAGCTAATCAGCTATAAAGATCATTAACTTGTAAGGTTAAAGGATCGCAGTTCTCATAAACTGAGCGAGTATACAATTTGGACAGGACAATCGTATATCTTTGATCAAAGATGCATTCTACTTGAAGCATTCATGTGGGAAATTAAATAATAAATACCCTAATACACAATTTACAATTTACTTCCTAGGCTATAGGCTATCAAAATAGATATGAACCTTGTACAGTCTATAGATAGCAGACAGTGACCAGCCAAACCAGAAGAAGAGTCAGGAACACAGGAAACAGGAATGAGAAAGAGGCAATGACATGGTTAACAAAGAGCGCTCTAACAAAAGAGCTAGTGAAAACAGCAAGCATGTCCTGTTGACAACAGTTTGAACCCTGCTGTAGGTAATTGCACTGTGAACGTTGGTGCCCCTCTAACCCTTTGGCTGCCAGAGCTGTTTTTTACTTCTTTTGCACACGTTTAAAAATTATTTTTGGTCTGAAATTTACTTAAAATCCCCAAACCATTATATCTCTTGTGAAAGTAGGAACCCTGGAGAATAAAATGGTGGTAGTTTGAAAATTTTAGTAAAAACACATTCAAGCTAATTTTTGGGGCACACAAATATACCTAATTAAATGCAATTTATTACACAATGTTTGGTAAAATATAAAAGAAGAGGCTGCATCTAGTAAATAGTTACCCAACATTTCAAGCACCAACAGGTCATCAGTTTAGAACTGGCCATGAATAATGGCCCCTAGAATTATTTCTCTCACTCCAAACATGCACAGTTAGGGCCACTGATAAGGCAGTAGAGCTCCTGTACTGGCCCCTCAGTTCAACAGAGGGCTCGGGCTTGGGCACGGCACCTGACAAGCAGATCTGCCTATCAGCCTAAAAAATATAAAAGGAGTGCTTCTGGAGTAGCCACTTGTGTAAGCCAAACTTGACACAATGTAATTTTCTCACTTGCTTTACACAGAACGCCATAGCGTTGCAGTCAGGTCACGATCTTTGATCTTTACAACTCCGGCTGAGCTGTGGACTGCAGAGGATCTGCAGTCTCCTAGCTGCAGCACTATGCTCTACAAGCCTGAATGCTGTCCTGGGTCAAGCAATTGACAGGTAATGAAAAATAAAAATACTTACATTCTTTAATGTTTGGACGTCACATGGGGCGGGGCCACCCGGTGATGTCACCGGGTGGCCCTGCCCCTTACCTATTTAAGAACTGTCAAACAGAGGAGCAGGCAGTTGGCAGTTAGCCTTCATCACAGGAGGAGCATTTTTTTGGGGGGTTGGGCGGTGTGACGGTGGATCTAAATCGGGGGACATTGTTTTTTTAATTTTATAATAAAGGATTTGTTAAAAACTGGCTCTTGTTTTTTTTTTTACACTACACTGTTTTTTGGGGGGTGTATGGGTAGGGGTACTATGTATTCTATAACCGTTCACATGGGGGGCAGAATCTGGAGGTCATGTTGAGGGCATATGACCTGGTATGGTTTGGGGGGCCTGGCTCACCCCCCCTTTGCTGGCCTGCCAAGCTGCATGCTCAGATAAGGGTCTTGTATGGATTCTTGGGGGGACCCCACGCTGTTTTTTTTGGCATGAGTTTCCCCTTAAAATCCATATCAAACCCAATGGACCTGGTATGAATTGGGGGGGACCCCCTGCTTTTTTTTTGTTAATTATCTATTGCCAGCAAGTTTGGCAATGTTTTTTTTTTTCATTCAGCTGTCATTGCGGAAGCCCAGTGAGTGGCGCAGCCAGAGCCCAGACTTGATTGAACATCTCTGGAGAGATCTGAAAATGGCTGTGCACCGACACTCCCCATCCAATCCGATGGAGCTTGATAGTTCTGCAAAGAAGAATGGGAAAAACTGCCCAAAAATAGGTGTGCCAAGCTTGTAGCATCATACTCAAAAAGACTTGAGGCTGTAATTGGTGCCCATGGTACTTCAACAAAGTATTGAGTAAAACCTGTGAATACTTATGCGCATGTGAATTTTTAAAAAAATTTTATTTTTATAAATTTGCAAAGATTTGAAAAACAATTATTTTACGATGTCATTATGGGGTATTGTTTGTAGAATTTTGAGGAAAATAATGAATTTAATACATTTTGGAATAAGGCTGTAACATAACAAAATGTGAAAAAAGTGAAGTACTGTAAATACTTTCTGGATGCACTGTAAAACATTCCCAATGCCTGCAAAAAGAAAAAATACTGCTGACCAACAAACATGTCCGATCTTGTCGCTGAATGGTGCCAAATGACATCTACATAGGGCCCCTCCACTAAAAGTATACAAAGGGCCCAGGTCTCCCGTGTGACATCACCTGCCACTTCCTTAGCAATAATTGACAGATAGGAAGCTGTCATATATAGCAGCAGTAGAAAAACTGCGACCATACTGTAAATGATGTTCAATTCCAACCGAATGGGCTAAAAGCCTGGCATTTGGACAGATGCCTGAACAGATAAAGTTCATTTCGGACTGAATGTTAATCTCATCCCCACTCCCTAACCTGGGATGTAATGAAATAATCAGCTTTGTTCCCCTAGATGATGTTAAATACTTATTAATGGAGAAAGGAGACAGAGAATATCTTATACAAGAAAGGTTGAGAATTAGCACACTTGTAATACCTAATGTAAGTGCAGATCTGTTAAAGAGACATTGTCACCTTGCCCATGCAGAGCTCATCAAACAGGGCATAAGAGGAACTCAGGTAAAGCAAAGTCAGGCTGAGGGGTACAAGGAGTAGAGTTTGAAAGAAGTCAGGAATAGGGTCAGAATTGGGTCAGGTTCACAGGAAACAGGAACAAGCAGCTGGATAGGATCAGGAGGTTCACAGACAGTATGTACCGGTAGCAGAATCAAGACCAAGAGTAGGGATCAGCTGAGCGTTCATACTGTACACTCGCTGTTCAGATATTCATCCAAACACCAAACGTAAAAGCTTCCAGCTTCAAAGGTTGCTTACTCCTACAGTGTGCTTACCAGCAGGGATGTGCATTGAGGTCAGTGGCTGGTGAGGCACTGGCTAGCATCAGAGCCACATACACATAGGTTACATAGGTTACACATAGGTTACATAGGTTACATAGGTTACATACGCCTTGATCGTTAGAGCACTAGATCTCCTCTGTAACTCTAAACATGTCACCTATGGAGATTTTTAAGTACTGAAGCTTGGCGCTATTCCACGAGCGTGCGCAATTTTAAAGCGTGACATGTTAGGTATCTATTTACTCGGCGTAACATCATCTTTCACATTATACAAAAATATTGGGTTATCGATAGTGTTTTTGTTTTTTTTTATATTCATGAAACTGTTTTTTTTTTAAAAAAACGTGTTTGAAAAATTGCTGAGCAAATACCGTGTAACATAAAAAGTTGCAACGACTTCCATTTTATTCCCTAGGGTATCTGCTAAAACAATATATATATTGTTTGGGGGTTCTGAGTAGTTTTCTAGCAAAAAAAAAAATATGATTGTTACATGTAGGACAGAAGTGTCAGAATTGACCTTGGTGGCAATGGGTTAATTACCATAAGTAATATACACATAATTATTATATATTGTTTTTAAAAGTAATTTACTATATTTTCAAAAACTGTACTCAAGCAGGTGGCTTAACAGACAAATTACTGAAGTTTGAAGTTATAACTTCAAACCAGTACTTTCACAGTAAATACATAAATAATAAATTATTATCTTATAACAAATAGCATAATAATATATGATTTAGCTTGAATATAACAGTACCTTTTCAACAGCAGCAGATTCTCATTCTCTCTCTTAACTGTGTGAGAAAAACATGGGATTGTGGGTAAATCTTATACCCATAAACACATGTTTTTTCTTTGTAGTTAAGAGGGCTGGGCTGGAAGGGAGCATTTGTCTTTTAGACACATCCCCTTTCTATGACACTGCAGTGAGAGGCGTGCCTCCGCTGCAGCATTTTTATTCTACAGCTGGGGCTAATGGAACTTTACCATTGGTCCAAGGCTCCAAGCTGTCCGTTAAGCTCAGTGCTTCTGTTAAGAAGTGAGGAGAGGCACTGTGAGCTCATCCTCTCAGTCTGCTGCAAACAGAGTATGCAAGCTTGTATTTAACCACTTAAGCCCCGGACCATTTTGCTGGCCAAAGACCAGAGCACTTTTTGCGATTCGGCACTGGGTCGCTTTAATTGACAATTGCGCGGTCGTGCGACGTGGCTCCCAAACAAAATTGACGTCCTTTTCTTCCCACAAATAGAGCTTTCTTTTAGTGGTATTTGTTCACCTCTGCGGTTTTTATTTTTTGCGCTATAAACAAAAAAATAGCAACAATATTGAAAAAAACGTAATTATTTTTACTTTTTGCTATAATAAATATCCCCCAAAAATATATAAAAAAAACATTTTTTTCCTCAGTTTAGGCCAATACGTATTCTTCTACATAATTTTGGTAAAAAAAATCACAATAAGCGTTTATTTATTGGTTTGCACAAAAGTTGTAGCGTCTACAAATAGGGGATAGTTTTATGCATTTTTATTGATAATTTGTTTTTTACTAGTACTGGCGGCGATCACCGATTTTTATCAAGACTGTGACATTAGGGCGGACAGATCGGACAATTTTGACACATTTTTGGGACCATTGGCATTAATACAGCGATCAATGCTAAAAAATTGCATTGATTACTGTAAAATTGTCACTGGCAGTGAAGGGGTTAACCACTAGGTGGCGCTGTAGGGGTTAAGTGTGTCCTAGGGAGGGATTCTAACTGTGGGGGGGGGGCTGTGTGTGACACATCACTGATCGCTGCTCCCAAATACAGGCAGAACATTAGCATCGCCCCATTCTTCCTCACCGTGAGACAATCGCGGGTATCCCCACAGACATCGGGTTTACTAGACCTGCGATCACGGTCACGGAGCTCCCGGCGGGCACGCGCCAGCGGCACGCGCACGCCTGCAACCCGCCTCTTAAAGGGCAACGTACAGGTACGTTAATCTGTCTGTACGTGCTCTTCTGCCGCAGTATATCTTCGTGAGGCGGTCAGGAAATGGTTAAACTGGCTGTTCTGTATGTGGCTTCTGACAAGCTGCGCAAGGAGCCCCGTATCTCTGGAAACATAGGTCCTAGGAGCCCAAAATTGGTGGGTGGGGTCGGACTTAGGCTACCTACCCCCCAAATTTGGGGTCTCTGCGACCTCAGTTATATGACATATATATGACGGCTTCCTATCTGTCAATATATATTTTTTTTAATGTTGTTGACAGGTGAGGCTCTGCCTCACCTGCATTCCCTGACTGCACGTCCCTGCTTACCAGCCACAGATGTTACTAGACCCATTCGCTCTTATAGCCAGGAATCCCTGGCCATGTAAGCAAATGGGCAGGGAAAAGGGGGGACATCACTGTATAAATATGGCAACTTGGCTATTTAAAGGCAATTCCAAAGGGGATTATAAACAAACAATTGATTTCCCAGCACACTTTCCAGCTAGCCTGCAAAAGAAACAAAAAACAAATTGACCCGGTCTAACAATACACGTTACAAACAAAGGGTTTAGTAGCACACATTTTCAAATATATGCGGAAACTGCATTGCCTCGCTAAAGCTCCTCTGTTAAGTGTGGTCCTAACTCTTATATTTGAGATTCTTCAAGCTGGAGCGTACATAGCAGGGAACAAATTAAGGGCTGATTTGCCTGGAGTGAGCCCATTCTTCCTTAGAAGCCCAGCAAGAGCACCACCACAGCTGAAGGTATCCAATGTGTCCCCATGCCAAAACCAGTGGGCAAGCATAGTGAATCACTAGTATATACTATACTTTGTTACTGATATACAGTAATAGGTTTGTTATGTCATTTTACCTTTTTTTTTTTTTTTAGCCCCTTTTTAGGGTCAGCTTAAAGTCCACTATTTGTGGTGTTCCCTGTAATCACCTCAAGGGGTTTATATATAGTCACCGCAATTTGCCATACACCTCTAATATGTAAGCAAGTCTATATGATTTGTGAAAATGAAATAAATGTAACAAATATATAAACATGCTATGTTGACTTATACCAGGGGAGTTCAAATGTTTAAAGCGCATGGACCACTTAAGTTATTTGGTAAACGGCCACAATTAAATGGTTCCAATTTTTTTTTTGAATAGCATAATGAAGATTTTAAACAACAGACAGGATCCTCATTTTCTGTGGGATGAATTCCTGTTGGATGTCTACTAGTGTGCATTTTTTTCTTTTTACAAGGACTCTATGGGGTTGATTTACTAAAGGCCAATAGACTGTGCACCTTGGAAAGTGCAATTGCACTCTGCAAGTGCAGTTGCTCCAGAGCTCCAGAGCTTAGTAAATGAGGTAAACCTTCACTTTGCAAAGAATACCTAATCACATGCAAGGAAAATAAAAAAAACAGCATTTTTGCTTGCACATGATTGAGTGAGGAAAGTCAGCAGAGCTTCTGCTCATTTACTAAACTCTGGAGCAACTGCTCTTGCTGTGTGCAACTGCACTTCCCAAAGTGCACAGTCTATTTCAGCAGTTGCAGGAGGAAAATGGAGAGGATTGATTCCTGTAAATGCCGCCCCTCCTGTCCAAGTGTAAAACAGAATGTGTCAGCTAGGGCATATGGCAGGGTCACCATTGCAACCCCTGATGCTACACCAGTGGTTGAGAGTGTGTGGTAAAAACATATTTCAACTATGGGGTTTTACCCCCCAAAACTGCAAATGTAAATCAGCCCTCTGCTAGATCAAATTTTTGATGTTACTGTATACTGTGGAAAGACAGGTATTTACATTGCATCCAGAAAGTATTCACAGCGCTTGACTTTTTCTACATTTTGTTATGTTACAGCCTTATGCCCTGTACACACGATAGGATTTTCCGATGGAAAATGTGTGATAGGACCTTGTTTTTGGAAATTTCGACAATGTGTAGGCTCCATCACACATTTTCCATAGGAATTTCCGACACACACAAAGTTTGAGAGCTTGCTATAAAATTTTCCGACAACAAAATCCGTTGTCGGAAATTCCGATCATATGTACACAAATCAGACGCACAAAGTGCCACGCATGCTCAGAATAAATAAAGAGATGAAAGCTATTGGCTACTGCCTCGTTTATAGTCCCGACGTACGTGTTTTCCGTCACCGCGTTCAGAAAGATCGGATTTTCCAACAACTTTGTGTGACCATGTGTATGCAAGACAAGTTTAAGCCAACATCCGTCAGAAAAAATCCATGGATTTTGTTGTCAGAATGTCCGATCAATGTCCGATCAATGTCCGACCATGTGTACAAGGCATTATTCAACAATTGATTAAACTCATTATTTTCCTCAACATTCTTCTACAAATAATTTCCTATAATTACAATGTGAAAGAAGTTTGCTTGAAATCTTTGCAAATGTATTAAAAAGAACAAACATCACATGTATATACAGTAAATATTCACAGCCTTTGCTTAATACTTTGTTAAAGCACCTTTGGCACCAATTACAGCCTCAAGTCTTTTTGAGTATGATGCTAAAAGCTTGGCATACCTATTTTTGGGGATTTTCCCCCATTCTTCTTTGCAGGACCTCTCAAGCTCCATCAGGTTGGATGAGGAGCATCGGTGCACAGCCATTTTCTGATCTCTCCAGAGATGCTGAATCTGGTTCGAGTCTGGGCTCTGGCTGGGCCACTAAAGGACAATCACAGAGTTGTCCTGTAGCCACTCCTTTGTTATCTTAGCTGTGTGCTTAGGGTCGTTTTCCTGTTGGAAGATAAACCTTCTGAGGCTCCGGAGCCTGAACCTTTAAGAAAGCCCATTGGGCACTACGCATGAGGTGGACAGTGACATAATCACGCTGGGACTAGGTGAAGCTGTATATGCTGAGGATTGTATTGTGAATTGCCCGTTATTTACTTCTGAAATGTGAGTGGATTTTTATATAGAAATAAATACATTTTATTAGCGATTTGCACTATGGTTCTTTCCTCTTGCCTCCTATATGATTGACACCATGCTTATAACACTGCAAAACACATATAGACCTCCTTTAATTAGTGAGGTCCATTCAAGCAGGAGAGAAGACACCCATAGGTGGGGTGAAGGGCACTGTGGTGATCAGAGGCAATTACTGAAGAGTTTTTGGCGTATGGGACTGCAACCTTTTTTTTGGTTAAAGCCTTAAATATTTTCCATGCCAGTCTGTGTTTTTGGATATCTTTGCTTGCTTCTGACAGATTGGCAACCACTAGATAGATAACCAGATTTATGGATAGCTTTCTATTTGGATAATAAAATGGAAGTAAACCCTCCTATTATTTTCAGCCAAGGAAGCTGCCATCTTGGCCATTGTTCAATCTACAATTGCCATGATGCTGCCCATGTGATCAGCTATGACACCAGACATTGGATAGTTTGACAGTTTGGTTGAGAGCACAACCAATGTGACAGTTACATTCCTGGCATGTGCCGGAAATGCAACTGTTTTTTAAAAGTATTAAATCAATGGGTTTACCTCTGCTTTAAAGCATATTACTTCTATTACCCTCCTGTCCCTTCTGTATTAAACTGTACTGTAATTGTGCTGTCCCCCCTCAACATTGTAAAGCGCTGTGTAAACTGTTGGCTCTATATAAATCGTGAATAATAATAATATTACATCTGAAAACACAAAAAAAATCAACCTTTGTTTCCAGAAAATCTCATATTACATTCCGTTCAACATATAGAAACATTTTACTTACTGTCTAGGTGTTTTGTAGAGTTTGCCCTTCAGTCAAGTTTTGAAAAAACAGCTACTCAAACATCTATTTGTAGCATCTCTTATACAGGTCTTTACTTTCTCATTTCTCAATGTGTAAATAAAAGGATTCAGCAAAGGGGCCAAAATAGTGCTGACAAGATTCACTATTTTGTCAGTTTCCACTGAATAGTTCTTTGGTTGCCTTATGTTTATAAAAATGGCACTTCCAAACACAGTTGTGACCATAAGGAGGTGGGACACACACGTAGAAAAGGTTTTCTGTCGACCTTTTGTTGATGGGATTCTTATCACAGTGAATACAATAAAACAATAGGAAATGGCAGTAAGCATCAGGCATCCAATCAGTATAAAAACAGACATAATAATTTCATTACGCTTTATTACTTTGACATCTACACAGGCCAGTTTTAGCACAGCTGAGCTGTCACAGAAAAAGTGATCCAACACATAACCACAGAAAGGTAGCTTCAGTCTAGTTATCAATGAGAATAAAATACATAAAGATGATGTTATTAAGGAGCCAGTGATCAGCTTTACACAGAGACTATTTATCATAATGGAAGAGTACCTGAGAGGGTTACACACAGCCAAATAACGATCAAAGGACATAACTGTCAAAATAAAAAAATCTGTAGTAAATGCAAAATAGTAAAAGTAGGACTGTGTGAAGCACCCATGCTTGGATATTGTCCCCTTTTCTTTAGCAGTGACTGATAAAAGCTCAGGAATCACTGTAGAAATGCCTAATATTTCCATAAAAGATAAGCAGGACAAGAAGAAGTACATAGGTGAATGGAGACGATAGTCAGTAGAAATGATAACAATGATGAATATATTTCCAGCTAGTGTTACAATATAGACCAGTAACAGTGCTGTAAATATAAATACCCGTAATATGGGACTACCAGGAAACCCTTGCAGAACAAACTCTTCCACCAATGTTCTGTTTGGCCTTTCCATTACAATTCAATAGCAAGTTTTAAAAATTGAAATGCATTTTTCTAGCTCAGAAATTCGAAAGGTCTGATGGAATCTTCTAAATAGTTCTTCTAAATAGGCTGCAATACAGGCCAATATTAGTAACAGTGGCAGGAGATAGATGAAAGGTGGATAGATGGATTGACGGACAGACGGATGGTCGGTCTGTTGGACAAATCGATGGATGAACCAGCAGATACAAGGAGATGTGACAGATAATATTTAGAAAGTTTATTTAAAAAGGTATGACTATTTTCAGTGCTTTCACCCCAAAAAGGGGTAAAACATATTTTGGAAATGTAAAAGGATTTCTATAGTGCTTTTTTCTAAAATAAATTCTATAGTGCTTTTTTCACTCTGCGATGTTGTGATCTTGTCTCACATCTGACAGATTTACTTAACAGAGTCAAAAAGGAAACCCTAACATGATTTGGTCCTCAGTCTTTAGTAGGAAAAATACAGTATAACTGCAAACATATGAAGAAAACAATTAAAAGACACTATGTATGTGTATATATATATATGTATGTAAACCGGTCCTTGAAAATAACTCAATATACTCAGAGGGGCAGTTTAATAAGAAAATAAATCTTTGCATTCAACAACTTGCTCTAGAGAAAATCTCTCAAGGGGCATTTTTTTTCAAATGACATCTAGCAAATGCACGTTTCTAAGAAAACATAAAGTATTCTTCAGATATAATTGCAGGGTTTGTGTGTCATGATTCAAATGTGGAGAAGGATACCCAGTATGCTTTAAAAGAAAATTATGCATTCACAAATTGCGTTATTTTTTCATGTATGTAGCCGGGTTTGTGGATATTTTTAGTCCTGCAGAACATTCTTCCCTGATACAGAAAGCTGAGAATCTAAGGCGGGCCATACATGATTTGAATCTCGGCCAGTTCAGCAGGAACCTCTGAGATTCGAACCATTAATGGGCATGCTGAATGTACCAAATTGATCAATCGATCAGTTTGAGTACAACCAGTCTACCGGATTCTCTTACAATTATTGCTAGCGCCTCCTATAGCCACTAGTGATAATCACTGTCTTCTACCAGCAGAGATGACTTCCCCCGTCCACCCCACCCCCTTCCGGGAGCAGGCAATTGCTTGGCAGGAGGGATTCCCCTGTTAGCACTGTCTGTGTTGATGGGGGGGATCGTGCAATTTGCAATATGTATGGCCTTCCTAATCTGTGGTGTAGCTGGTACCAACAAGGGAGGAAGGATATCCAACTTGGATGGAACAGGCCATGCAGATGCTGGTAGAATGGGGTGTGCCAGAAGTCAAAAAGAAATCATCTTAGGAGAGGCTGCAGGGGAAGCTATCAAAAAGGAAGCTCAGACAAAAACCGTATACAGCTTAAGTGTCAGGAACCATAATACCTGCTTGTGGGAGGGGTTTACGGTGCCCTAACAGAGACATTATGGAACTGCACATGCCAATGCTGAAACCTTAGGCAGAAGCTGCAGTCATGTAAAACCATTAAGGCAAAACTCCAAACCTAGAAGCAAACGATACACTTGCAGTTAAAGCGGAGCTTCATGCTCCTTCAGAAAAAAATAAAAGTCAGCAGCTACAAATACTTTAGCTGCTGACTTTCAATATTAGGGCACTTACCTGTCCACGAATCCAGCGGTGTCTTCACACAAGACAATTTTTCAATAGGCTCTCGGGTGCTGCCGCAACCATTTTGGCTAAGGGAGACCAGCAGTGAAGCCTTGTGGCTTCACAGCCGATTCTCTACTGCGCATGCACAAAGCACGCTGCACTTTGAATGGCCCAGGGACAGGATAAGGAGGAGGGGGGCTGAACTTCCAGCTGAATTCACTGCGGTGAAGTCAGCTGGAAGTGGGAGCGGGTACCTGTCAAAACCAGGTATCCGCTCCCCCCCAAAAGGTGGCAAATGTGGCAGCGGAGGGGGGAGGAGGCAAACAAGTGGATCTTCTCCTTTTATTTGGAGCTCTGCTTTAACTTCTTGTAATCCCTGTCTGTACTTCTTACTCTGTTAACAGTAAGCACTTCAGACACATTTCTGTTAGATAACACCACTCCCCAGGTATGCAGCATTTCTGAGCCAGTACCACAGAACATGTACTGGTCTCCACCAACTCAACAGTCCCATCATCTCACTCCCTGTGACAATAATATTCTGTATGTTGTTTTTGAAACACACTACTCCACAACTCCATACCTCTATGTTTGGTCTCCTACATGGGTCCCCTTCTATATCTCTCTCACGTGACTCCAGGCTGGGTCCCTAGGTACTCTGTGCCACAGGGTCTGTTCCAGTATATGGGGAACCAGCTACTAGTGAATGGGCCAAGTATAACCCCCTTTCACTACCAGAGTAACCATCACCTTTGCCATGTCACCCATTTCCTCTCTGGTTGGCTGCATTAGCCAGCGACACAAATACGATAGTCTTTAGCTACAGCAATCTAGCTTCCTCTGGACAGCATTCTGCTTGTCAGATCTCTGTACTGTATCTTCTATAACCTCAGTCCCCTGTAATAAGCTGTGTTCTTTTAGTACACCATGCATTAGAGACTTCAGACTAGACAATTTAGATGTACAAATAAAAATATTTTACTCAAGTAGTTGCAGGTAACAAGTGTGTTTCACTTATATGGTGTTGTTAATATGAAGGAAGTGTATTATTTTATTTATTAATTTATTTAAATTGACCCAATGGGGGAGATTTACTAAAACTGGTGTATACAGAATCTGGTGCAGCTGTGCATAGTAACCAATCAGATTCCAGGTTTTGATATTAAAGATTAACTGAGCAAGCTGAAGTTAGAAGCTGACTGGTTACTATGCCCCGCTGTATCAGACTCTATGTGCACCAGTTTTAGGACCCCCCCCCCCATGCATTAAAGTGTTACTAAACCCAGGACCCTATATTCCCTCTATCTGGTCTCCCACAGTACACAGAACATGGAAATGCAATTATTTTAGTAAATATAAACTCCTAAATACCTTTTCTCAACAGCAGTTAGAGCAGTTAGTGCCGATTGGCCCTGTGCTGATCACAAGCACTCTCCCAAGAATTAAAAAAACTCTCAATACACATCAAACTCAGTATGTGCAGCTTGCCCCCAAGGCTCTGTTCTATCAGCAGATAGCTTGGGGACAGTGGAAGAAGGGGAGGATCAAATAGCCTTTCTACACAATGCAGACGATTAACCCCTTAGGTTCCACAGTGAGTATAACAAGCATGCTTTACTGCATATACAGACTGATTTTGTATTTATGTTTTTCATATTGCTTTTCTCTATATGATAGTATTTGGTGTTTTATAGGTTACACGTATTAGCAGTTAGGAGAATGAATTGAAGCAGAGTGTGAATGTCCTTTAATATTTTTACATTTACATATTGCATGCCTACATGTAAACACACCCAGTGTTGACAACCAAGAATGAGGTATTTACAGACTTGTTTGGTTATTAAATTAGATAGAAATCTATTATTTCTATATGTGAAGCAAGGTCGTGAGACAAAACATCCTGCGATCCTGTAATAAAACTGCCAGTGTTTTTTAAAAAAATGTTCTATTCTTCTGATGTCAACACTATATTGTGTAATAAATCTGAATAATGCATTAAGATCCAAAGCTCCCTTTTTACTATTAGTATTCATGGATCTAAATAACAAATCTCTCCTGCTCATATGTAGAACCTTGTAAATCACTCATTTCAATAAATCACTTAAAAATCTAAAGTGTTCTATATTTTGACACACTTATCTTTTTGGGAGTTTTTTATACAATAAAAACACTTATATCAACTCTTGGGAAGCCTAAGCATTGAGTTACAAATTTGCAGCCAAAAGTTTTCACTTGAAAGATGGGCATCAAGGACATGACATGTACTTTGGCTAAGAATCTTAACAGTGCAGTGTTAGCTCATAATGTGCCAGGCCTGCCTCAAGAGCAATTTTCAGTCCAAATGAATAAAATTTGCTAACAAAAGATGAAAATGGATAAGGTTGGAAGACACAAAAAAGCCCCAGAAAACATACAGAAAAAAACACGGATAGTGGTGCTAGCACTTGGTATGAAATGATAAAAAGGTCCACAAAATAAGTCCTTGTTATGAGTTCTTTACACAGATGAAGAAAGATAAAAAAACTAGAAATAACAAGCAAATGGTAGGGAGAGGGAAAGGATAAAAGACCTGTATATTATTAGCGGCAACAAGTCTGTACACCAGGGCAAGCCTTCAGGGGGAAGTTGAAAGCAGACTCCAAAACATGTAAAAAGAGAACAGAAGAGGCGCCTTCATGTTAGAGTCAGTTGCTTTTAATGTATTAACAGGTGCATTAATCCACTTACATAGGAGAACAGAAAAAAAGAGAAAGGTTTCCCCAGGATGGGATTTTTAGGCAGCAAAGTGAAGAGATTTGAGTCAATGGAGTATGAAAAAGGTAACGTGTTTATTTTTACAAAATTGGTATAATATAAAATTTAAAAGAAAATGAGCTCCAGTAGGAAGCGCTTTCAAACTTAATAAGCTAGACATACATTTGCAGACAAAATTCCATAGCAACATTGAATAAAAGTTGTTGACAATATGAAAAGTGAACCTGACACATTTCAACCCATATATCAAGGGTCTTCTTCAGAGGGTCAGTCTGCTAGAAAATATATATAGAAACATAGGTACACATGTAGCAATTTACATACACAAAGTACAAATTAGTATATGGTGGATATATGTACTATAATTACCCAACAATGTGTGTCCAGCAAGGAAAGAGGCCTCCTGTGTCGAGATCCCTTTAAAAACTACTTCTTCTCCTTTCCCAATGGGTCCCAGAGTACCTTCACCGCCACAGTAACCGAACACGGGGCAGTAGTCCAATGATGCGACTTACGAGAAGTCACACTTAGAGTCGCCCCCTGCCAAGTCACACAATCGGTCGGGGAACAAGCCCCACCTGTGATAAGAATCCAGAGATAGGCTGAGTAATATGCCCTTGGTATGTTAAGAAAGTTTAGAGGGTTATTGATTAAATAATGATCAATTAACCAACTAAGAGGCGTACATTTCCATGCATATAATATATGCAATTGGAAGCCTCCAATATTCAAGAAGTGTATGTATAATATAAAGAAAAGGAAAAAGGTATATATAATACGAGCATAGATAAAGTGGTAGACCTAATTGAGTGAGATGGCTACAAAGGGGGTCCAAGTAGGAAGCACCAACTCAATATGTCAATATGTGGAGGTAAAGGTAAATGATGTGAGATAAAGAAGAAGGAAAGTGGTGATGAAAAGAAAAAAAGAATATAAAGAGCAAGAGGGGAGGGGAAAAAGGGGGGCAAAACCGGCGGGGGGGTGGCGGGGCGGCGGGGGGCGACTCTAAGTGTGACTTCTCGTAAGTCGCATCATTGGACTACTGCCCCGTGTTCGGTTACTGTGGCGGTGGAGGTGCTCTGGGACCCATTGGGAAAGGAGAAGAAGTAGTTTTTAAAGGGATCTCCACACAGGAGGCCTCTTTCCTTGCTGGACACACATTGTTGGGTAATTATAGTACATATATGCACCATATACTAATTTGTACTTTGTGTATGTAAATTGTTACATGTGTACCTATGTTTCTATATATATTTTCTAGCAGACTGATCATCTGAAAAAGACCCTTGATATATGGGTTGAAATGCGTCAGCTTCACTTTTCATATTGTCAACAACTTTTATTCAATGTTGCTATGGAATTTTTTCTGCAAATGTATGTCTAGCTTATTAAGTTTGAAAGCGCTTCCTACTGGAGCTCATTTTCTTTAAATTTTATATTATACCAATTTTGTAAAAATAAACACGTTAACTTTTTCATACTCCATTGACTCAAATCTCTTCACTTTGCTGCCTAAAAACCCCATCCTGGGGAAACCCTTCTCTTTTTTATGCAACTTTAGGGGTGAGCAGCACTTTCCCTCCTCTCCTTGTGTCCTCTCTTTGCTATATATCATTGGGTGGTTAAACACCACTTTCCCCTTTGACACATGAGAGTCGAGACATGAGCTTCAAGATGTAAGACTACTCTTTCGCCTAGTGTTGATACCTGCATGATTCAATAACCATTAGTGCCAATATTAGAGCCAGAAATATGATGACGCGCTGAATGACTTCATCATTGATGGGCTTGATTACATTTTACATCATAAGTTTTTTACCTTCAACAACTCCCACTACCTCCAGGTGCAGGGCGTGGCCATGGGCACCTGTTGTGCCCCGGCCTACGCCAACCTGTACCTGGGGGAGTGGGAGAGAGCCCTCCTAGATGACGGGGACCTCGCCGTGTACATGAGCCACATCTATATGTGGCTACGATACATTGATGATGTCCTCCTCATCTGGGGGGGCTCCGAGGAAATGCTATTAAAGTTCTTTGATCATATCAACCAGTACGAACATAATCTAAAGTTCACCATGACTTATGACCATGACCAAATGATGTTGGATGTTCAGCTGAGACGTACCCCCAAGGGCCAGATCTCCAGTACTTTGTATCGAAAAAGCACTGCAGGAAACATAGTACTCCATGCGGATAGCTTTCATCCTACAGTACTAAAAAGTCCATCCCATATGGACAATACCTGCGACTACGCAGGAACTGTTCAGATGATGTTATTTTTAAACAAGAAGCATACAACCTTCAAACCAGACTGCTAGCACGTGGCTACAGTCGCTCCTGTCTAGGCTTTCAATAGAGCAGCTATGCAATCTAGATGTGATCTACTATTCAAAAAGAGGGGGAGAATGACCCTGGTATGAATCCTACCAGGATCATCCTGCGCTTTTTCAAACAGCACAATGCGATAAGGAACATCATCCAAAAACATTGGTCTATATTGATGGATGACCCCAAAGTCAGTGGCTTTATATCAACTAGCCCCTCAATTACGTATAGACGGGCTACCTGCTGAAAGACAAACTGGTCCAAAGCGAGTTTAAGGACGAACAAAAAAGATGGAAACATTGCTCAATTCTCGGATCATTCCCCTGCGGACATAGTTCTTTTTGCCAATATATAAGACGGGAGAAAACTTTCCGTCTTCCAAATGGGAGATTGTTCAACTCATGCACTTTACGAACTGCCAGACACGAGGAGTGGTGTACCTCATGTCCTGCGAATTCGGGGCATATTACGTCGGTAAGACGAAACAAGAATTTTACCGTTGAATATCCAAACATATCTATCACATGCAAATTGGTAATCACTACCTACCACTTGGTCGACATGTGGTGGTAGTGCATAATTACAAAATGCCCAAGGTATCCTTCACCGCACTCGATGGAATTCATATACCCGACCGAGGCGGTGATGGGAAAAAAAGTTTTATTGCAACACGAACAGAGATGGATATTTAAATTGGATGCCACCTCCTTTCCAGGACTAAATGAGGCCATATCTTTCATCCCATTTTTAAAGAGCTTTGCTTCTGGGAAAACCCAATAACAGAATTTTCCCAAAATATCTGTTCAATAATAAAGATTTTTTGGCCATTCCTCATTTCTCTCTCCTTCTCCCCCTAGTATCCATCTAGCAGCCCCTCCCCTTTTTTCCCCATCAGGCACCCGGGCTGGCACTGGCTGCCAAATTGGGGATCTTTCCTCCTTAGCGGCGGCGTTCCGGAACACTCTCTGACACTTTCGCACACTGTGCATGCGCGGGGCCCCACGCATGCACGATGTTTTGCGAAAAATGTCACGCGGTTGCGACGAGAGTGACGTCATTTCGGGGGCATTGGCTCTTCCCAAACGCTGGGGAAGCCACACGGCCATGCCCCCTGCAATTACCTGATTGGCCGCTTGGACACACACCTGTATCGGATCCAGGAGAGTGAGTATACACCCTCAATATGCAGTATATATATGGATGGCTATGACTAAGGACCTTTAGCTCTTTTCTCTTCGGTGGGTCAGAAGTACATGCAGCTCTGGCACTGTAAGTATATACTCTAGCAGTATGATCCTGCACCATTCCAGCCCAATACATTTATGGTCTAAAATTAATCATCTAATTTTTTAAACTAGATGTAGATGTAGATGTAGAAACTAGATATAGTTTATATGTATTCATTTCAGACTAGTCGACTCTTTTTGGGCACTGATCCATTGAGCCTGACACAGCTTGCAGCCAATCCTGGGTTATGTTACAAGCTACATTCTGAGCAATAGGGCA
Organism: Aquarana catesbeiana; assembly: GCF_042186555.1. Taxonomy (NCBI): domain Eukaryota; kingdom Metazoa; phylum Chordata; class Amphibia; order Anura; family Ranidae; genus Aquarana; species Aquarana catesbeiana. The sequence goes on along the minus strand of NC_133324.1, from coordinate 341,841,421 downwards.
GCATGGTGCAATCTCGTACGTGCCCTAAATAGTTTTCAAGGTATTATTTGGGTTCTTTTATGCCTTGAACTCATCTTGGGCACTTCCTTTCACTTTATGGTTCACATATGGCAATCCCTTTCACCTATGTAGTTATTTATTGCACTTGGTTCACGCACACTGCACCTGTTCATTTTCACTTTATTGCACTGCACATGCAAACCCCCCCCCCTTTTTCCCCTCTGCTCTTGCTCTTTGTATTCTTTTTTTCTTTTCATCACCACTTTCCTTCTTCTTTATCTCACATCACTCACCTTTACCTCCACATATTGACATATTGAGTTGGTGCTTCCTACTTGGACCCCCTTTGTAACCATCTCACTTAATTAGGTCTACCACTTTATCTATGTTCGTATTATATATACCTTTTTCTTTTTCTTTATATTATACATACACTTTTTGAATATTGGAGGCTTCCAATTGCATATATTACATGCATGGAAATTTATGCCTCTTAGTTGGTTAAATGATCATCATTTAATCAATAACCCTCTAAACTTTTTTTACATACCAAGGGCATATTACTCAGCCTATCTCTGGATTCTTATCACAGGTGTGGCTTGTTCCCCGACCGATCGTGTGACTTGGCGGGGGGTGACTTTAAGTGTGACTTCTCATAAGTCGCATCATTGGACTACTGCCCCATGTTCGGTTACGGTGGAGGTGGAGGTGCTCTGGGACCCATTGGGAAAGGAGAAGAAGTAGTTTTTAAAGGGATCTCCACACAGGAGGCCTCTTTCTGTCAGTAACTTGGTAGGAGGCCGAGATGCTGGGAGGGCTCCCCTTACAGCCAAGCGCAGCACACCACTGAAGGTGGAACAGCAGGTGTGATGCCCACAGAAGCACGGGTGCCAGGTTGCTGGGGACAGGCGTGCTTGAAAGGGCCAGAGACAGAGTCCAGTGGAATAACTGAATAGCGGAGCCGGGAGCCAGGCCAGGGGTCATTCACAGAGAGACAGTCCAGGATCAGAAGGACCTAACATAAGCTGCATCTTAGTACAGGGAGCAAGATAAGCAGAGTCCAAAAGCCAGGCCGGGGTCAGATGCTGGGAGAAAGCCGGGTCGGTACACAGAAGATCAGATCAGCAGATAATACAGGGCACAGGAATGCAGGGGGAGCTGAATACAAACCAGCAATTGCAGACACCAGCAGACTTCCTTATATAGGCCCATGTGCCCATGCCCATTATATAGGCCCAAGTGCTGGTAGAGATGCTGGGTTCTAGAGCCCTTCTCCTGCTGTTGATTCCCTGACAGTGCCCTCCCCTGGCGGGCAGCCTCCGGATGCCCATTTGGGCCATTTTCTCAGGGTATTTGGCCCAAAACTCTCGGACGAATCTAGGGGCATGTACATTGGCCTCAGGTTCCCAGGAGCTCTCCTCAGGTGAATTTAATTAAGAACTGAATTGTCTTACCTCTCCGTCAATAGTCAAGGATGGATTCCACTTCAAATTCAGTCTCGTCTCCTACCAGGACCGGAGGTGGGGGTACTTCTTCTCTCCCTGGAAAAGAACTAGAAATGGCATGTTTAAGAAGTGCAACATGAAATACAGGGTGGATCTTATAAGATTCAGGTAAGGCAAGTTCGAAGGCTACTGGATTTATTTTGCGTTTAATTTCAAAAGGACCAACAAACTTTGGCCCCAACTTTCGGGATGGACATGGCAGTTTGAGGTTAGCAGATGAGAGCCACACTTTGTCCCCCACTTTAAAGGCAGGGTTTCCTCTTCTTTTCTTGTCATATTGTTTCTTATACCCTTCTTGGGCTTTCCGCATTGTGTCCTGGAGAATTTGATAATTGGTTTGAATGAAATTTATTCTGTCTTGAACTGCCGGAACTGAAGATTTGGGGATGATATTGGGTAGAAATGAGGTATGGTAGCCTTAATTCGCCCAGAAGGGCGACTGGGGCGACAGAGTTATTGTATGCGAATTCCGCACAGGGCAATAATGAAATCCAATCACCCTGAGAAAAGGAACAAAAACATCTTAGATACTGATCTAGCGTTTGGTTAGTCCTTTCCATTTGACCGTTGCTCTGGGGATGGTAGGCTGTGGAAAAACATGTTTCAATTGACAGCAATTTGCAAGGTTCCTCCAGAACCTAGAGGTGAATTGAACACCTCTATCTGACACAATGTTGTCTGGTACAACATGCAATCTGACTATTTCTTTGATGAAAGTTTTTGCTGTGTCCATGGCGGAAGGTGTGCCCATCATTGGCAAGAAGTGTGCCATCTTGGATAGCCGGTCTACTACTACCAAGATGGTTGTGAATTCTTCTGAAGGGGGTAAATCCACAATAAAGTCTAATGAAATGTTTTTCCAAGGCTGTACTGGAGGTCTTAACAGGCCCCAGGATTTAGCGTTGGACCCCTTATTCCGCTGACATGTTGTGACATGTTGTGCAAGAATTGACATACTCCTTACAATCGGATCTCAGAGTGGGCCACCATAAAGACCGTTGGACCAGTTCAGTCGTTTTTCGGACCCCAAAGTGGCCAGCCAATTGGTGGTCGTGAAAAGTTCTTAAAACCTGAAGTCTGGCTTGCTGTGGGACAAAAATCTTGTTTTGATGCCAAAGGAGGCCCTCCTGGCTTCTTAGAGAGGAGATTTCTGCCTCCATGCACTGGGTGGATGCCTGCTCAATTGAAATCCTTAAATCAGGCTGGATCAAGAGGAAATTTTGAGGAGACAGAATTGAACTGGGTGTGACCTCTTCCGGGGTGTCAGGGAACATTCGGGACAAGGCGTCTGCTTTTCCATTCTTAGACCCTGGGCAGAAGGTGATATGGAAGTTAAACCTAGAAAAGAATAGAGCCCATCGAGCCTGCCGGGGTCTCAATCGCTTGGCCGTGCGGAGATATTCTAGGTTCTTATGGTCTGTAAAGATTAAGATAGGATGGATGGCACCCTCCAGGAGATACCTCCATTCCTCCAGAGCAGTCTTAATCGCCAAGAGCTCCCAATCCCCCACGTCGTAGTTCTTCTCCGGCTGACACATCTTCCGTGAAGAGAAGGCCACGGGATGAAGTAGGGCTTTGGGCCCCTGGCGTTGGGAAAGAACTGCCCTCGTGGCTACTTCGGAGGCATCAACTTCCAGGACATAGGGTAAGGTAGGATCAGGATGCTGTAAAATAGGTGTGGAGGTAAAGAGGAGCTTCAGTTGATCGAAGGCAGTTTGTGCTGCTACTGACCACTAGAATCTGGTATGTTGGCGGGTTATCTGGGTGATAGACACTACAATGCTAGAGAAGTTCTTTATAAATCTCCTGTAGAAATTTGCAAAGCCGATGAACCTCTGAACATCCTTCTTATCAGATGGAGCCGGCCACTCAAGGATAGCCTTCACCTTTTGAGGATCCATAGCTACCCCATTAGTGGTGATGATGAGTCCGAGGAATTGGATTGTCGTCTTCTCAAAGTCGCATTTCTCGGCTTTTACATACAATCCATGTGTTCTGAGGATGCCCAGTACCTTTTTTACATGCGTTCTGTGAAGCTCCAGAGTAGCTGAGAATATGAGAATATCGTCGAGGTAGACGATAACGAAGTGGTCCAAGTAGTGCCGAAAAATATCATTTATGAAATGTTGGAAGCGTTGCATAGTCCAAATGGCATTACTAAGTATTCAAAGTGCCCGAATCTTGTTCTGAATGCTGTTTTCCACTCATCCCCCTCTCAGATACGGACAAGATTGTAAGCTCCATGTAGGCCTAATTTGGTGAAAATGTGGGCTGTACGAAACCTCTGGAAGAGTTCGGGTATGAGGGGGAGCGGATAGCGATTTTTGAGAGTAATTTTAAGTCCCTGTAGTCCACACATGGCCTCAAGGTTTTATCTTTTTTCTCAACAAAGAAAATGCCGGCACCGGCGGGAGAGGAGGAAGGGCAGATAAATCCCTTTTCAAGGTTTTCATCAACATAATGCCTCAAAGTTTCAAGTTCAGTCTCGGAAAGGGGAAAAATACGGCCAAAAGGAATCTCAGCCCCCGGTAGCAAGTCAATGGGACAATCATAGGGACGGTGTGGGGGTAGAGTATCTGCCTTCTTCTTGTCAAAAACATTTTGGAATTCATGGTAGGCCGCTGGTATATTGGAATCCACACTGGGTGTGGGTAGGACAACTAGAAAAGTCCTTGGATTCAGGAGCAAGACAATGCTGCCGGCAGTAGGAAGAAGTGAAGAGAACTTCCCTCTTGGACCAGTCAATCTGAGGATTGTGCGCCTGTAGCCATGGAATTCCCAGGATCACAGGGAATATAGACGAGCTCAGGACATCAAAACATAGAAATTCCTGGTAACTAGAATTGATGGAGGTAAAGATAGGTGCCGTTTCTTGGGTGACATGCCCGGAACTAGGCATTGAGCCATCGGCCAGATGGACAGTCAGTCTTTGCCTTTTGTGGTGAAGAGGGATAGTGAGTCTCTTTGCCAAGGTCAGATCCAAGAAACAGCTGCATGCCCCGGAATCCACTATTGCTTGGAGATGAACTTCCTCTCCTGCCACCAGTAACGTGACAGGAAGACTGATATGGGTTGGAGAAGACCTGGATACCTGGAAATTGACCGGAGTGCGGGGAACTGATTTCCTGGGTCTTACAGGGCAAAAGGTTATGTAATGTCCTGTTCCCCCACATTAGAAGCAAAGGTTCACCTGTCGGCGATGAAGTCTCTCCTCTGAAGTTAATGTTGGATGGGCCAGGCCAAGCTGCATGGGGTTGGATGTAGGCGGGACTTTGGGCTGCCGAAGGGTTTGGATAAGTTCAGACCGACGTTCCCGTAAGCGTCTATCGATTTGAATGGACAGTAGGATGAGACCTTCTAGTGTTGAGGGGGTCTCAATTCTGGACAGTTCATCCTTGAGGGATTCGGACAGCTCCAGCCGATACTGATAACTTAACGCTGCCTCATTCCAACCTGAGTCTGAGGACCAGGTACGGAATTCCACCTTGTAATCTTCCACAGGGCGCTGACCCTGCCGTAGGGTATGCAGAGCAGCTTCAGCAGTGCCACCCGCAGGGGGTCATCGTATAATTGGCCCATGGTTTCGAAGAAATGGTCCACAGAGTTGATGAGAGGACTCTCTCAATAAGCCATGAGCCCATACTTGGGGTTCATCAGTCAACAAAGAAATAATGAATCCCACCTTCACTGTTTCAGTGGAAAAAGTCCGTAGTTGCAGTGCCAAGTATAGGTAACAGGCGTTCTTAAAGGATCTGAATTTCTTCCGACCACCGGAGAAGCGTTCTGGTGTTGGTACTCGTGGTTCCGGAGGGGGCGTCACCACAGTAGGAGTAACTACCGGAGGGTTGGCGGAAGACGACCCTTGATCTGTGGTGGTAGGTGTCACAGACAGGCGCTGCAGGCGGTCCTCTAACTGAGAGTACCCTTCCTGGAGTTTTTGGATGACCTGAGTGAGGGCCGTGATCTGTAGACTTGTGGCTTCCAGCGGGGAGACACCTCCGTCGGCCTCTGACATGGCTGGTTTTTACTGTCAGTAACTTGGTAGGAGGCCGAGATGCTAGTTTGGCTCCCCTTGCAGCCAAGCGCAGCACACCACTGAAGGTGGAACAGCAGGTGTGGTGCCCACAGAAGCACGGGTGCCGGGTTGCTGGGGACAGGCGTGCTTGAAAGGTCCAGAGACAGAGTCCAGTGGAATAACTGAATAGCGGAGCCCGGAGCCAGGCCAGGGGTCATTCACAGAGAGACAGTCCAGGATCAGAATGACCTAAGATCAGCTGCGTCTTAGTACAGGGAGCAAGATAAGCAGAGTCCAAAAGCCAGGCCGGGGTCAGATGTTGGGAGCAGGCAGGAGGAAGTCAGGTGCAAGCCAAAGGGTCAAGCCAGAGGATCAGGAAGAGCAGGTCAAAACAAGCCGGGTCGGTACACAGGAGATCAGATCAGCATATAATACAGGGCACAGGAACGCAGGGGGAGCTGAAGACAAACCCGCAATTGCAGACACCAGCAGACTTCCTTATATAGGCCCATGTGACCTGCTGGTAGAGATACTGAGTCCTAAAGTCCTTTTCCTGCCAGAGATGTTGAGTCCTAAAGTCCTTCTCCTGCCATAAGTGCTGGTAGAGATGCTGGGTCCTAGAGCCCTTCTCCTGCTGTTGATTCCCTGACACTTTCCTTGCTGGACACACATTGTTGGGTAATTATAGTACATATATGCACCATATACTAATTTGTACTTTGTGTATGTAAATTGTTACATGTGTACCTATGTTTCTATATATATTTTCTAGCAGACTGACCCTCTGAAGAAGACCCTTGATACATGGGTTGAAACGCGTCAGCTTCACTTTTCATATTGTCAACAACTTTTATTCAATGTTGCTATGGAATTTTGTCTGCAAATGTATGTCTAGCTTATTAAGTTTGAAAGCGCTTCCTACTGGAGCTCATTTTCTTTAAAATTTTATATTATACCAATTTTGTAAAAATAAACACGTTACCTTTTTCATACTCCACTGAGTCAAATCTCTTCACTTTGCTGCCTAAAAACCCCATCCTGGGGAAACCCTTCTCTTTTTTATGCAGGGGTGAGCAGCACTTTCCCTCCTTTTCTTGTGTCCTCTCTTTGCTACATAGGAGAACAGGGACTTCCAGCACATGTCCTCTTAGATGTGGCGTCCGTCCAGCGCTTTATCGCCTGATTGCAGCTAATCCAGTATGTGAGGAGTCCTGTCCAGCAGGGTTTCCGGATGATCTGAGAGAGCTGGGACCAAGGCTTGGCCCTGGTCAGCGGTGGAATGCAGGCATCTGGCGTGGTGACGTCACGGGCAGTTCCGACGACATTTCAGAGCATGCGCTCTGAGTAGACCAACAGGCACGCTCCTTTTTCAAGCATCTATTAATGTATCAAGGTATCTATATACTCGGTGTAACATCATCTTTCACATTATACAAAAACATTGGGTTATCTTTAGCGTTTTTTTTTTTTATATTCATGAAACAGTTTTTCCAAAAAAAACACATTTAAAAAATTGCTGCGCAAATACCGTGTAACATAAAAAGTTGCAATGACTACCATTTTATTGCCTAGGGTGTCTGCTAAAACAATATATATAATGTTTGGGGTTCTGAGTAATTTTCTAGCAAAAAAATTATGTTTATTACATGTAGGAGAAAAGTGTCAGAATTGACCTGGGTGGCAAGGGGTTAATTACTATAAGCAATATACAAATAATTATTATATATTGTTTTTAAGGTAATTTACTATATTTTCAAAAACTGTACTCAAGCAGGTGGCTTAACGGACATATTACTGAAGTTTGAAGTTATAACTTCAAACCAGTACTTTCACAGTAAATAGATAAATAATAAATTATTATGTTATAACATATAGCATAATAATATATGATTTAGCTTGATTATAACAGTACCTTTTCAACAGCAGCAGATTCTCATTCTCTCTCTTAACTGTGTGAGAAAAACATGGGATTGTGGGTAAATCTTATACCCATAAACACATGTTTTTTCTTTGCAGTTAAGAGGGCTGGGCTGGAAGGGAGTATTTGTCTTTTAGACACATCCCCCTTCTATGACACTGCAGTGAGAGGCTTGCCTCTGCTGCAGCATTTTTATTGGACAGCTGGGGCTAATGGTACTTTACCATTGGTCCAAGGCTCCAAGCTGTCCGTTGAGCTCAGTGCTTCTGTTAAGAAGTGAGGAGAGGCACTGTGAGCTCATCCTCTCAGTCTGCTGCAAACAGAGTATGCCAGCTTGTATTTAAACTGGCTGCTCTGTATATAGTTTCTGACAAGCTGCGCAAGGAGCCCCATCTCTCTGGAGACATAGGTCCTAGGAGCCCCAAATTGGTGGGTGGGGTCGGACTTAGGCTACCTACCCGCCAAATTTGGAGTCTCTGTGACCTCAGGTCACCGAGCTACGACCCTCAATTTATATATTTTTTAATGTTGATGGCAGGTGAGGCTCTGCCTCACCTGCATCCCCTGACTGCACGTTCCTGCCTACCAGCCACAGATGTTACTATACCCATTCGCTCTTATAGCCAGGAATCCCTGGCCATGTAACAAATGGGCAGGGAAAAGTGGGGACATCACTGCATAAATATGGCAACTTGGCTATTTAAAGGCAATTCCAAAGGGGATTACAAACAAACAATTAATTGATTTCCCAGCACACTTTCCAGCTAGCCTGCAAAAGAAACAAAAAACCTATTTGACCCGGTCTAAAAATACACGTTACAAACAAAGGGTTTAGTAGCACACATTTTCAAATATATGTGGAAACTGCTTTGCCTCTCTAAGGCTCCTCTGTTAAGTGCGGTCCTAACTCTTATATTTGAGATTCTTCAAGTTGGAGCATACATAGCAGGGGATAAATTAAGGGCTGGTTTGCCTCGCGTGAGCCCATTCTTCCTTAGAAGCCCAGCAAGAGCACCACCACAGCTGAAGGTATCCAATGTGTCCCCATGCCAAAACCAGTGGACAAGCATAGTGAATTACTAGTATATACTATACTTTGTTACTGATATACAGTATTAGGTTTATCTTTACCTTTTTACCTTTTTTTAGCCCCTTTTTAGGGTCAGCTTAAAGTCCATTATTTGTGGTGTTCCCTGTAATCACCTCAAGGGGTTTATATATTGTCACCACAATTTGCCATACACCTCTAATATGTAAGCAAGTCTATATGATTTGTGAAAATGAAATAAATGTAACAAATATATAAACATGCTATGTTGACTTATACCAGGGGTGTTCAAATGTTTAAAGCGCATGGACCACTTAAGTTATTTGGTAAACGGCCACAATGAAATGGTTCCAAATTTTTATTTTTTTTATTTTGAATAGCATAATGAAAGTTTTAAACAACCGACAGGATCCTCGTTTTCTGTGGGACCAATTCCTGTTGGATGTCTACTAGTGTGGCTTTTTTTTTTCTTTTTACAAGGACTCTATGTCTATTTCAGCAGTTGCAGGAGGAAAATGGAGAGGATTGATTCCAGTAAATGCCGCCCCTCCTGTCCAAGTGTAAAACAGAGTGTGTCAGCTAGGCTGCACCGGCATCCTGAAGCATATGGCAGGGTCACCATTGCAACCCCTGATGCTACACCAGTGGTTGAGGGTGTGTGGTAAAAACACATCTCAACTATGGGGTTTTACCACCCCCAAAACTGCATATGTAAATCAGGCCTTATTGTCCTGAGCCCCCTATAAGGCTGTGGGCATCACTCTCCAGACTGCTAGAAGGGGTAAGAGGTGGAGTATACTTGGTATCACTCCAGCTGGGAACAGAAGCCATCGCTAAAGAGGAGGCATCGGCTTATGCAGCTCCTGCTCCCTCTGTGGTTGCCTGCTCCCTCCGCTAATGCACGACGAGTTGCTGACCCCGGGCTTGTGCTTCCCTGGTCTGTTTTTTTACATTTTTTATTAGTTAAAATCATATTAGATTTGAGGTCGCGGGCCACATGAAAAAGCTTCTGGCCCGCAGGCCACAGTTTTAGCACCCCTGACTTATGCTTATGTTTGTAATTACATTTTTATACACTATCTGCCTGAAGCAGCAGATTTAATCTGTGAAACACATAACAAAATGCCACCAGTCAACCACATAACTACTCATGAGTTATTTTTTACAAAGCCGTTTAGCTTGGAAGACTTACTGGTAGATGTATGTACAGCTTACACATATATTTACAAATGTATACAAAAAAACATGTTTTTAACGTGAAATGTTAGACAGGGTCAATCTGTTTTTTGGGGTTTTTTGCAGACTAGCTGGTAGGTGCGCTGGGAAATCTTTGTTTGTGATGTGTGTTGCCCTTCCATGTGCATCTTACTGCAAAGGCTAGTTATAGTTTGGGGGTGGTTGCCACTTTTTGAACAGTTGGTTAAATTTGATGTGGGGACGCAATGGAAGCCTTCAGCTGCCATTGTGCTCTTGCTGGGCTTCTCTTGTGTGTTTATGCCTTTTTTTTTTAATTCTTTTTATTTAAATGTTCATAGTAAAGTTACAAACATACAAACAGTCAACATTCAGCACTACAAAGCATCAGCACCAGTGAACAATGCAACAATGCAGCTCCCATACAATAGTATGTGACCGGTTTCATCTAAAGAATTTAACATAAAGCACATATTCAAGCACATAATGTTTCAAATCTTAACACCCCCAAGAATACCAATGATGAGTATACCAGGTGTTCGCCAAGGCCCAGCCTACAACATGTATTTTTAACCTACTGTATAATCAATCAATCTGAAGCCATAGAATTGCCATTATCCAACCACCCCACACCTTATTGTTTCTTCCATGACAGAATTATTATTTTACGTGCATAAAACAGAAGCAGGGTAAGTAACGTACAGGTTACCTTTTTGGGTGCCAACAGATCCACCAGGCCCAATGTATCCCTATGCCCTTAAGGAGGGATGGGCTCCCTCCAGGCAAATCTATCCACTGCTATATGTACTCCAAGTAGGGAGACTGAAAATTATAGTGTTAGGACCGCAGTACACAGAAGAGCCTTGACCTAGGCACTGTGGCTTACGCATATATTTGCGGATGTGTACACTGTTTTTAACGTGAATTGTTAGATAGGGTCCATTTGGGTTGTTTTGCAGGCTAGCTGGTAAGTGTGCTGGGAAATCTGTGTTTGTTTGAGATGTTTGTACTGTGGCAGTCATTCTGTGATGTCATATGAAATCTTCATGAAGATTTTTTTACATTCCCTTAACAATATTGTATATAATGTTGGAAATTAAGGTGATATTTTATAAAAATATATATTTTTATGCATAATATATGACATATTGACACCTCAAAATTCTGCTAGATCAGATTTTTGATGTTACTGTATACTGTGGAAAGACAGGTATTTACATTGCATCCAGAAAGTATTCACAGCGCTTCACTTTTTCTACATTTTGTTATGTTACAGCCTTATTCCACAATGGATTAAACTCATTATTTTCCTCAACATTCTACAAATAATACCCTATAATGACAATGTGAAAGAAGTTTGTTTGAAATCTTTGCAAATTTATTAAAAAGAAAAAACATAACATGTATATACAGTAAGTATTCATAGCCTTTGCTCAATACTTTGTTGAAGCACCTTTGGCACCAATTACAGCCTCAAGTCTTTTTGAGTATGATGCTAAAAGTTTGGCATACCTATTTTTGGGGATTTTCCCCCATTCTTCTTTGCAGGACCTCTCAAGCTCCATCAGGTTGGAGGAGGAGCATCGGTGCACAGCCATTTTCAGATCTCTCCAGAGATGCTCAATCTGGTTCGAGTCTGGGCTCTGGCTGGGCCACTAAAGGACAATCACAGAGTTGTCCTGTAGCCACTCCTTTGTTATCTTAGCTGTGTGCTTAGGGTCGTTTACCTGTTAAAACCTGGTAAACCTTCTGAGGCTCTGGAGCCTGAACCTTTAAGAAAACCCATTGGGCACTACGCATGAGGTGGGCGGTGACATAATCACGCTGGGACTAGGTGAAGCTGTATATGCTGAGGATTGTATTGTGAATTGCCCGTTATTTACTTCTGAAATGTGAGTGAATTTTTATATAGAAATAAATACTTTTCATTAGCGATTTGCATTATGGTTCTTTCCTCTTGCCTCCTATATGATTGACACCATGCTTATAACACTGCAAAGCGCATATAGACCTCCTTTAATTAGTGAGGTCCATTCAAGCAGGAGAGAAGACACCCATAGGTGGGGTGGAGGGCACTGTGGTGATCAGAGGCAATTACTGAAGAGTTTTTGGCGTATGGGACTGCAACCTTTTTTTTTTTTTTCACGGACATTGAATCGTTTATTTATAGACTGTATATGTGTTTAAAGGAAAAGATGGACTCACGTAAATGTATTATATATGGATGAATTGTCAGTTAAAGTATTGCAGTGCTGTATCACAAAAAATGGCCTGGTCATGAAGGGGGTAAATCTTCAGAAGGTCAAGTGGTTAAAGCCTTAAATATTTTCCACTCCAGTCTGTGTTTTTGGAAATCTTTTGCTTGCTTCTGACAGATTGGCAACCGCTAGATAGATAACCAGATTTATGGATAGCTTTCTATTTGGATATTAAAGCATATTACTTCTATTACCCTCCTGTCCCTTCTGTATTGAACTGTACTGTAATTGTGCTGTCCCCCCTCTACATTGTAAAGCGATGCGTAAACTGTTGCCGCTATATAAATTGTGAATAATAATAATAATAATAATAATAATATTACACCTGAAAACACAAAAAAAAATCAACCTCTGTTACCAGAAAATCTCATATTACATTCTGTTCAACATATGGAAACATTTTACTTACTGCCTAGGTGTTTTGTAGAGTTTGCCCTTCAGTCAAGTTTTGAAAAAACAGCTACTCAAACATCTATTTGTAGCATCTCTTATACAGGTCTTTACTTTCTCATTTCTCAATGTGTAAATAAAAGGATTCAGCAAAGGGGCCAAAATAGTGCTGACAAGATTAACTATTTTGTCTGTTTTCACTGAATAGTCCTTTGGTGGCCTTATGTTTATAAAAATGGCACTTCCAAACACAGTTGTGACCATAAGGAGGTGGGACACACATGTAGAAAAGGTTTTCTGTCGACCCTTTGTTGATGGGATTCTTATCACAGTGAATACAATAAAACTATAGGAAATGGCAGTAAGCATCAGGCATCCAATCAGTATAAAAACAGACATAATAATTTCATTGCGCTTTATTACTTTGACATCTACACAGGCCAGTTTTAGCACAGCTGAGCTGTCACAGAAAAAGTGATCCAGCACATGACCACAGAAAGGTAGCTGCAGTCTAGTTATCAATGAGAATAAAATACATAAAGATGATGATATTAAGGAGCCAGTGATCAGCTTTACACAGAGACTATTTATCATAATGGAAGAGTACCTGAGAGGGTTACACACAGCCAAATAACGATCAAAGGACATAACTGTCAAAATAAAAAAATCTGTAGTAAATGCAAAATAGTAAAAGTAGAACTGTGTGAAGCACCCATGCTTGGATATTGTCCCCTTTTCTTTAGCAGTGACTGATAAAAGCTCAGGAATCACTGTAGAAATGCCTAATATTTCCATAAAAGATAAGCAGGACAAGAAGAAGTACATAGGTGAGTGGAGACGATAGTCAATAGAAATGATAACAATGATGAATATATTTCCAGCTAGTGTTACAATATAGACCAGTAACAGTGCTGTAAATATAAATACTCGTAATATGGGACTGCCAGGAAACCCTTGCAGAACAAATTCTTCCACCAATGTTCTGTTTGGCCTTTCCATTACAAATCAATAGCAAGTTTTAAAATTGCAATGCATTTTTCTAGCACAGAAATTCAAAAGGTCTGATGGACTCAACCTAAGAAGTAACAAATACAAGTTCTTCTAAATAGGCTGCAATACAGGCCAATATTAGTAACAGTGGCAGGAGATAGATGAAAGGTGGATAGATGGATTGGCGAACAGACGGATGGTCGGTCTGTTGGACAAATCGATGGATGAACCAGCAGATACAAGGAGATGTGACAGATAATATTTAGAAAGTTTATTTAAAAAGATATGACTATTTTCAGTGCTTTCACCCCAAAAAGGGGTAAAACATATTTTGGAAATTTAAAAGGATTTCTATAGTGCTTTTTTCTAAAATAATTTCTATAGTGCTTTTTTCACTCTGCGATGTTGTGATCTTGTCTCACATCTGACAGATTTACTTAACAGAGTCAAAAAGGAAACACTAGCATGATTTGGTCCTCAGTCTTTAGTAGGAAAAATACAGTATAACTGCAAACATATGAGGAAAACAATTAAAAGACACTATGTATGTGTATATATATATATGTATGTAAACCGGTCCTTGAAAATAACTCAATATACTCAGAGGGGCAGTTTAATAAGAAAATAAATCTTTGCATTCAACAACTTGCTCTAGAGAAAATCTCTCAAGGGGCATTTGTTTTTCAAATGACATCTAGCAAATGCACGTTTCTAAGAAAACATAAAGTATTCTTCAGATATAATTGCAGGGTTTGTATGTCATGATTCGAATGTGTAGAAGGATATCCAGTATGCTTTAAAATAAAATCATGCATTCACAAATTGTGATATTTTTTCATGTATGTAGCCTGGTTTGTGGACATTTTTAGCCCTGCAGAACATTCTTCCCTGATACAGAAAGCTGAGAATCCTAGGCGGGCCATACATGATTTGAATCTCGGCCAGTTCAGCAGGAACCTCTGAGATTCGAACCATTAATGGGCATGCTGAATGTACTAAGTTGATCAATCGATCAACTTGAGTACAACGGTCTACCGGATTCTCTTACAATTATCTCTAGCGCCTCCTATAGCCACTAGTGATAATCACTGTCTTCTCCCAGCAGAGATAACTTCCCCCGTCCACCCCACCATCCTGCTGGGAGCAGACAATTGCTCAGCAGGAGGGATTCCCCTGTCAGCACTGCCTGTGTTGATGGGGGGATCGTGCAATTTGCACCATGTATGGGCTGCCTAATCTGTGGTGTAGCTGGTACCAACAAGGGAGGAAGGATATCAAACTTAAATATATAAATAATTGTGTCTGTGCTGAAAAATATAAAACAATTGCTAAAAATATATAGCGATTACTAAAAAATATATAATATAGAACTGTGCTGAAAAAATTCAATATAATAAAGCCAAAAAAGTGCCAGTATAACACAAATCCATAAAATAAATGCAGTCCTTTCGTGAAAGTATACTATAAAGTGCAACATGCAAAAAAGAAAACAATATATGCATATGACTTTAAATATAAAATCCAGGTGTTAATTGTGTAGCAATCAAGTGTCCACATCCAAATAAAATTCAGCTCTTTGATAACAAAACATAAAGTGCAAATATATAGTGTCCATAAAAATCAGTGTCCATCATGCTCCTCCTTAATGGTGTTCACAATAAAGCATGCTTCCATGTTCTCCTGTGACCCCCCAATCGTGCTTGCGCTCACCTCTAAGCTTGTGACACAGTAATTAAACGGTGTCTAAACACGCATTGGAGCCACTCCTGGGCTCATACAGGGTATGCTGATGTAAACTCCAACCCTCTCAGATAGACATCAATGGTTTCACATAAAAGAAAGAAAAAGCTCCATAGTGTGATATAGTCAAGGATTTATTAAAAGTAAATTAAAAATTCCCACCAGGAGGGTACTCACAATATACAGGTGCGTGAGTGCACCAGCTTTTCCAGAGTGTAGTATACAAAACAAACGCTCGTATGGCGTGCGGTGTGATGTGCTTCCTCTGCTCCTTTGCTGACAGCTCCGTCCTACTCCTCCCCGACGCGTATTCGGCACACACTTTATAGTATACTTTCACGAAAGGAATGCATTTATTATATGGATTTGTGTTATACTGGCACTTTTTTGGTTTTATTATATTGAATTTTTTCAGCACAGTTCTATATTATATATTTTTTATTAATCGCTATATATTTTTAGCAATTGTTTTATATTTTTCAGTGCAGGCACAATTTTTATATAATTTTAGTATGTACACGAAATGAAACGTGATTAGTGTTTGCAGCTTATCTGTAATTGATTTATATTCCAGAGGCATTAATCCATCTGTGGCTCGCAAGACCTTCACATATTTTGAGGATATCAAACTTGGATGGAACAGGTAATACAGATGCTGGTAGAATGGGGTGTGCCAGAAGCAGGGCAGGACTTAGGGTGGTGGGGGCCCCTGGGCTTGAGTCACTTTCGGGCCCTACCTTCTATACATTACTTTAAACCTTTAGTTTTCTTTTAAGCGTGCCACTCTGATACCGTTTGTCCGCCATTGCATCATTGTCTAATGCAGACAGGTTTTTTCAACGGCAGTAAACGAGGCACTATGTAACTGCCAATAACCAATCAGCAAACCTCAAGATAAGAGTTTAAGGAATTTTAAGGAAAAAAACTATTTAAGGAAAAAAACTTACATTTAAATGCTCATCAATGCAGCCTTGCACAGCGTCCATCTGCATGCTTGTCCAGTGTCATTTGCAGCCTTGTCAGTGTCATTTGCAGCCTTTCAGCCTTGTCAGTGCCATTTGCAGTATTGCAGCCTTGTCAGTGTCATTTGCAGCCTTGCAGCCTTGTCAGTGTCATTTGCAGCTTTGCAGCCTTATCAGTGTCATTTGCAGCCTTGCAGCCTTGACAGTGTCATTTGCAGCCTTGTCAGTGTCATTTGCAGCCTTGCAGCCTTGTCAGTGTCATTTGCAGCCTTGCAGCCTCCATCTGTAGCCTTGTCAGTGTCATTTGCAGCCTTGCCCAGGCTATAGTTAAACTGCAGTGACATGTCAGTGTCACTGCAGTTTAAATATGGCGCCGCCGAGATACACAGAACCGGTCCTGTGTATCTCAGCTCCTGTCGGCTTTTCTCGGCTCCTCTCCAGTCCCACAGTCCTGCCCTATGATGGACATAACACAGGTCCAATGGCGGGACTGGGCGTGACTGTGAGCGGAGCCGAGCGCCACCGATACATAGCCGAGTATACCTGGCTAGCTCCGCTCACAGTCACGCCCAGTCCCTGTGTTATGTCCATCATAGGGCGGGACTAGGTGTGACTGTGAGCAGAACTAGCCGAGTATAGCCACGTACTCTCGGCTGGGGCCCGCGGGGCCCCCTATTGGGCGGGGCCCATGGGCTTGAGCCCAGTCAAGCCCTATGGTAAGTCCGGCCCTGGCCAGAAGTCAAAAAGAAATCATCTTAGGAGACGCTACAGAGGAAGCTATCAAAAAGGAAGCTCAGACAAAAACCATATACATCTTAAGTGTCAGGAACCATAATACCTGCTTGTGGGAGGGGTTTAAGGTGCCTAATGGAGACATTATGGAACTGCACATGCCAATGGCGAAACCTTAGGCAGGAGCTGCAGTCATGTAAAACCATTAAGGCAAAACTCCAAACCTAGAAGCGAACGATACACTTGCAGTTAAAGCGGAGCTTCATGCTCCTTCAGAAAAAAATAAAAGTCAGCAGCTACAAATACTTTAGCTGCTGACTTTCAATATTAGGGCACTTACCTGTCCACGAATCCAGCGGTGTCTTCACACAAGACAATTTTTCAATTGGCTCTCTGGTGCTGTCGCCACCATTTTGGCTAAGGGAGACCAGCAGTGAAGCCTTGTGGCTTCACAGCCGATTCCCTACTGCACATACACAAAGCATGCTGCACTTTGAATGGCCCAGGGACAGGATAAGGAGGAGGGGGGCTGAACTTCCAGCAGACTTCACCACTGTGAAGTCAGCCAGAAGTGGGAGCGGGTACCTGTCAAAACCAGGTATCCGCTCCCCCCCAAAAGGTGGCAAATGTGGCAGCGGAGGGGGAGGAGGCAAACAAGTGGAACTTCTCCTTTTAATTGGAGCTCTGCTTTAACTTCTTGTAATCACTGTCTGTACTTCTTACTCTGTTAACAGTAAGCACTTCAGACACATTTCTGTTAGATAACACCACTCCCCAGGTATGCAGCATTTCTGAGCCAGTACCACAGAACATGTACTGGTCTCCACCAACTCAGCAGTCCCATCATCTCACTCCCTGTGACAATAATATTCTGTATGTTGTTATTGGATACAAGAAACACACAACTCCACAACTCCATAGCTCTATGTTTGTTCTCCTTCACGGGGCCCCTTCTATACCTCTCTCACGGGACTCCAGGCTGGGTCCCTAGGTACTCTGTACCACAGGGTCAATCCCAGTAAATGGGGAACCAGCTACTAGTGAATGGGCCAAGCATAACCTTTCACTACCAGAGTAACCATCACCTTTGCCATGTCACCCATTTCCTCTCTGGTTGGCTGCATTAGCCAGTGACACAAATACGATAGTCTTTAGCTACAGCAATCTAGCTTCCTCTTGTCAGCATTCTGCTTGTCAGATCTCTGTATCTTCTATAACCTCAGTCCCCTGTAATAAGCCGTGTTCTTTTAGTACACCATGCATTAGAGACTTCAGACTAGACAGTTTAGATGTACAAATAAAAATATTTTACGGAAGTAGTTGCAGGTAACAAGTGTGTTTCACTTATATGGTGTTGTTAATATGAAGGAAGTGTATTATTTTATTTATTAATTTATTTAAATTGACACGATGGTGGAGATTTACTAAAACTGGTGTATACAGAATCTGGTGCAGCTGTGCATAGTAACCAATCAGATTCCAGGTTTTGATATTAAAGCTTAACTGAGCAAGCTGAAGTTAGAAGCTGACTGGTTACTATGCCCCGCTGTATCAGACTCTATGTGCACCAGTTTTAGGACCCACCCCAATATGCATTAAAGTGTTACTAAACCCAGGACCCTATATTCCCTCTATCTGGTCTCCCACAGTACACAGAACATGGAAATGCAATTATTTTAGTAATTATAAACTGCTAAATACCTTTTCTCAACAGCAATTAGAGCAGTCTTGTGACTTCTATCAGTGTCTGGTTAAAGCTTGTAGGAGGAGTTTTCATTTTACCCTGATTGTCCTATGACTCTGCAGGACCCCTGACCCTTTGTCTGGACAGTGCTGATTGGCCCTGTGCTGATCACAAGCACTCTCTCTACCAAGAATAAAAAAAACTTTCAATACACATCAAACTCAGTATGTGCAGCTTGCCTCCAAGGCTCTGTTCTATCAACAGATAGCTTGGGGACAGTGGAAGAAGGGGTGGATCAAACAGCCTTTTTACACAATGCAGAGGACCCCTTAGGTTCCACAGTGAGTATAACAAGCATGCTGTACCACATATACACACTGATTTTACTGTTGTGGGATTAGTAACACTTTAAGCATCAGAGAATTGTTGGAGATTTTATAAACATGATTCACTGTATTTAGTTTGATAGCTAAAAATATATATATATATATATATATATATATTAAAATTTGAGGGGTGTACTCACTTTTGTGAGATACTGTGTGTGTGTGTATATATATATATATATATATATATATATATATATATATACAGTATCTCACAAAAGTGAGTACACCCCTTACATTTTTGTAAATATTTTATTATATCTTTTCATGTGACAACACTGAAGAAATTATACTTTGCTACAATGTAAAGTAGTGAGTGTACAGCTTGTATAACAGTGTACATTCGCTGTCCCCTCAAAATAACTCAACACACAGCCATTAATGTCTAAACCGCTGGCAACAAAAGTGAGTACACCCCTAAGTGAAAATGTCCAAATTGGGCCCAAAGTGTCAATATTTTGTGTGGCCACCATTATTTTCACTTTGTGCGATGCGGCACTGCATTAATTTAACTGACAACTGCGCTGTCATGCAATGCTGTACCCAAATAAAATCAATGTTATTTTTTTCCCACAAATAGAGCTTTCTTTTGGTGGTATTTGATCACCACTGCAGTTTTATTGTTTGCAGTATAAACAAAAAAAGACTAACAAATTTGAAAAAGACAAAAAAAATGTTTTACTTTCTGCTATAAGACATTTTTCAATAAAAAATGTTTAACAATCCAATTTCTTCATGAAATTAGGCCAATATGTATTCTGCTACATATTTTTAGTAAGAAAAAATTCCAATAAGTGTTTATTGATTGCTTTGCGCAAAAGTTATAGCATCTACAAACTATGGTATACATACTGGAATTTTTTTTTTATACTAGTAATGGCAGCGATCAGTGACTTATAGTGGGACTGCGATATTGCGACGGACAATCGGACACCAACTGACACTTTTCGGGAACCAGTGGCACTAATTCAGTGCTAAAGATATGAATTGTCTCTGTACTAATAACATTGACTGAGAAGGGGTTAAACATCTAGGGCAAACAAAGGATTAAATATGTGGCTTGCCAGTGTTTTTGTGTACTTTGTGTGGTGCTTTTACTAAGGGATGTAATGGATTTTCTTTCCTTGCTTTGCAGGGAAATAAAACCTATCACTTCCCCCCCTATCAGGACAGAGCTCTGCCTTGTTTACATAGGCAGAGCTCTCTTCAGCTTCCCTTCCCCACGATCGGCGAGTGCCGGTGGACATCCATTGGCCGGAACATGCTGATCGGCTTCTGCTGTGACTAATCACAGCAGAAGTGGTGTGCCGGCGGACGTACAGAATCACGTATACTGTATATAGTAAACCTGCTATAGGGCAGTCGTTGGGAGAGCCAATCTCCTGATCTGAGAGAGTTCTTGATCATTTGCATAATTTACAAAATGGCCTGTATATATGGAATCGAGTATATACACATACTAATGCACCTGTGAGTACAGAGGTATGGGAACTACACTTTGCCCAAATACAATTTTTGTGGATATACATTGACCTGTAATGGGGATGGAAAGAGTTGCATTGATTTGTATGTACATGCATTTGAACATAGTCACATTATTTTTTTTTGCACAGTAAGATTTAATACCATATACCTTTTAGTTAATATTTTGTACATGGCACTTTAGAGTGATTTTGTATTAATCTTTTTCGTATTGCTTTTCTCTATATGATAGTATTTGGTGTTTTATAGGTTACACTTATTAGCAGTTATTATTATTATTATTATTATTATTATACAGTTAGGAGTAGGAATTGAAGCAGAGTGTAAATGTAATATTTTTACATTTACATATTGCATGCCTACATGTAAACACATCCAGTGTTGACAACCAAGAATGAGGTATTTACGGACTTGTTTGGTTATTAAATTAGATAGAAATCTATTATTTCTATATGTGAAGCAAGGTAGTGAGACAAAACATCCTGCGATCCTGTAATAAAACTGCCAGTGTTTTTTTTTTAAATGTTCTATTCTTCTGGTGTCAACACTATACGGTGTAATAAATCTGGATAATGCATTAAGATCCAAAGCTCCCTTTTTTACCATTAGTATTCATGGATCTAAATAACAAATCTCTCCTGCTCATAGTAGAACCTTGTAAATCACTCATTTCAATAAATCCCTAAAAAAACTAAAGTGTTCTATATTTTGACACACTTATCTTTTTGGGGTTTTTTTTTATACAATAAAAACACTTATATTGACTCTTGGGAAGCCTAAGCATTGAGTTACAAATTTGCAGCCAAAAGTTTTCACTTAAAAGATGGGCATCAAGGACATGACATGTACTTTGGCTAAGAATCTTAACGATGCAGTGTTAGCTCATAATGTGCCAGGCCTGCCTCAAGAGCAATTTATAGTCCAAATGAATACAATTTGCTAACAAAAGATGAAAAAGGATAAGGTTGGAAGACACAAAAAAGCCCCAGAAAACATACAGAAAAAAACACAGGGGATAGTGGCGCTAGCACTTATGAAATGATAAAAAAGGTCCATAAAATAAGTCCTTGTTATGAGTTCTTTACACAGATAAAGAAAGATAAAAAAACTAGAAATAACAAGCAAATGGTAGGGAGAGGGAAAGGATAAAAGACCTGTATATTATTAGTGGCAACAAGTCCGTACACCAGGGCAAGCCTTCAGGGGGAAGTTGAAAGCAGACTCCAAAACATGTAAAAAGAGAACAGAAGAGGCGCCTCCAGGTTAGAGTCAGTTGCTTTTAATGTATTAACAGGTGCATTAATCCACTTACATAGGAGAACAGGGACTTCCAGCACATGTCCTCTTAGTTGTGGCATCCGTCCAGCGCTTTATCGCTTGATTGCAGCTAATCCAGAGGCTTGGCTCTGGTCAGCGGTGGAACGCAGGCGTCTGGTGTGGTGATGTCACGGGCAGTTGCGACGGCGTTTCGGAGCATGCGCTCTGAGTAGACCAACAGGCGCGCTCCTTTTTCAAGCAACCCAAGCCACGGTCCCAGCTCTCTCAGATCATCCGGAAACCCTGCTGGACAGGACTCCTCACATACTGGTTTAGCTGCAATCAGGCGATAAAGCGCTGGACGGACGCCACATCTAAGAGGACATGTGCTGGAAGTTCCTGTTCTCCTATGTAAGTGGATTAATGCACCTGTTAATACATTAAAAGCAACTGACTCTAACCTGGAGGTGTCTCTTCTGTTCTCTTTTTACAAAAAAGCCCCAGACCTGCTCTTAAATCTAATTGCTACACAACATAGGCAGATTGGGTGCCAAAAGAAGGTCTCCCCATCATAGTGTCATGATGACAGCTGAAGCACAAGAGTTGGTAATGGACACAAAAAAAGCAGGGCGGCCCCAGGGATGATGGAAAAAAGATTATACACAACCAAACCAACGCTAGGCGCTCATGCTATAATGCACCAGAATGTGAACTATCCATGGGCCATATGTGTGGGGCTAATGATAGTGATGATTGGAAGTCCAGAGCCCAATAACATAAGTAGCCAGAAGTCAGATAAAACACAGTTTATTCCAACAATGAAACCGCAATAAAAACAGCAAGAAGCCAGAGCTGAATGTGGAACAGCATTACCAGAGGTGGATTCCCATCCTGACCTGCAGCAGCAGAGCTATGCCAGAGGGCCCTGATGAAGAGGGGAAACCTGCAATACCAGGAGATCCAAATGGAGGCAGATCCTGTGTGAGAAAGCCGCCCACAGCGGCTGAACAGTGGGGAAGCACAGGTCACCGGAAACAGCGTAGTTGGAACACAGGGATCAGCTGATCTACCAACAGGAAGATGAACAAACAGGAAGTGAAGTTGGTTGCCAGGATTACATGTTTCTGGGCATGCCCCCTTGTCAAATCCTCTTAAAATATAATGTTGCTTCTTTTGAGAATTCAGAAGACAAAAGGTAGTGATATTTTGGATACATGTATGTCAGGCATCTAGCAGAAGATAACGGTGAATGGTATGGAATGATAACTTTTCAGCCTCTGTAGGCTGAAAGGAAAACTATAATGTTTTTTTTTATTCTCTACTTCTTTAGTAAATCAACCCAACTCACTTGTGTTTGCAAATTTTAACTTGAGGTTCTTAACTTTGTAAACTACAGGATTGTTTTTAGAAGACTGGAATAGGTAGACTAGAAAACATATGAAATTGAGCCTTAAACTCCATCGGCTGGCCTAAAATTACAATGCCTATTATTACCATGTAATAATTCATATTTACCAGACTAAAAAATGTATCAAGCTGTATATATATATATATATACAGTGCCTTGCAAAAGTATTCCCCCCCCCCCCCTTGGCATTTTGCTTGTTTTTTTGCCTCACAACCTGGAATTAACATGGATTGTTTGAGGATTTGCATCATTTAATTTAAACATTTAAACAGAACATGCCCACAACTTTGAAGATTTTTTTTTTTTTTTATTGTGAAGCAAACAACAAATAGGACAAAATAACAGAAAAAGTCAATGTGCATAACTATTCACCCCCTTAAAGTCAATACTTTGTAGAGCCACCTTTTGCGGCTATCACAGCTCCAAGTTGGATGGTTTGCGCTTGTGAACAACAATCTTTAAGTCTGACCACAGATTTTCTATTGGATTGAGTTGATTGATTGGTCTGGGCTTTGACTAGGTCATTCCAACACATTTACATGTTCCCCCTTAAACCACCCAAGTGTTGCTTTAGCAGTGTGTTTGTCCTTGGTCATTGTCCTGCTGGAAGGTGAACCTCCGTCCTAGCCTCAAATCACACACAGAGTAGTACAGGTTTTGCTCAAGAATATCCCTGTATTTAGCACCATCCATCTTTCCCTCAACTCTGACCAGTTTCCCAGTCCCGACTGCTGAAAAACATCCCCACAGCATGATGCTGCCACCACCATGTTTTACAGTGGGGATGGTGTTCTTTGGGTGATGTGATGTGTTGGGTTTGCGCCAGACATAGCATTTTCTTTGATGGCCAAAAAGTTCAATTTTAGTCTCATCAGACCAGAGCACCTTCCTCCATACATTTTTGGAGTCTCCCACATGCCTTTTTACAAACTCAAAATGTGCCATTTTGTTTTTTGCTGAAAGCAATGGCTTTCTTCTGGCCACGCTGCCATAAAGCCCAACTCTATGGAGCGTACGGCTTATTGTTGTCCTATGTACAGATACTCCAGTCTCTGCTGTGGAACTCTGCAGCTCCTCCAGGGTTACTTTAGGTCTCTGTGCTGCCTCTCTGATTAATGCCCTCCTTGCCCAGTCCATGAGTTTTGGTGTGCGGCCGTCTCTTGGCAGGTTTGCTGTTGTGCCATGTTCTTTCCGTTTGGTTATGATAGATTTGATGGTGCTCCTAGGGATCATCAAAGATTTGGATTTTTTTATAACCTAACCCTGACTTGTACTTCTCAACAACATTGTCCCTTACTTGTTTGGAGAGTTCCTTGGTCTTCATGGCAGTGTTTGGTTAGTGGTGCCTCTTGCTTAGGTGTTGCAGCCTCTGGGGCCCTTCAAAAAGGTGTGTATATTTAATGACAGATCATGTGACACTTAGATTGCACACAGGTGGACATCATTTCACTAATTATGTGACTTCTGAAGGTAATTGGTTGCACCAGAGCTTTTTATGGACTTCATAACAAAGGGGGTGAATACATACGCACATGCAAATTATCAGTTTTTTATTTCTGAAAAATTGTTTTATGTATATATTTTTCTAATTTAATTTCACCAACTTTGACTATTGTGTTCTGATCCATCACATATAATTCAGATTAAAAAAAACATTGAACTAACTAAAATGTGTAAAAAGCCAAGGGGGGTGAATACTTTTGCAAGGCACTGTATATCTTTGCTTATTCTTGTTAATAAATACTGTATAGATGTATACAGTATTTATTAGCAAGGATAAGCAAACATATTCCACAGTAAAATAAAGAGGGGTTTTAAAAGTGTAAAAAAAAACCTTAAAGTGATTGTAAACCTATTTTTTTTTTAATAAAATTAAAAAAATGTTAAACCTATCTGCTCTGTGCTTTTTCACAGACCAGTTCCTTACCTCCTCTTCTGCAGTTCCTCCGCTCCTCCTCTTCTCTGAGTGCCCCCTCAACAAGCTGTGTGCTATGGGGGCATAGATAGGCACAGTGTGGCTTGGCCGTGCTTCCTGCTCCTTCCTCACAGGATTTGGCTGACAGCAGCAGGAGCAAATGACTCCCATTGCTCTCAGTGTGGCCTTTGATTCCAGGAAGAGAGAGCTGCGCTGCTGCAGATGGGCACAGCGTTGGATCAGGAGAGGAGTTTTTCAGGCGCTTTTGGGCTAAAAATAGCGCCTGTAAAGCGCCTGAAAAATGGCTCCCCTGCAGTCTCAATGTGAAAGCCCTCCAGCAATGCGCTGTGTATGAAATGAATGGGCACCGCTGCTGAACCGCCGGCAAAGAGCCACTGCAGCGGCGATTTGCGGGTTGTTGCAACCCTTTTTCGGCCGCTTGCGGGGGTTAAAAGCGCCTCACTAGTGCCCGAAAACCCCGCAAAAATGACGGTAAAGCGCCGCTAAAAAAGCGGCGCTTTACCGTCGACGGTGCGGACACCCCAGTGTGAAAGGGGCCTAAGTGCAAGCACCAATAAAACACACACGTTATGATAAAACACATAAATTGTCTTTACTGTAAAGTTTCTGTGGCAAAGTAACAGATAGAAGAATTATATTTTCAAGTGAATTAACTGGAGAGCGATAACTGAGAATCAAGAGCAATATAACTCAATATATTATACAGTAGATATAAAAAGTCTACACCCCCACTGCTAAAATGTAAGAATTCTGTGATGTAAAAAAATCAGACAAAGATAAATAATTTCAGAACTTTTTCCACCTTTAATGTGACCTATAAACTGTACAACTCAGTTGAACAACAAACTGAAATCTTTTAGGTGCAGGGAAGTAAAAATAAAAAATAAAAATAATATGGTTGCATAAGTGTGCACACCCTTAAACTAATACATTGTTGAAGCATCTTTTGATTTTATTACAGCACTCAGTCTTTTTGGGTATGAGTCTATCAGCATGGCAAATCTTGACTTGGCAATATTTGCCCACTCTTCTTTGCAAAAACACTCAAAATCTGTCAGATTGCAAGGACATCTCCTGTGCACAGCTTCAGATCACCCCACAGATTTTCAGGTCTTATTCAGGTC